>NW_012026821.1:1918299-2233130 GCF_000956235.1 Wasmannia auropunctata | reverse complement strand
AAACAGGAGATAATTTCTACGCAAGTCCCATTCGATTGTGCTGAAGAGGCTGATTATTGTTTCTTTTCCGCGACGTTGATTGATTCTCTCGCTGCGCTAACTTCGTAAGCGGCAAAGCGGCTGTCATTACCTTGACTTTTGATAGTTGTATTGAAGTAATAATGTATAATTATGTTAAATAATGATGTATAATTACAGTCAATTATAATAAAAAGTAAAATTGCAATTAAATAGCGCGCGCAAAGCGCGCGTCTGTAATGCTAGTGTATATTGAAAACGCAATATTTTGAGTAAAAATATACGCTTTATCCAAGTTGTCAATCAGTTGATCTAAGCGATTGCATGTTCTGCACCATGCAAAGTAATTAATTTAATTAGTCTAATATATCTCATTATAGACTATGTTCAGAAGAAGCAGCTTTGCAACTGTTGTAAGATTTTTTAATTCGATTGATTTATACATATACATTTAGATTTTACAATCGTGCACGATCTCTGACCTCTGACATTTGCTAACAAGTAAACTGTTTCAAATGTCAGCCGCCGATTTATTTTATACTTTAGATTTTGATTCAAGATACCAAAAGATGATTTTTCATGCAAAAACTAATTGCTCAATATTAACTATAGCGCTTATACACAATATCTTATATTTATAATAATGGAGTAAAATACTTCAGAAATAACGCATTTCTCTCAAAAATGTTTCAAACAAAAGTTGCTTGGTTTCGAAGAACATGTAAAATAGTGATTCATTTAATCTAGAAGTTTCTTATTAACAAAGATCTTATTAACGTTAACTAAATTTTTCAAATAATATATATTATATAATTTTTTTAAATCAATTTCTTTTTTACTCTGTTGCTTTATTCTAATGAAGATCACTATTTTACATGTTCTTCGAAACCAAGCAACTTTTGTTTGAAACATTTTTGAGAGAAATGCGTTATTTCTGAAGTATTTTATTTTATTATAAAAATAAAATGTCATGTATAAGCGCAACAATTAATATTGAGCAATTAATTTTAACATGAAAAATCATCTTTTGTTATCGAATCAAAATTCAAAGTATAAAATAAATCGGCGTCTGACACTTGAAATAATTTATTTGTAAAAATAAATGTGCTAAGTAAGCACTATAATATTTGCTTTTGATCAACATTTGATTGATCAATTATAGAATCAGTATCTTTAATTCTGACGCAAGCGAATAACAGTTAGTGTATTTCGCAAAAATAGATAAGATAAGAATAAAAAAAGTCGATTCGATATGATCAACCAGAAATATAAAAAAATATCACACTTGTACAATAAAACGTAAAAATACGTAAAAGTACAGACTGAGTTGTGCGAAGAACTACAAGTAATAATAAAAGAAATAAAAGTTATCTAATAATAAATAAATTGCAAATTAATTGACATTTAATAAACTATATTAATTATTTTTACAGAAAATATAAACACATACATAAAATAAACGAAAGGTTTATTATTAATCGGCTTTGTGATAAGCAGAAAAATGCCTCATTATGCGAATATTCAAAAATTTTTATTGCACTATATTATATATATATATATTTACATATCAACATATATATATTTATTTGATAGTTGTGTAATGTTGCAAAAATACTTCAGCTTGATGGATTCCTGTCTCGTAAGCTCCGTGTGTCGTCGAGTAGAACTCGTCATGCGTAGCTTCACCGGCGAATAGTATGATTGGTAGATTCTGCTATATTTCCAAAATTCAATTTTACAATCAATTTTAATTTAAATATCAAGAAAGACTATGAAATTTAACAAACAATTGAGATCATAAAACGCCTACACAGGACAAAGCGGATCTTGATGCTTTTATATAATATTAGTGTAAATCTTACAATTTTCGAATCATATAACACCACGTGGCTGCAAATCGCGTGCTTCACCACGTATGAACTGAAAATTGTAAGATTCACACTAATATTATATAGAAGCACCAAGATTCGTTTTGTACCGTGTAGGCGTTTTACAATCTCAATTTTGATTTATTTCTTAAATCTATTTTTGCATAACTTAATTTGCATTATCTTAACTATATAATCAAAATATCAAAAGGCTTAAAAATGGAATTATAAAATCTTAAATTTAATATTTAAAAAATGCTAAATAAAATGCATTGTACGATTATCTCACTTTTTTCCTCTTCTTGTCATTTTGCCATATTGTCGCCCAGACTGGTTCGGCCAACGTTCTAGGCGATATGTCATCTTCCTCGCAGCTCTTCGTGATGTGACTGTAACCGCCTCTCACGTACTTATTCCCGTTCCACTTAGTTCGGACGCATTTTTTCACCGGCGGAATATTGCGATATCGCACGTATCGCGTCAACAAATTCATACAATCTTGCGCGATCGTCTCCTCCGACATTTCCTCGATGATGCATGCCCCTCGCCCACCGACCCACACTATAAGAGTGGCCGGATGAATCGGCAGAACGTCGAATCCTGTGAGATCCTTGGTCCATTCCGGCAAGGACTGGTGATCGGTGTCCCTGCGCCAGAGTAATTGAAAACCATTCACGCCCCTTTGCCACCAAGGTTCGCCGAAGTCCAGGAAAATTTTGTTTATCGTTCCGAAACCAAGATTCTCAATAGCGACACTCAGACGACTCGGTAACTGCGGCTGGAACATCTTCCGATGATTATCCTTCAAATAGCCGAGCGAGCAAGTGACGATAACCGCATCGGCGATGATTTGAGTACCCTCGAAAGTTTTCACGGTAATCGGAGAATCGTCCGGAGATTTGACGGAGTCTTTCCAGTGAATGGCCTCCACGGGGGTGGACAAACGCACCTTTCGCTTATCCAGACTGCCAACGAGATGATTCGTCAAAGAACTGTAGCCAGACTTGAAGAGCAAATGTTCCGGACCGCCGACATACTGTGGAAATTGTTTTTGTTATACGCAGTGCTTATTTTTGTAACATTTCTTTAAAATTCAGTTTACCTTAAATTTTCCCCAAAGAATCGCCGATAAATCGTCTAACGAGTGGCAGCAGTTATCCACCAGAAGAAACCGCATGTTCCAATCGAAAATTTCCTCCTTCATCATCCTCTCCGTCGGTGAATCGTTTCTCTCGTGTAAATGATCCTCAAATCTACTTCTCATGACTGAACCAATATTCTCCAGTCTCTTCAGAGGTTTTTGAGATTCGCAGAGTTCGTCCGAGACGGTTCGCACGAGGTCGTCGACTTCGCGAACCAAGCTTTCGCTCATTACCGTTCCATCATCACGTAAGAAAATTCCATCGCCGTCCGTACCTTGAATGTTCGATAGTAAATCGTTGTTGATACAATACTGAGCAAGCCTGCTCTTGTCACCGTGTAAAAATTGCGCACCGCAATCTATCCAGCCGTTACCCCATGAAATAGAATGAATTCTTCCTCCAACTACGTTTTGAGCTGTGGAATAACATAGGATAATCCTGGAATTTTTATTTATTTTTTTTTAATCACAATCAGATATATTTTGCTAAATTCAATTAGATAGGGGGCTAATGGGCCGTGCTAGTTATTTTTGCAAGTTATATATTAGTAATATATATTAGTTTTGCAAGTATTATATTAATTTCGTATAATTGTGACTATTAATTTATCTGTTCAATACGTTTGACATTAATAATATTGTCTTATTAAATATACCATATCGTTTTCAACCACAGAAATTAAAAGACGCTGTGACAGACAATCATACATTTACATTACCAACATGACTTAGCATAATTTCAATTTTTTGATAAACTCAAACAAAAAATGAGACCATTGTAAAAAAAAGCGACAATTATAAGATTCCAATAAATTATAAAAGCATTGGCGGTTTCCATCCAACGAACGACAACAGGAGAACAAGAAATTCTACTATAGGAGTCAACCGACATATAATAAGCAGCGAGTGTTTAACGTTTATAATTTGCGTAACGACATTATTTAAAACACTGATGATGACCGACGTTAAGAGGTCGAAAAAGAATGTTTAATAAGACAATATTGTTATTAAATTGTCAATGTCAAACGCATTGAAGAGACAAATTAACAGTCATCATTATACGAAATTAATACTTAATTAATAATACGAATATACTCGTAAGCTTTCGTTCTACTATTTATTTATATTATAGATTATCTTAAAGATTTGTTAAACGAATCAAATCGAATGAATGATTAAATAAATTCTTAAGATATCATGTGCGTACCCTCGAGAAGAAGATAATCCGTGAATCCGGCATCCTCCAAAGTTTTCGCTGCCGCCAATCCTGCAATTCCTGCGCCTACTATCACGACCTTCGTCCTTTCCATTCTTCTCGCGCTCGTGTCAATCTCTATCCGCAACGCTTTGTCGAAGTTGTCTATCAGTTGATCTAAGCGATTGCACGTTCTATGTCATGCAAAATAATTAGTCTAATATATCTCACATAGGCTGCGTTAAGCAGAAGAAGCTTTAAAACTGTTGTTCAAGATACTTTAATACGATTTGTTTATATTTAAATCCGTGAGGCACTAAGGGCAAAAACAAATCATATGAGGTATCGGTCTACAATGAGAATTTTAAACCCTAAGAAGTAAGAAATAGACCAATCGTAGTCTAATATGAGGAGAATAATCAGTTATAATTGGTCAATATCTTAAGATGTGAAGCAAAATCCTTATTGTGGATCAACAATACAGAATCTTATAACAGTTACAATACTGATTCTTCTGTTAAACGCAATCATTAACATACATGTACACATACACATATATTGTTTGCTGATTTTCTGTAAGTTTATTCTAAGTCATAATTCTATTTTATAAGAGCTACATATAAATAAATTGCACAATTTATTTAAAGATATTCTCAATGCAGTAATGGCCTACAACACAGGAAACACGAGAATAATAACTACATATAAATAATAAATACAATAAATAAATTCTTACAAATACGAATATTATTTCTCCGTTAATGTTGTGACATATATTTCAATAAAATTTCCCAAATATTACATAAAATTTACAATTTATCATAATATACAATGTATTTTTATACAAATGCTTAAATCTTACAAACAAGTACCCTGTAGTCGCTCATATCTTAAAAATATTCGCCTGTTGCGAACATTGCAAATTGCAAACACATTTTTAGTTTTCCGTAATCCATTCGTTACAAGGTTGTAGTTGCAGAAGATGTAGTTAGAGATGGGAGTTTAATTGCCTAAGAAAAATGCATGCAATCAATATAAATATAACTGCAAAATTATTTGTGCACGATTTGAAATAGATATGTTCAAAAGTAACAACACATAAGCAGAGAAGTCTTCTATTAAGTCTCATGCAAAATAAAATATATACGACTCAAAGTTTGATAAGCATAATAACATAAAACGCAAAATGAAATTGTGCAATAACAGCAAATATAAGTAGATAAAAATTATTAATTTACATATAATACATTGTGCATTACACAAGATTGTACATCTTTATAAATTAAATTTTACTTAACAGATCACTCCCTTTTTTTCATTCAATTTTATTAAACTGGAAAAAATTGAAAATTTATAATTTGAAAAACATAAGTTTCAATAAAAAAAAAAGATAAAATATTTTTTTCGAGAAAAAATATTTAAAGACTCAATCTTTTGTAATTTTTTGAAGCGTCTTCCATTAAATAAAATGATCAAAATGTATTTGAGCATTATTGTAGTTGTATTATGATGCTGTGTTCATTGCTTTTGATACCAAGCTGCAAATGAATTTCAATTGATATTATCTTACCTTTCAAAATCGATTAATCTATTCGCTTCACGGAAACCAGTTTCTACGGCGCCATGCACAGTGGAATAATAATGATCATGTGTAGCTTCTCCAGCAAAAAGAATTACCTAATTATGATTCGTTTCATTAATATTTGTAATAGTCTTTCTTTTATAATACGATTCTACAGATAAAAAAACGTACATAAGATAGAAATACATATGTATACAAACTAAAAAGCTAAAAAGAAACGAGCACATCTTGGATATTATTATCAAAATAAGAAACTAACATGAAATAAACGATGAGAAGATTATTAGATTAATTATATATTTCAAACAATAATTTGCATAATAATTAAAAATATTATAATAATTTTATTTTGGGATTACGTACAGGTTTGTTTCCAGTCATAATTGGTTCGGCTAGATCTCTCGGTTTTACATCCATCTGCTCGGAAAGCATGCTTTGAAAACTATACGAGCCTCGAAAATGTTCATTGGTATACCATTTAGACCTAAAAGTTTTAAAAAAGAAATTTTAAATTTTATAATCTAATTGTTTTTTTTTTTTTCAATTATTTCCAATGGAAAATTACCTTAACATTTTTGTTGGCTTCACAACATTACAACGATTTTCCAATGATTTTTGTAATAATAAATACAATCCGTCAAATACATCAGCATCTGATAAGGTTTCTATATGTCTCGCGTTTCTGCCAGCTATCCAAGCACATAAAAGATTCGGCTGATAAGCCACAGTGAAAAACGAGAACACATCGCAGAGCCACTCGCTATTCTAAAACAAATATTTGACGAGATTGATTAAAAGACAAAAAAATCGTCGAAATTGATTTTCAATAATAAATTATTGTTCGCTATAATCTCTAAACTTGGGTAAAATTATATACAAATGTTTGCTTACTTGACCATAGGTTTGCAAAAATTCCTTCTCATCTTCTTTCGACCAAATAAAATCAAAGCTGGCTTTACCCTCTGGCCACCATCTGTACGGAAATTCGAGGAAAACTTTGTTCGCCGTTCCAATATTTAATCCCTGATAATATAATGATGTTAATATTAATTGTAAAATAATGTCATGTTTTATTTTACAGTATTATATTATTAATAAAACCTCTATCGCGTGTTGTTTCTTCTGCGACAAAGGTGGCACGAATATCGAGGCATGTTTCTCCTTTAAAACACCTAGAGACCCAGTAAATATAACATGCAATGCCGAGTACTCGCAACCATCTCTGGTAATCACCGTCACATTCTCGCCTGAACTATAATTGATAGTTGCCACAACTTTACCGAACTCTATCTTTTCCATCACTGGCAAACATTCCTCTGCATTTGGAATCTTTTGCTGGGAAAATAATTACATATACGTGATTAGGAAAAAATAATAAACAAGATATTTATTGATCATATATTATTTTATTAAAAATAAAAGTTATTAAAAATGCATCAAAAATTTATTATACACTTGAACATTAATTTCATTTTCAAATAGTGATTGCTAATTTTTTCGTTGATAGAATATATTTAAAATTTCATTGACATCTTCAGCGTTTCGTAAAACGTTACTTTTTGTGCAACGCGATTTCCGATCATAAAGTATTGTATAATTTCTTACCAATAACAGATCAAAAATCGTTTTATAACCACGCTCCTTCCAATTCATCAAAGTATCTCCTTCGCATTCCCAATATTCTGTCAAACGCTTTGCAGACACATCGAACCATGTGTCGCTGCATTGTATAGAGTTTTCCATCTTTTCTATCCAAGATAGATATTCAGCAACTCGAGTACGAGTCGTGAAAGGTTTTTCGTCAAATTTTTTATAATATCTAGAACATTAATATAATAATTAAATTAATTTATTACATTAATCATAATATACAACTATTATAACATTAATAATTTGGTTTATATCTTTATACAATATTTTATCCTAAATATTAAATAAATGTATAAAATAATTAAATAAATTATAAATTTTTTTATCTATCTTTTCTATCTATCTTTTTTATCTATCTTTAACTACCATTCATTCTCTCGATTGTTATAATATTTTATGAAGTATCACTCTATTAAGTAACATATATTAATTTTGTGTTTTATTATATGCAGTGTGCTTATATGTGAGTATCCAAAAAAAGATTATTTGGAAAATTTATTAAATTATTGGCAAATTATGTTGAAAAAAGGCAAGAGTTTTTATAGTTCATATTTTGTCTGTTTCAAATTTTAGGCGGGTAGATGGCAAGGTGATGAATCATCAACCTTGTACCAAATTGTGGTGGGGATGCACTAACTGACGTCTAACTGCTGACTCCAGCAGCTTGTTGCAATCATTCAGTCACATATGAGGAAAGCATAGCCTCTAATAGTGATATTTAGACTCTAATAGACTAAGTTGTTTAACTTGAGATCTATATTTTTTTATATAGATCTTTAAAATATTTTAATCATGGAAATGTATTATATATGTACATATAGTCTCCATAAATCATTGCAGGAGCAACCACAGCAGTAATGCAATCAAATCCCACTGATTACTTTCGACAAAAACTTTTACTGTTAATTAAGCGAGAGACAGTAAAATGTTTGCAAAAAGGTAACAATATATCTAAATCTCTATTATATGTTAGTATTAATTTTATAATCATACAAGTGAATTTATTATCATAAAGGACAATGGAAGTTAAGTTCTTACAAATTTAGAATTTTTAATTACTGAATACGCGCAATTGGGAGTGTCATCTTGAGGAAAATGTTCAATGGAAGACGCCAATTCTAGGAAAATAGATCCGGAGCTGGAGGAGCTGAGGAACGAAGTGAACGGACCACCAAACTTAGATATGACCATTGTGAATATCCAGAAAGAAGCATCGCGCATTCACGCTGCGTATTTGTTCGAGCATATTGGCAAAGCTACGCTACAGAAACTGTGCTTGTTGCTGAGCTCTACAGCAACAGGGAAGATCTACGATGGATGGCAAGAATTTGGAGCACACATGGGCTTGACGATGGAGCAAATACGCGTGAGATTACTAGACATATATATGACACTTGTAATAAGTATGCAGATTTAAGCTAACTCATACGTTTATAATAATAATAATAATAATAATAAAAGTATAATATATTATAATGTCATTTTATTGCCTAGTGTATAGATTATGATTTCAAAGGACTCCAGGATCCAACATATTACGTTCTTTTAACTTACGTGCAATCTCCGGAAGCAACAATGGACAAAATTTTGAGTGCTTTGCAAAAAATGCAACGACTCGATGTGATAAATCAAATTAAAGATTATGTGCATGATCTAGTCAATGCTGCGTCACAAAATGTCATAAGCCACGATGGTAAAGTAAAGAACAGTAACTTTCTTTTTCTACCGTTATAGAATCATATTCAAGTTAATAAATTTAGAAAATATATTTTAAAAAATATAATAATTATATGTCATTACATTATTTGTTTTATATATTTAGGATCTGAAATCATTCAGCCTGGACATATACCAAGAGCACCATTAGTTCTATGTCCCATTTTGACAGTAGAATGCAAAACCACGGGAATGAAAGAAAGCGAATCAATGCACGCACTACAAGATGACCAGCAGAAAAAGGTTGCTCAACCATAATATTCATGAAAATTTCTTAACAAAAAGCAAGATTTTAAATTAATGTTTTTTAAATATTAACCTTTATCGTATCAGCATGAACAAAAGTATGGCTGTATAGTTATGTTGACTTTCGCTGATGACGGTTTGCCAACCGCTGAGTGCATCATGAAAATATTCAGGTCCAAACAACCGCGAATCGGCGTGCTTATATTGCAAGAGCAAGAGAAACAAGTCTATAGTCGAGCTGAAGAATTTATAGACGATTGTTTCAAGCAGGTAAATTAATTTCTTTTTTTTTTTATAGTCGAAGCTCTTGACCTGCTGGAGAGAAGCAGTCCTATGAGGACTTGGAATTTCTTCTAATTTTATTACAATTGCAATTTTTATGAAAAGAGATTTTAAGCCTTTTATTCAATCTCCATTATGGAGAATTAAATTTTAGGTCTTTCTGAAAAATTGAAGTTAATTTTTTGAACAACTTGATTATTCTTTTTCTAAATTATTTCATTATACTTTCTTTTAAACTTAACTAATATTAAAATTATAAATTAATCTATTTTTAGGTCGATTATGTTATTCCAATATTAACAAAAAGGTACATCGAAAGTATCAATAATCCTGTCAAAACATATGAACAGATGCATAACAGTTTGGATACCAAGTACTTGAAGTACATATATTCTTTGTTGAGATACGAATACATGAGGAATCAATGCTCCAACAATCGTGTGAGGTACGTATAAATTGATAAATCCTTGATAGGAAATTAGTAGATAACAAATCTACGGCAGATTTTTGATAGGTATTCATGATAGAATATCGCTTATATTTGTTTAGGTAATATGAAAGTATACAGAATGTAGAACAACTGCCTTTGTTAACTTGCTTTTGCTTCTGTTATCAGATGTATCGTGCCTGATAAAGATGTTTATACGATTGTGCGATCAAATCTGCATCCCACGTTGCAAGCATGGTTTCGAGAAAGTGATATCGAAAATTTTGTGAATAATATTCTCTTCCATAAAATTTGATGACCATAAGTGCTTAGACTCCCGATTAGAAAATAAAAATTTTGAACAACTTTTAATAGCTCATATCTTTTAAAAACCTTCTCAAATCTATAATGTATCGAGTTTTTTTTTCATAAAAAGCATTGTGATCTAAGAATAAGTTAAATTTGAAATTTAGGACTTAAAAGTTCTATTGGATAGAGCTTAGATAGATATATTTGAACAGCTATTAAAAAATGTAACTTTTGTAAGACCTTTGTATAGCCTACTGATGTGTTTCTGTTAACAAACATATTGTTTATTTTCTAATTAATTTGTATTACAATTAATTAATATATATTCTTAATCCTGAACACGAACAAATGTACTTACTCTCGTATTAAATAATCTCCAAAAGATCCTCTTTCCTCTTTAAATTCTTCCTTCTTTGCTTTATCCAGAATATTATAATAAATCGTCAGAGCTTCGCTGCTTTCCTCGCAGGGCATTATTTCACCCTTAATGGTGACAAATTCATGATTGCTAGGATCGAAGAGAGCGTCGAATGAACTCAGCAGATCATGTTTGGAGGCAAGATCGAACACCACGTTTCCAATTTGTCCATGGACCCATTGAGCTCCGAGATCTACCACATTTTCACCTGAAAATATAAAAATTTTAATCAAAATTTTCCAAAATATTCAAAGTTTTAAGGATTCAAAATAGAAACTTATAGTTCATTATCAAAGATAATATGCAAAGCTAAAATTCTCATTGAGGCAAGATTAAGTTGAGGAATTATTATTTACCAAAGTTTTTGGTATATATTCGGCCACCGATCCTATCATTGGCCTCCAGTATCACAAAATCGTTCACTCCTCTCTGCAACAGCCTCGAGGCAGCAGCAATGCCAGCTGCGCCCGCTCCGACAATCACAATTTTTACGTCTTTGGGCATGTCGCAAGCTCTTGACAATTGCACTGCACTCAACAGTTTTATTGCACCGTCGACGGAATGTCACTGTGTATTGTCAGAGATAAACGTGAATAATGATCTTAAGTGAGCTTGAATTGGCTCAAGCAGATAACGCATCGGATTAGCCAAATTGCTGGCTAAGAAAGATCAGAGTGTTATCTTAACACGAGCAAAACAAACTGGCGATTTGCAATCTTCTTAAATCTTAAAGATTCTATAAAGCAAGAAACGATACGCTAATCTCGAATTTAATCTCTCTATAATGTTGTAAAAAAGTTAAAAGGAGTAAATAAGATATTGGAGTAAATTTTATCGCCATCGCGTTTCGTCTATTAAATTTAATCCCGGCAGTTGTATTTCATGTAACCTATCATTATCTATTACTTCGCACACATCTGATCAATTTTATTTTAATATTAAGCGTATTACAATGAATTTTTATTCAACACTTCGGGTTAGAATGTCAAGCGAATCCTCCGTTGAGACTTGCCAAAATGCAATCGCAAAGGGGCAAAAATACACATTTGCTTTTTCGCGGAGGAGCAAATATCGATGAGTAGCCGAGAGCGCGACGGTGAATTAATGCAGTGAATCATTCTCGAAAAACAAAGATTTGCCAAACATCATCGTTTTCAACGATTACCACAATTTGCTTACATTCACAAACGTTACCACGTTTACTACATACGGACGACCATACCAAACTGACAATTACATGCGCAGTGAAGCGAGCATTAGCAGACGCTTATCGGACCAGTCACATACCTATCTACGATAAGGAGAATCGTTAGATCCCTTTTGGGAAAAGAGAACGATAAAAATTAATGGGAAGAAATCTTCTGTAATAGTAGATATTGTAACAGATATTACATTTTACAGATAGAAAATTACTCTGTTGTATCTTGAGTCGATTTCCCACAGAAATATCAATATTTAATGCACGTCAATGAAAAACTACACAAAAAACCTAAAATTCTGTATGTAGTGTTCCAATAAATATAAAATTGTATAAAACTATATTATTACAATGTATTATTTTATATTAAACTATTATAAATATTTTACAAATATAGTTATGTTGCTTAATAATAAATATTTTTAATAATTTATCTGTTATTGACCAACAGAGGTCTTATTGACCAACAGAGCACATGTCTGTCGAAATTGATCACGTGATTGATGACGTATAAGTTACACGCGTACTCCGGTTTTCCTTGATTTTCCTGAACTGTAGAGTATCAGTTAAATACAACTATTGGACTAGCGATTAGTCTATCATAAGATCTAATTGTATATAATACCTACAACTATTATATTTATTTTTTTCACTTTACTCGTGCCTCAGATTATGAATCGCTAATTTATAAAATGTTACTTTAATTTTTCGAAAATTTGTTAATTAAAATAATTAAGGTTATTTTAAGTATTAAATAAAAAGATTATTACATTGATTACAAGATTACATTGTATTAAGGAAAGTGTTAAATAGACGATTTACAATTTAATTTGAACATCAAATATGTTAAGATACTCATAGAATTTTATTTATAACATATTCTCTCTCTTCAAATATTTTTCGTATTTATGTGGTATATAATTAAAAAATTATAGGCTTTACATCGTCAATAAAATTATAAACAGATACTCTGAAATCTGACACAATAAATATCGTTCATTTAAAATAAGCCCTATTTGTAAACAAAATAAGGTCGAAATTTTATTCTAAATTCACTCAATTTTATTCAAACACAACCTATTAAATTTTAGTTACGTTTCTTATCACCATTTATAAATTGACAAGTATTAATTACAAAAAATTAACTTAATCCAGAAAAAAATTTTCCGGACTCAATGAGAATCAATATATATGAACTAGAATAGATTTTCTAAAATTAATGAGAATCAAGTTTTCTGCTTCAAAAATGTCTAAAATCTCTTTAAAGACCTCCAGCACGCAATTTTCGCTCCAACATATAAAGTAAACATTTAGTGCCGTTAGAATTATAAAAACATCAAATTAAAGATTATTAATAACGTAGAGTCACATTAATATAATTAATATTTTATATGTAATTTTAATTTTTTTTTGTCAACTGTAAAAAATATTTTCTTTTCCTTAATTAATTTGATGTATATAATGTATATAATTCGCGTTAATTCTGTCAATACCAAACAAATAACTTCATATCTTAGCTTGCCGACATCCAAAAGGAAAAGTGATTATTTATCAGATACTTCTCGAGAAAAATGGCCGAAAAAAAATTCAAGGCTGAAGCCATTCGGCTTTTGCTGTTCTGTGGATCGTTTCGATCCTCTCTCGCGATACGATCAACGAATGCCGCCCTACAAGTCTTCGCTAACGGCAATAACATCCGTACATGAGTGTCCGGTAGCTAAAATGCAAATGAAATTCTCCATGCCTCGATTATCCCGAGAGAAGAAAAGACCGAAAACAAGAACGTCGGACGTGGGGGATCAGCAACGACAAACGAAAAATCGTGAATTAAGTTATTCCTTGATCGGTAGAAACAATCGTTTTATAAAACGGTATCTGGAGAGTGAAATTGCATTGGCAAAGGATATATTCTGGAAGGAAAGACAAAAAATGTACAAAGAAACAAGCAACAAGGCGATAAAAATAGCAAAGAAAAAACGTAAGCCTTCTTCATTCAAGCCTCGAGAGTAAAAATGTCATCAATTAGTGAAATGACCATTTTTCAAATATATTTCACATATTATCTATCCGATAAAAATTTTTATGTCTTCTAACAGTAAATAAGAATACAAGATCGGATTGGAATAAATAAAGAAATATTTTAAAACAATTATAGCGTTAAAAAATAGGTATTTAAAAAAATGCAATACAGGCAAATGTGAATTTTTTTGCATAAATGCTTACATTTTTTAAACTAAGGTGGAATAATATATTGAAATTTTCCTTATGCTGTCCGGATACACCATTGACATTGCAAAATGCAATCGAAATATATTTCCTCATGCGTTATTGAATAAAGTGCATTATGTCGCCGCGTCTGCAATAAAAATTTGCTCTTAAATCGTTAATACAAAATTATTAATTAATTAAATTTTTATATGTGTGTAATTGTGTCTTAATTAATTAATAGACATACATCTAATTAAAATATTATTATCCTTTTTTTATAGACAAAAAACATTCACTAAAACTGAAGATGTATCCACGATGGTATCAAGATTTTTCCTTAGATCAAGTATGACGTAAAAATGAGTGATCTCAAACAAATTTTATTTCGACAAATAAAAATCAATTAAAATATGACGAAAGAAGATTTTTTCTAAGATAGCAAAATTATACTCTTATTAAGTGAAATATTGTTTCTTGATCTTGACATTCAAGAGATTATTGATTAAAGTAACATAGTTGCATGATGTTCTTTATATATTTTATAAAATTAAGTTATATAATTTATAGATGAGGAATTTAATGAAACTGGAAAATGTAATGCGCACCGATTATGAAGAAAAAAAGACAAATGACACGCAAACGACACTGATAGCTATCGGCGTAATTTCAACATTCTTTAAATTAAAACCGAGTACTATAAAAGAGTTGCATAAATTGTGCAACTTGAATAGCGTCGATTTTCTACGGGAAATTTACAGAATCTTAACGGGAAATGATTTCTCCGAAGAGGGATATAGTACGTCTCATTCTGTTTCTGTTCAAAATAAAAATTAAACAATTAATAAAGTTACTGTTCTTAACAACAGAATTATTTATAGAGAAAATTATAGAATTATTTAATTTATAGAGAAAGTTTATGATTGCAACGAGAGGATAATATTGTCGGCCATTGCATTTTTAACACTGCCAGAAACGGTATGGGAACTACATAAGAGATTGCCAGCAGTAACTATGCCAAGTTTGCCACCAAAACGTAATTTTATAATATATAATTATAATTAACAAATATTATTAAGAAGTTCAATCAGCTATCGTTAAGTATTTGTTACCATAATTATTACCATTATTACATTAATTACATCAATAATTAATTATTTCTCAATTATTTATTATTAAAAAATAAATAGATATTATTACTCTCACAACAACGAATACATATTTTAGCAAAACTAGTAACATATCTGACGAGGCGAAAAGATAGTTGTCCTTATAAGGAAGAATTATTTACACGACCCGATTGGGCCGGTTATCGAAATGCTTTGCAGAAATGGCGAAAACATTGCAAATTAATTGCAATTCCGAAAGTGATCTTGCCGCTGAACAAATATGGTTATGTAAACGAGTATTTTTTCAATGATAGATCAGAAATTAAAAAACGGACGAAAGATATTTCCACGGAGCATCTCGAAGAAATTACTACGAAGGAATTGCAAAAAATTTCTTTAATTACATGTGATCAAGAAGGTAGAAATATATAAATTAAATTAAATATGTGGACTTTTAAGCATAGGAATTAGCTCGTGTATTTTGACAATACAATATAATTAAATATAGATTTATCAAAAAATCAATACTCGTAAATAGATGTAAATGAATATTATTAAACATAAGTAAAACTTAAAAAAGATATAGATTCCTCAAAAGAGAAAAATTTGGAAGGTGGAAAATCAGCAAGTTTCAATATTCTTCAATCGTCAGACAACGGCAAAACATCTGATTTTATTAAGAAAAAATCTGAAACTGTAGAAAATAAAATTTACGGTATAAACTATTGAAATTTTATTGCTTTTTAAAATTGAAAATAGGAAATTCATATAACAAAAAATATAATAATCCATACGTATAAATTAGAAAATTATACGTTAAACTTTATAATTTTCTTTAAATGTATAAAAATGTGCCGTTAGAAAATGATATGCTAAATTTCATAATTTTCTTCGGTAAAATTTTAGGACCGCCAAAACCTCCAGCGGGTCAAAATTCCTGGCTGGGAAAGAAAGACGCTGATTACATGATAGCTGGCGTGTCTATCGAGGATGATTGTCCTGTAACTTACGAGATCGCAGGTGTGGTCAATGTGGCACCTAGCAACAGCAACGAAAGGTTCTTCGCAGTGCTGAAACTTGACGATCAGACCAAAAAGGTTTTTCCTAGTGGTAGAGAAAATCTGTCAATGAATTGGCAAGATTGGTTACAAAACGCTGACGAAAGCTACAGACAATTGGAGGAAGAAACTGATGAGTTAATCAAGAGTGTACAGGCAACCATAAAATCAGCATTTCCTGGACTCGTTTGTGATAGTTGCTGCTCGTGCCGACAGACTAAAAAGTTTGACGAAAAATTGCAACAAAGCAAAATTAACAAGATGTTAATTGCGCAAGATAAAGAGAAAAATACGTAAGAGACAATTATAAAGGTTAAATTGAGATAATTTTAGATTAGACAACTTAATTGGACATTTAAATAATCTGCAACGCTTATTATAATTTGATTTAACTTTTACGACCAGTCCAATTGAATTGTTTGCAATTATAAGCAATTCTAATATTAATTTCCAAATTCTTGTCTGAATATGTATTGATATCTTGAAAATATTTGATTCCAATTCTAATTTAGAAATTTAGAATTCTGAAATTCTTAAAACTTTGGGTTTTAAAATTTTGACATTTCTTTTTAATCTAATGCTTTTTAATCTGGTAATACTTTCTATCTCTAAAACTTAAAAAAAATTATAGAATTCCAAAAATTAAAATTTTAAAAATAGTGTAATAAAATAAAATACAAAAAGAGATGTTATTTGTGACAGACATATCGCAGATTCGATGGCAGTGCAATCTTTAGGACAGAATCCTTCAAAATCATTAATTAATCAAGTTGCTTCGGTACCTCAGCCCATCAAAAATGTTCCGCCTTGCTCGTGTGCTATTCGACAAATGGCTGATAAGGACATAAGTCCATCTACGAGTAAGGAAGACATTACTTGGACGAAGGATGAAGAATTGTGCCCTGGAAAGCAGTACAGGCCAAACGAGCCAGGTGCATATTCTTGCAAGGCGTATCCTGGAGATAAATTCTGCAGGCATAATCCTTTTATAAAGGAAATAATAAAGATGGAGAGGAGAAAAATAGAAAAGCAAAAAGAAGAAAAAGAAGTAAAAGAAAAGACAGAATCCATTGAAGCAATTAAAGAAAATACTACCGTTTCACAAAAGGATATTACGGAGAAAAAGAAAGATAAATTCATTACTGATTCTGATTATTCTGCTTATCACAATCCGTGGAACATAGCGCGAACTGCTCCCTCGGCAACCGATTACGAAGCAAACTTGAAGTTGACACCTCCAGCATGGCCAACTCGTTCGCCATTAAAAATGCAAAATGACATTTTCTCCTTGCAGGAATCAAAGAAAATTAAAAATGATGCTTTAGATAAGAAAAGTAATGACAAAGAATTCTTAAAATCATCAAAGAACTCCCCAAAAGAAATGAGCGAAGAAAAAAAAAGAACAAAAGATATAAAAAACGAGAAAAAAGAACCGATATCTTTAAAGAAGATTACAAATAATAAAAAGAAATTGTCAAGTACAATTTCCAGATCGACGACAATATCTAAAACGATAAACAAGCAACCAATAAAGTCATTATTGCCTAACAATCCAACAAAACGACCTAACAAAATTAATAAGGTGACCAAACACAGTTCTGTAAAGAAAACTAGAAACAAAAATATTGTAGATCAAACTGAGGTGATCGAAAATCGTAAGCGAGAATTGACGAGGTTGAAGAATAAGTTCAAATCTTCCGCGGGGATCTTAGATGACATTCAACCGGCGATTCTCCCAGAAAAATTATCGGCAATTAGTCATAATCCGGAAGAGAAAATTAGTCATAATCCGGCAATTAGTCATAATCCGGAAAAGAAAATTAGTCATAATCCGGCAATTAGTCATAATCCGGAAAAGAAAATTAGTCATAATCCGGCAATTAGTCATAATCCGGAAAAGAAAATTGAGAACATAGTCGATTTTGCTGCCGACGACGAAGAAGAGAGATATAAAATAAAAAACGGTCCCTGCGGTTGGAAAACAAAGTCGGAGCAAGAACTTGCGGGGAAGAAGACTCTGGCTTATCTATGCGAGCCGGATTATCCTCTAGAGATGATGGCAGTTCGTCTTGAAGGACGACCGTGCCAATGTAAGGAGAACAGAGAAAAGAAAAAGATTCTTATGTATAACGTAGGTGGTCTGGTGGAAAGGAAAATAGGCGGGAGAAAGGATTTGATGGACTTCAAATCGCCGGAGGAAAGACGAAATACAGCGTTGAAGGATACAGCGTTGATAAACTATTTTACACAACGCGACGATAACGCTCCTTGCCGGACGTCCTGCAGGAAGTTTGCTCGAAGTGCCAGGTAAATGCATATGTAAAAAAAGATTGACTTAATAATTATTAAAATTATTAAATATTCATTATATTAATCTCATTAATACTTTCAAATTTGCAGCATTAAATTTAAATTATCAATAATTAGTCATATTGCTTCATAATTAATTGTTTTATTATTAATTTGACATTTAATATCTAATTTCCAACATATCATTCAAACATAAATAATATTAGCGAATTATTTATATCATAAAATGTTGTTGTAGACCTTGCAGATTGAAAGTGGTAAAGCCCGTGTGTGAATGTAAATATAAGAGAAAGATTGTGGAGCAAAATGAAGAAAAAACTAAATGGAAGGATTGCCAACGAAGATTGAAGACTTTCAAGAAGCAATCTTTCACGCACATTGCCGACATCTCGAGACCGATGATAGAGGACAAGCAGTTTATTATAGCAGACGTGAAGAGGACCCCGCGGGAAGATGAAAAAGACGACGTCAAATATTATATATCAGGTGTGGCAGAAGATATTTCTATGTTGCCATCTCAGAAAATAATCGATGGCCTGAAAATGTCTACGCCTTTCCAAACACCCTTATCTAGTGAAGAGGATATTTCGCCAACCGCTGCTTTGCATCGACACTGGTCGCCAATGAACATTCCACCAGGTCCATTGCCGAGAAAGGATGCTGCCTTAAAGGAAGAAATGGAGCGTAGAAAGAGAGTTAGAGACGAAGCATTTAAGCTGATTTATGAGGATAAGAACGAGCAAGATGCATCTTTGACGACTCGCAATGGCCAAGAAGCATTCGACGAGCACAAATTGACAAAAAATATTGATAAAAGAAAAGATAATATAAAGGACAATCATACAAGTATAATTAAGAAGGGAACGTCCACAGAAATAATGAGATTACAATCATTAAACAAGAAAACTGGCAGCAAAATAGTACATGAAAGAGGCGCAAATAAAGAAATTACTGATAAAGTAATTCGTGAAAATAAATATTCCGAGGAAATTGTTGATCATCAGAAAAATGTATCATACAAACAAATGATCGAAAGGACAGAAGAAAAGATTGATAATGAGAGTCATCGGATAAAAGGCGGTGCCGATAAGAAATATATAAACAACAAATCTGATCTTAAAACGATAATGAAGGTATTTTTGTGGATCTTTTTAATCAGATAATTTCATTGTATATTGATATCATTATCTATTGAATAAATATGATATCAATAATATTGATCAAGTTATTGTAGAATTTAAAATTCTTAGAATCCAAACAATTTTTGGGCCAAATAGGGCTTTATTTCTATTATTAGTTGTACTAATATTCACATATTAGTACACTGAGAAAAAAAATTACTTAAAACAAATAAATATATTTCAGGTACCCCTCAAAAAAATAATTTCTTGAAGCAAGTAAAATTTTTTTGTTTTAAGTAATTTTTTTTCTCAGTGCAAACACTTTTACTTAAAACAAAAAAATTTTACTTGCTTCAAGAAAATTATTTCTTTGAGGGGTACCTGAAACATATTTATTTGTTTTAAATAATTTTTTTTCTCAGTGTAGATTTTTACTTATTATGTATATAAAATATTAGGCCGAATTGAAGAAAATGGCTGCAGAGGGTTATACATTCGCCAAATTGCCGAAATGTCATCTAATGCCGCAGCTTCAGGATTGGCTTATGTACAGGGAAGGTGTTGTTTTCTCGGAAACGGACAAAAGTACTTCACTGACAGAAAAGACATCGTTATTTTCAATTGCTTCCTATTATTTTTAATTTATTGTTTTCTTTCCCTATTAGAAAATTTAATGCAAGCAACCTGTGCCATTTGGGAATTAATAAATAAACGAGCGCATATAGTCGAGAAACCATCATTACATATGACGATACATCAGCTGAAGATGTTGACTTATAATCAAGCCGAGAAGATAAAGGAGAAGGTTGACTATCAATTGTCACTCTCATTATTTACAAATTTAAATACAAAATTCATAAATGTTCTTTAAATTTACAATTTGTTTCCCGAACTTTTCCTCCTTTACTTTTTGACGATTGTCAGTGTCAATTTCGTAAATCGTTGAGTCCTAAACTCCATTTTCTATTTTTCAATTTGAAATAATTATTAATCCACGTTTCTCTCTCGAGCAGATTGAAAATGTCAGAGCGACATTCCATAGCAATGTACGTAAAACGCGCGTTTCTTACGCCCGTATGATGTGGAATACCATGGAACAGGGAAAGTTTCCTTCCGTATCGTTCAAGAGAACGTTTTTCACGTATATGGCTAGCAAAGAAGCCGATGGACACGTTTATAAACCGTGGTTAACTTCCGAAGAACATGAACGAGACGTCGATTTTTGTTGCTAGTAAATTGTGTTAAGTTTAACTTGTACAATTGTTTACATATAATTTAATTCGATATAACAATACTAAGAATTTTTTAATAATATAATATTTGTTTATTAAATATACTATTAATTATGTATAAATAATAATAAATTTATTAAGTAATAAATTTATCTACATATAATATTTATTTGTATATTGCTTATTCATAAATTGTACTTATTGTTAGTATTCATATATATACAATATATATATGATACACAATACTCATATTTATCCTGCAATTGCTTACCATAATTTTCACAGAGTATACTGTTTTCCACACATCGATATACGTTCTTTATTATAATTATGTTAACATATATCATTGCCACATTTGCTACACTTTATCGTAGATGCTAACACAGCATGCTGTATTTCAAAAAATCGATCAATTTTACATGATTATACACGTTAAATGGCTAAATTCCAGTAGGCCTGTCATGCGTGTGACATGCGGTTTCGCGTCTACAATCAGCTGATCGTTGTTGCGTTTCTATCGGTGTCTTTAAATTTCGTGCACTCTACTCCTGTACCGACAGTTAATTAAAGCGCATGCGCACGTTACCACAGAGTACTGAGTATATTCGTGTCGCAGATGTCGCTACATTTCATCGGAGTGACAGATTTTCTAACCTAAACACAGTCGCGAATTTTAACAATAAATATCTCGCATCTCGGAGTGCCGCACGACTTTTATTTTAATTGCCAGATTCTTTCGTTTCATACGAAAACACATCGATAATTTGATCGATTTTTTTTAGGTGATGTGTGCTAAACTAAATAATTACCTTTTTGTCTCGTATAAGACACGCGTCGTCAGCTTGCCGGAAACCGGGAAACGGGTTTTCGTAGCGTAGAGACGGCGTCGACGGCGATGTAGGAAGGCGTCATATAACCTCGTGGAGAGGTTGAACCAAAAACACCCTCTATGCATAATTGGAATAAATAACAGAATTAGAGAAAGATTTATAGAGAATCTTTATTATTAAAATAGAGAAATAAAAGAAATTTTCTAGAAGGAAAGTTATATTTTAAGAAAGAGAGAGAATTTCAGCAAAATGTCGCTTGGTGCGTTAATACATATTATTGTTACATTACTATATTCAAGAGCATTATTTCATAAAATTAAATTGCAATTATTTTTCTCTCTGTTTGCTCTCCATGTATTCATTCACTTGTAAATCTTCAGAAATAGAGACGAGCTTGCTGGTGATCATTCTGGATGTCAATCCGATGCAGCGTATAGTGAAGCAAGAGACAAAGGTACTGTCGCAATGCTTGGACTCCACGGTTGTCTTTGCCAACGCTCACCTCATGCAGTCGTCCAGTAATGAACTGGCGATAATGGCGTGCCACGGCCACAACGCTAATTTCCTCTATCCCTGTGAGAACGCAGCGGAGATAAGGCAGATGGACGGGCAGTACGAGAAGTTCACTATGGTGGAGCGCACGGTGCGTCAGCAGTTGCAGCAGGTCATCAATGAGATCCCCATGGACGTTCCGCTGCACACGGAGAGTCTCATCTCCGGCGCGCTCAGCATGGCGTTGTGCTACATCGCCCGGCTGGAGCGAGAGAAGATCGCCGGCCAGAAGCTGCATCCCAGAATACTGGTGATCACTGCCAGCAACGACTCGGCCACGCAGTACATGAACTACATGAACATATTCTTCACCGCGCAGAGAATGGTTCTTATCTCTATTCTTTATTATTATCGTAGACAGAATTGTCGGTTTATAAAAGAGGTCCACCTGGCTACTTCCAGAATGTCATTTTGGATGTATGCAGCCTGGATCAGGAGCTGACACTCTTGCAGCAGGGCTGCGACATCACCGGCGGCAATTACCTGAAGGTGCCGCAGCTTGCTGGATTGCTGCAGTATTTATTGGTGAATTGATTACGCTTCATTTTGTTGACGCAAACACAATTATTATATGCACCATGATTAATATATATTTCTTTTTTTTTAAACAATTTAGTGGGTTTTCCTGCCGGATCCCAATGTTAGATCGAAACTGGTTCTCCCTCCGCCAGTGAAGGTGGATTACAGGGCAGCCTGCTTTTGCCATCAGGAACTTATCGATATTGGATACGTTTGTTCCATATGTTTATCAAGTAAGCATATAGATTATAATCTGATGAATAACGTCAAGAATATTTTAATGTGAAATAATGAAAACAAAAACATTTAAATAATTACATTAAACATTGTTGAATTTATTGACATTAAAAAGATAATTATTTTTTTACAGTCTTCTGCAAGTTCAGTCCAATATGCACCACTTGTCAGTAAGTATACTTCTATATAGCTCATGTATAAATTTATACCACATGCTTAAAATTACACACATAAACGTTGATTGTGAATTTATTGTACTTTTTTTTTAAGCACGGTATTCAAAATGCCAGGACCCATGCCAATGAAGATGAAGAAGAAGAAGAAGAACGTGGATATCGTCCATTAACCCTTGTATTATATTTCACTCATAGCAGTTACATTGTAAATAAAAACAACATAATATTGTAAAAATTGCTCTCTTAGGATTAATGATTTCTCGATCATAACCGATGTGTGATTAATTGCAGAGAGCCGATTCGCCAGATAAAAAGAAATAGCCGTAATTTGCGTAAATACATCGCGTGTGTGAATCGCAAACCCAATCGTGTGACCCAATTGTTCGAAATCAGAATTATGTTGGAATGCATAATTCGACCGTTCGTTCGTACTGCGATTCGTATCCGGAGTCGACTGCTATGTTGCGGCCCGATTGTGCGCGATCGGATGTTGCGGCACGTAACCGATGCGCTCCTGAATCTCGCTCTGAGGTAGCTTGCCGCCCCATGCGGGCGGGTTCATGGACGACGAAGCCTTTCTCTCGGGATCCTTCTTGGACTCGTGCGCTTTCCTTATCTCCTCGTACACCTGCAGATCGTCCAGACGCATTTCTATCCGAGTCGGACTTCGTCGTATCATCGTGCTGAAAAAAAAAAAATGGATTATGGCACATTTTTTTTTAATGCATAACGAATATTCTCGAAACTTAATTAAAACTGGAAAAAAATTGGAAATTGACGAATAGTTATGCGACCCCTGAAACGCGCCGTAGGATCGATTCAAGGACGAGTTTAATAAATACAAATGTGCACATTGAAAAGAAAAAAAAACCTCGTTTCCTAACTTTTTTCCTCAATAAATATTTAGGAGCGCGAATTTCGTTGAAACTCCAAGCGTTCCAAAGTTAAATCGGTACGATTTGGAATTCCCCGCAATCGACTAGAATTAATCAAGGACGAGGGAGAACAAATATATTCCCCTGATCCTGGCTGCTCGAGCTACGTCCCTGGTGTCGCTCGCGCAACATGGCGAGGCACATACATACCACGGATGATCGGACGATGCTCCAAATATGTAATTCCAAATCAAAAAGCTCGCCTCGTTCGAACCGCGCTGTCGCTCTCGGCGAATTTCGGCCGCCGTGAACGACAATCGCACTCCCCCAGGAGATCACAGCCGAATGCTCCAGCTGGTGGGAGCCAAAAACGCCGAAAGCGCTCCGAAAAGTCGCGGACGCGGAGTGGTCGGCGGATGCGCGGCGCGAGCACGCTCACGGCACGGGACGGGCGGCGCGCGTTTCCCTGCGAGCTCCCGCGGAATTCTGCGGCTACCCCGGCTACGTGCGGCGGAGTACCTAGTCAAGTATACCAATCGCGGGCTGATCGGCGGCGCGGGAAAATGCTCTACCTCGAGGATTACGTCGAAAGTGCGTACGAGAAGCAGCGCGCACACGGCTCGCCCGCGGGATCCTAACCTCCACGCGTGGCGCGCGACTAACCTAGAACCTGGAGCGCCGCGGTCCGCGGCCCGACTCTCGTCCGCGCGGGCCCGCGGCGAGCGCAACCATTTTTGTTTATACTCCGCGGGCCGCGACTCGGCGCCTCCTTTTGCGCGCCGAGTCGCGACCCGTCCGTGGAACGAGAAGTCGCCGCTCACCCTGGCGAGATGCGACCTCGCGCCGAGAGGTTAGGCGCGTTGTCCCACGGCGAGACGCATGTTGCTGCTGCCGAAAAAGCGATTAATGAATTATTTAAATCCACGGCCCGCTGGTCATTAAATTTCATTATCTTTCCAGAATTAATTAAAAATTTGTTAAAAATCCTTCCCCCTGTTGAGTCGTATGATTCTAATATGCATATAGTAGCAATGTATTGCTGTTTTTGTTTTGTTTTGTTAATGTAACATGAGGAGATTAATAGTATTAAGATGTTGTAATTCTAAAAGGACTGAGATTTGACTGTGAACTTAATATTTGTTTGCGAATGAAGCAATAGTCTAGTATATTAAATGGTTTAATATAAAATTACATAACAGTCGAAGGACTCGTTACATTGTATTGATTACAGAGATTATTTTAGAAATAGAAATAAACAATTTGTGATTAATGACCAGTTCGGGCATAATTGTATATTGAAATTGAAAAGCAACAATCTGTCTTTACTGATGTCTGTCTTATGGGTTTCAGTGATCGAGCATCTTCCACAAGAGCTAAGGGATCGATTTACCGAAATGAGGGAGATGGATCTCGGTGTACAAAGTACGTATCGTTTGATATAACAGTTAAAAAAAAATAATTATGATAATAACGACAATGTAAAGCTATAAACGTCAAATCCACTTTCAGATTCTGTGGATAGCCTGGAGAAGAAAGTGAAAACGTTCTTTACCAATGCCAAGAAGATGAAGCCCAGTGAAAAGGAGGCGGAGTACGAGGCTATCAGAAAAGAGTACTACAAGACTCTGGAGGATGCCGATGAGAAGGTGCACCTAGCCAATCAGATGTACGAATTGGTGGACAGGTACCTGAGGAGGCTCGATCAAGAGCTGTACAAGTTCAAAATGGAATTGGAGGCGGACAATAAGGGCATCACCGAAATCCTGGAAAAGAGGTCTCTAGAGTTGGACCAGCCACCCACGAATAGCAGCCAGAAAGAAAATCGTTACAGTTTTACCCCGAGCAGAACGCGAGATAATCATAGCCATTGTAAGTGTAACATCTCTAATGCGAATTTTTTATTCACTTTTAATTCAAACGGATTTGAATTGTTAAAAACAAAAGATAGGGTACTATGTTAAATTCACGAAACCACTCTCGACATTATTAGGACACTTCAGGATAATCCACATAAAAGTCATTAACATTAATTATGAACTTGTAAATGGAATAAAATTGTAGTGTACAACGATATCTAGGTAGATGTAATCTCCAAATTTTACGCGAATTTCAGCTCGGTCGGAGAAGCGACGGGACTCTAACGCATCTTCCACGTCGGTCGAGAAGAGGCTGGCGATCGAGAAGCTGCCGGCGACAACGAGTCTGCCCGAATCACGACCGGCGTCAGCGAATTCCGCGCCCATTATCGCAGCGAGTAGCGTCGCGCCGGCGCCGGCGGCTATTGCTAATTCTGTGGGATCGGTATGTTACAATCTTGGTCACATCGGCGCCGGCGGTACCGCCATCGCGGCAGCCGCGTCACAGGCGATAGCGGCCACGCAATCAATGCAGCAGGGCAGACGCTCGGCCAGTCTGAAGGCAAGCTACGAGGCCATTAACACCGGCGGCGTGCACGCCGCGGAATTCAGCAGGGAACTGGCCGGCGCGGCGCAAACCGCCATCGCCGCCATCCAAGAGACTACGAAGAAGCATAAAAAGTATGTAGAATGTGTAAAAGGAAGAAACAAACAGCAACTAAATTGCCTCTCATTAATATGACAAGCTCCCTTTAAGTTTCAACAATTTGGATTAGAGATCAGTTATATTGAATCATATTGCTTTTAAAATAAATGTTTGACAGATTAAAGTGATTCGATACTCTTTGGATTCGAAATTCGTTAAATTAGGAATGCTCTACAATTTTTTCAAACTTTATCTTGTGGAAGAATTTCTTGTAATTGCCTAAACAAACACATTGCTATTACGAATTCCAGAAAAGTAACGGCCACCGTACCGAGTTCGAGCGTGATTGCGGCTACAGTGCAACAGCCCGTATCGCCGCCGGTGGTTACCACGACTACGCAAGTGGTAGACCCGGACAATCCGGATTGGACGTACGATCCAAACGAGCCGCGCTATTGCATATGCAATCAAGTGTCGTACGGCGATATGGTTGCCTGTGACAATTCAGACGTAAGACCCGTCGACATCTTCCAGCAGGCGGATACATTACAAGCGGATAGACTTATAACGATTGCTTTTAGTGCCCCTTCGAATGGTTCCATTATCCGTGCGTGGGCATCACCGCGCCTCCCAAGGGGAAGTGGTACTGCCCTCAGTGTACGTCCTCGATGAAGAGACGTGGCGGACGGAAGAACTGATTAGGTGAGGAGGAGGAGAAGAAGAGGAGGAAGCTGAGAAACTATGTCGACCACGTAAAGAAAGCATCGCTGCTACTACCTCTTAGACACTGTCCGTCGAGTACCGACTTAGTTAGGAAGCTGTTGTTAGCTCTGATTTTATATAACTTTTTCAATGTGCTGTTTCGAGTCTGCGTCAGTCTTCGGTCTTCTCTTTTCTCGCAATGCGACCGAGTACACATGAAAACGACAATGTTATTCTATCGAAATCTTGAAGTACATCTAACGGATATATCAAATCGTAAGATTTCGTAAACATCTCAATGTATTTCACATAACTGCCGTTAGCCCCGAGCAATAAAGGAAATGGGATAAGGTGAATAGAAGGTGATTTGGAAAATATGAGAATCGTTATAATGTATTCTTCGACGAGTTTGAAATTGACTGCTTCTCTTCAAAAACTTAGATTTAGGTACTAGCTATTTAATAGAGAGAACATTTCTCGACACACACACAAATTAAGCTGTAAATAAGTAAACTTTATTTTTTTTTAATAATTTTAGACGAGCCTTAGTTTAATATAAACTTAATTTTGTATAAATTGAACCTCCAGTATTTAACGTTGAAAATGATGAAAACTAATCGAAATAACTTCGAATTCGTCTGAGAATAGCAACTTACTTTTTTGAAGCCACTTTATAAACGAACTCTCTAGTCTCTACTAATTTTCAAAGGAGAATTGTAGCGAATTGATGTATATAAAATCATTTATGCAGAGATGATCGTTGCCAAAATGTGAGAACGATCATATTTCTTTCGATAAATTTACCATAATTTTTATATCCAATAATTCGAATTTATCTCGTCTTTAATTTATCTTAATTTCTTCTTTCCCTACAAAATCGCTACAAAATCACTGGATGTTTAATGCGTACTCCGTCTTACGCGCGAAAGTGTCACTTCAAGATTTACTTATAATAAGCTCGTAAATCTTTTCGAATATTTCCCAAATGTCATCCTTGTAGACGGATCTGAATAGTTAATTTAGAACGGAAACTAACGTTTTCCTTAACATTATTCGTAATTCTCATATTAATGCAGAAAGGCAGCAACAGAACAATTAGAACGGTTACGAAAATGAGAATTGCATACATTTCGCCCAAGGCTTTCATTTCGCTGTTAGTGATGCAATTCTCGCTTTTTAAGCTAACGAAACTCAGTTCGACATTAACACAGCACGCACTGTATAGCGATTCGATTGTACGAACGATTTCGAAGGGCCCTATGAATTTTACACGTGCTTCTTCACGTCAATGTTTATCCAAGATTGGCGTTTCAAGACTCGAGCTGCGCTACGTTTCAAAGCGCGATTGCGTTTTCGTCCGCGCGTTTACATTTATATTTTTATCGTTCTCAGAAATTTGAATTTGTGTGCGTGTATAGAAAGCGAAGGAGCAGCTGCCGTTTTAAGCAACTTTATCGAAATGAATTCTGAGAGTACTGACTTTTGAAAGAAAACCTGATTTTTTGAACAAATAAAATTAACCGCGCAGAGACGAATGCTAGATAATCAATCGTATTTCTTTTCAAATAGCGAACACAATCCAAATCTAGGTGTTTTTAATCTTTAGGTACCTTTAATCCCTGGGTCTCTTTCACCTTTATTCCTTTTCCGTTACGAGATTATTATCATGCAGTCAATGAATGCTCCAAACTTCATGCACAAATATATGAATTCGAGATTAAAACTTACCGATCTCGTGGAAATTTTTCAATCCCTTTGGATAATTTCCAATTGTCTTATCTCTTTTAAATATAAAATTTAGGTGAACTTAAGCGTGATCACTTAAATCAAGAAGGTAGAACCGTATCAGAACCAATGATGCGTTAAGAAATTAAGTACGAACAAGAAAACAATAATGATATCTAAAGTCTCTATTTCGTCATTTTCTTCCATTTCGTTATCAGTTGTTTGCGTCAAATTATGGAATAAATCGAATTAACGCTGTCAAAAAAAAAATATTACAGATATACATTTAATGAACTTCGAAGCTTCGTGTCACATAAGATATTAGGTCAAAATTTACTTACAGTGTCGCTTAGAAATTTTCCAAGTCTGTTTGCTAATTATTTTATTCTAGTAGAGGTTCCTGAATATAAACAAACATCCTTGAAAGTAAAAAACTAACCAAATAATGTATAAATAAGGTAGCGTATACAAATAGAAAGGTAAAGAAAATTTGTGAGGAAGTCTGTAAGATGTCCATTTCATAATCCAGTCCCGTATTTATATATTGTCCCACAATCAGTTATCGTATTTATTGTCTTAGAAAAACTTGAATTTATGATATTAACACCGTTACCAGTACTCGTCAAGTGCGCGACTGATTTATTATCGTGGTTACCGACTTGCAGAGAATCCTAGAAGACGAATACGTCCCGCGTCAATATTTTTCAAAATATTTTATTGTCTCGCCGATATAAGAGCTTCGCGGCGAGTGATCGTGTTCCGCGTTTACATTTACATTTCTGTTACTCTCAGGACGTTGAACGCGAAATTCACGTGTGCGAACAGAAACGGGCAAGAAATTCTCGCAACTCTATTTAAATAATTTCTAAGATTTCGAAATTTCGTAAGTGAAACCATAACGATTTGATAAATAAAATCAACAAATGGATTAATAAATACAGTAAATTATAATTGTAGTAAATATTATCTGCGCCGAGACGGATGCTTATTGCCAAAGTGAATCATTAATTTTCATCTTCGTGTCGGTTTGACCTAATTTTTCTTTTAATCTCTAATTTTCCCGTTATAAATTGAATTCAATATATATGCTTCAGATTTTATTATAATTATACCTAAAAATAATCGAAGATTCACTCGATCAGAGATCTTTTTGTAGTTCTGTTATTATGTTTGTCTATGAATAAAAATTGCATAAGTTGAAACCAAAATTAGCAAAGAATGCCATATAAAAAGTACAGACGGGTCGAATCACGTACGGGAGCAACAGGTGCTGCAGCGTCGCCGTGACGGACGACGCCGGTAGCCGCGAAGTGTCGCGCGTCGCGCGTGAAGTTGCGGGCCACCGCGATCTATCAATTTTTATTACGAATTCGTAGCATTATTGTTATTAGTGGTCACATTTCGAATTCGTAGCATTATTGTTATTAGTCGTCACGGGCCGGGGCGCGCGTCGGGCGGATTACGCGAGCGAGATTTCCGCGCGCGTTATATTCCTCCGTTCTTCGGTTTAACGAGGCGCGATTAGGGGCGACGTACATACGTGCGCGATGATCGACGGGAGTTAGATCCGTGTAGAAAGAGATAATGGCTAATCCTGATCCGCGAAGTGTTGTTCGTGACGCGCGCGCGTGTGTGTAGTGTGTGTGGGGGGGGGGGGTGTGCATAGTGTGTGCCCCAGGAGGCAGGAATCGGGAGCAACGGCGAAGCGAGAGAGGAGGAGCAGACCCGGGGTGGCATCAGGCAACGGCGGGGCAACCATGGGTGAGTGTTATTGTAATTGAATTGAAGGTTATATCGGTGTCATTGCGCTGAGCTCAAATTCGGATACCACAGGCGCGCAATAATGAGTCTTATTAATACTTTTTTCGAAGACATCGAATCGCAACGCTCGACATTAATGTCCTTTCTTGCGTACCGTAAGCGGTGCAAATTGAGCTTGACGAAATTACACCGGTATCGGATCTGCAACTTATCATATATATATAATAACGTATTATTTTATTTTATTTTATTTTATATACTATATCATATGTATATTATTTAAATGTTTTACTTTTTTTTTATTCAAGTTGATTGTTTACGTAATGCTTCAATTTTTATATCAATCTGTCAAATCAATTTCAAATTTTATTTTGAGATACTTAAAATATTAATAGAATGTTAATAATATTTATTAGAAATTGAAGAAATATAATACACCTGCTTAATATAAAATATTTGAAAATGTTACGGCAGATTAAAATGATTGATTGATTTGAAATTATTTAGACTATGAAATTGTTTAGAATATGAAAGAAAAAGAATTAGATTTATTTAATTGTAAAAATTGTAAAAATTAATATCTGAAAGAATCACTTTTTTTAAAATAATGTAATCTTTTTTATTGTTTCATTTAAAAGAAAACAAATAGAAAGTTTAACATGTAGAATTTTTTAAGATACATTTTTTTAGACACGGCTTTTTAATGTTTGAATTTATTTATATTTTACAGATTAATATTATTTCTCCGCTGCTGCGCATCGAGGACTGGTGAGTCTTAAAATATTTTAATTTTTAGGTAATGGATTTGTGAGAAAAAACTATACATATATCAATTGTATATAACAGTTTTTTTGTTGATTATTAATAATAAAATAAAGATTAAAATTTTTAAGGTAGTAATTTAGTAAATGCAACAATAATATTTTATATTTTTTATTCTTATTTATTAGTTAATATTTGAATGCATTATTTTTATTTCTATAATTCTAATTTACTTAAAAGTCAAAAGTGTACATTGAGAATAAAAATATCAAAGAAATAATTATAATCTCTCAAAAATCCATTGCCTTGGAGTGGATAAGCAAATCCACTGCTTGGGATGATGGAAGCAAATGCTCCCAGAATTCGATTTTGCTCAAGTCCCAGTTTATTTTCGCACAGTCATTACTGCGAGGCTGCAAATTCACCCAATAATTTTTATCGTTCCAAATACTCGTAACTTCCGGCCGGATACAACAAATTAGTTTCCTCATCGGCCGGGTTGTAAGACATTCCGGAGGGAAGGCTCGAGAAAGATCGGTTCGGTGATTTCTCGATTTCGCTATTCTCTTCCGATAAGATAATCACCCACGCGTGTATCCGGTAACCGAAATATTTATAATATCGGGCCGTGGACATTTGAATTCCCAGGATCATAAGACTAAATAAATGATCGTAATGCGGATCGACATATCAAATTTTAATCACAATCGTAGTCGATAATAATCTCTATGAAGGGTGGGAGAAATCTTTACAAACAATTTTTTAATCTTATAATTTATCTCCACCACAAAAACGAATCTCTTAAATTCTAATTATGCGATTATTATTATTATTATTTTTAAAATAATAATTTCGATTTCTATGTTCAGTCAAAGATTTTTAAACAAACAAATATTATCAAAAACATTAAAGAATACAATAAAATTGTTTTTATAATTAATTTTAGAATAAATAATACTTTTTGTACATTTGACATATCGCCATTTGTTATATGTTCTGAAAGTATGTACATACGTACATACAAAGATATGGTTGTCAAAACAACGAATAACGGAATGAAACCAGTCTTGCTTCTTTTTCTCTCAACCATTGACATGTAATATAGAAAACCGCATAGTATGCTCTATCTTTTTATATAATTTATATCAAGGATTTCGATTATAAATTTACGATACTGTCAAATACTGTTGTGACAGAGTGTCATTTATGTTAGACAGAATAAATAAGCGCTATGAGACAAAGGATGCCGGAAATTATATCGACATTAACACGCACCTTTTGTGCTTAATTTGTCTAAAACTGTCAGTATATCTGTCTCAAAATTTTATTTAACAAAGTCTCGTCTGCTTTATTGCGATTGTTATTTTTGCGTACGTATATTTTTACTTACGCTAATATTTTTAATCGTAAATTTGAGTGAAACAAATCCTCGAATAACGAGAGAGACACACAGTTAGTTGATCTAACAATGAAGAAGAAGAACGGCGATCTTGGAGTTGAATCCGAAGCTAGAATTGACATCGATAAACCACTTTGGAGCCAGGACACGTATCTCGGAAGATGGATGCATTTCGCCTTCATCACCGATTGCCGCACGATAGTCGTGCCGGAGAATAAATTGTGGGAAGCAAAAAAGCTCTGCGAGGACTACAAGTAAGTTGCGACGGTAAAGCTTTCCCTCTTTCTTTCTCCGAATTAAGCCCTTCAATTAACGTTTCAATTTTGATAAAATCAAGTTTATTACAAAAAAAGGTTATTAAACCTAATTTTAATAAAACATTATTTTTGTTTTTAAAAAAAGTTAAATTTATTATTATTTCAATTAGAAATAATAAATGCTCAACTATTTAATTGCTAAACCGTTACTTAGAGCAGGGAAGGAGCCGGAGGGACTGCAGAGAAAGGACATAATCTACGCGAAGAAGCTCAGGGACAGCGCCTTCCATCCCGATAACGGCGAGCTCATGCATGTGATAGGGAGAATGTCCTTCCAGCTACCCGCTTCCGTCGCCATCACCGCCGTCATGTTGACCTTCTACAAGTTAACTTTCTACACAAATAATGCGTCCCACGCGCACAAATTAACTCCCGATCAATTCCCGTTCGATTCTATTTTTATCGTGCGCGATATATTTCCGTCAGATCCGCCTTCGGCGTGATAGCGTGCCAGCTGGTTAATCAGGGCTTCAACGCATTTGTCAATTATACCAATCGAAATGCGATGAGCGACGACCCGCAGGACACTGACATTATCCGGCAGGCGTTCGTGCTCGCCACCGCGGCGAGTTGCGTGGCCGCTTTGGGATTCAGGAAACTGTTTTCCGGCAGAGGAACTCTCTTCGCAGTTAATTCACTCAAAATCTGATTTCTCCATCCTTTTTTGAACTTTTTATTTGATGCAAATAGAAAATAGACGGTCAAAGGATGTCAATTAATTATTTAATCCTCCTACGTATAAAGTAGTATATAAACGAGTACTGATAAAACTATGTGTAAGGCTGAAAATTCAATATAATCTGTAACCTCGAAATTTTTTAATTTTTCCATTTCTTATAATTATCATTTATTAGGAATTAGAATTTTTTAATTTTAAATACCGGAAAATTATAATTATAATCGAGAAATAAAGAGTCCGAGTAGTTTGAGAGGTTGCCTTCGTCGCAGAGATTCGTTCCGTTTTGCGCGGTGGCCGCCGGCAACATGGTAAATCTCCCCATCATGAGGCAACGAGAGATCGCACGAGGCATTCCCATATTCATGAAGAACGACGACGAAGTGTGCGTGATGAAGTCGCAGCTGGCCGCCGTCAAGGGTATCTCCGAGTGCATCCTCACGAGGATAATAATGGCCGCACCCGGAATGCTGACGATCCCAGTCATCACGCAACGAATGAAATCGTATTGCTTCTTTCAGCTTCGTCCGTGGATCATTTTTCCCGTCGAAATCGGTTTATGCACACTCTGGTAATTCTCACAGCGATGCCGTTGCGCAAACACAAATGTGAATTAATATTGATAAAGTATATTTTTGGCGCGAGTATTTTAATAAATATTTGTTTTTCTCTTCAGTTTGTTGGTCATGATCCCTTCGGCGCTCGCCATTTTTCCGCAAAAAAAGTAAAAAAAAAAGATTGAAATTAATAATGAATATTTTTGAATAATAAAAGAATTTTTTTTTAATCGGGAAACATATTATATGTTAACATTTTTTTCCCCCATTAAGCTCGATGCAGCCGGAGCTGTTAAAGATATATCCGGAGGAGTACGAAATATTTCGAGAGAAAATGGGTCAGCGCAAACATCCGGATAAAGTTTATTATAACAAGGGATTGTAGCCGGTATAAATAAAAATGAAATTTACATTCTACTTTGTATAAATATACACATGTTATTAGATTTTCTATTTAATCTGTGTTTGCAGTTTTTGTACATCCGAAATATCAAATTATAGGTTAAAGCTGTGTAAGGGCAAAATAATAGCTCTTCAACATTATTGAACAACATTTATTGACACAACGTCATGATATAATACTATATCTTTCATCAATTATATGTGTATTAAAGTTTTTTTATTGTATCACTATATATGGCAGCATTTTACTTTCGACAGGCTTCTCAAAATTTAATAATATCCATAAAATTAAGTAATATTTCAGTGCTTAAGTATAATGATGCATTAAAATGCTACGAAACTTATAAATTAACGTTAAGACCTGAGAGCCCTGAGAGGAACAATTAAGCGTGAAATAAAACTCGCATAACAATTCGTAATTATATATGTAATCGGTAAAGCACCAATTTATATTGTCAACATTTTATCCTTTACTATCTATCGGTTCTATCCTGATTCGTGCGGCTATCGACTTCTCTCTTATTGTAAGATACTTTAGTGCGTCGACTGAATTTTATTTTATCATCACTCTGTGAATTTGTGACTAAATTCTAATTTTTAAAAAATTGACGTACTAAACGCTAATTTAAATATTATTATTAATATCGGTGCGACATTCAAAATTTCATACTTCAAATCATAAGAAAAAGCTGTGCGCTAAATTTTTAATGACAAATTCAAAAAATATTTCTACCATATAATTGACTATAATTTAATAAGTGATATTCATTTCGGGTTCGTCTCTGTTCCAGCAGAAGTGTTTACCGTCACTGTGTCATTTGAAACAACGATCCTTTATAAAGGATGGAATAACACTTATATTTGTACAAGCTCATAAAACTAGAACTTTTCATCACATTACAGCCCCTTGTTGAAATATAAGTACGTCGGTAATTCGCCACCTTTGCAGTTCTTCGTCAGTAGCTCATAGTTTTCCGGCTCCCAGCGCTGCAAAGTGGTGGTCTTGATGGAACTACAAAATCGTATAATAAAATAAAAACAAAATGTAAAGAAGAATTTTTGAATGTAGAATATAGAAGTATTGTTTACCATTTTTGTGGAAATAGCGCACACGCCGTCGGCACCATAAACGTCAGCCTAAGATGTTTGACAAAAAATTCACACAGTAATTAAAATAATAATTTAATAACAATGATATAAGCGGCAGGCGAAAATAAGATAAGAAATGTACTCACGAAATTCCGCACATCATAATTTGTATCGGCGCGTGCAGTGGTTTAATTCTTTGCATCCACAGGTATTTTTCCCATCTTTCCATTATAGGCGGTAGAATAACTGCGGAAATTATCGTTTTAATTAGCTAAATGCATTATATGAAGCTGCGAATAATTTTGTAGAAAATTTCGATAAGTAATTAAAATTGAGATAGATGTTTGATCGATACATACGCATGCCGGGTGCGCACATGACAATTCTCGAAATGACGACTTGACTGATGCCTTTCACAGCCGCGAGCTAAAATCGTTTAATAAACGTTTATTAAAAATTTCTAATATGTTTAGCGTTGAATTTAATAAAATTTGGAACAGTTTTAATATTAATTTATCTTGGTTAATTTGATAAAATACATAAATTAATTTATAATTTTATCTGCGTTTTGTGTTTTATAAAATTGTGTAAATTTATTACTCTCTAAATCTGAATCAGTGCATAGTCACAATGATTATCGATCGTTATTCATTGAATGCATCAGTCCCAAGTATTTCACTGGTAATCATAAATTATAGATTAATATTAATACTTTAATTATAGATTATTAGTGAAATTATAGCCAGATTATAGGTACTGACTTAATCAGTGATTTTTCAATACTTTTCCACTGATTCAGATTTCGAGAATAACCAGCGTATATACCTTTGATTTTGTAAGTTTTCTGCCGTCATCGTCAACGAGATCCACGCCGTTTACAATTTCGTTCTGTCTCATTAGAGGGATATTAGCGCAATTAGCGGCTGCCACTGCGGCGAACGGAACGTACCTCTGAAATGTGTTTTTTTTTCTTGTATTCAGCAATCTAGGTTTTCAGTGATCTGGGACAAGATACTCCGTTTTAAATTATATACAGGGTAAAAATAATCCAACATGCTCCACTTACAGATAAAAATGAACTACTTTAAATTTCGTCAAAAAGAAAAGATCGTCGATATTGATGTATATAAAATCTGGAATATTTTATGTAGTTTCTGAATTGCTCTTACGAAACTTACAGCCATTAGAGGACTCGCGCGCTTTTCCCAATACGTTTTACATCCTATTGCAGTTACCATGGCCGCGACGGTAGCACTAACATAGGCTGCACCTAGCTGATTAGTCGTTACAGGACTGTTAGCGTTCCTATTGGTGTAATTGACGAGGGCGTTGAAGGACTGGTTAACCCATTGCCAAAAAACTACTGCCTTAGTTGTCCTAAATCGAATCAACATCGAATGTTAAAAAAAAAGATAACTTGTTCCAGATCATGCGACAAGTTCTCTGACAAATGAGTAAAATTATAGGAGCTCAGTTAATAAGAACATCATGTTTTATTAAAATTGAAATTAATTAAATAAATAAAGTTAATTACTTTTTCCTGACTGTCGAGATATTTCTGGTTTTTTTTATTGATATAATCAAATGAAAAAATCTGTAATAACCATTGGTAAAGGAAATCCAATTGGAAGGAATCGATGACTCCAATGAATTGGAGTCATCGATCCCTTCTTTAATGACATCAAATTTTCTATAAAATACCTGTAAAACTGAAGCATCGCGCCGGTGATGGCCATTCCTCCCGGCACCTGGAAGGACATTCTGCCGAAGACATTCTGCAGATCGCCGGTGTCGGGATGAAAGGCAGACTCGTACAGCTTCCTCGCATAGATAATTTGCTCTCTGGTAGTACCAGCTGGCTCTTTGCCATTTCTATAAGGTACAAAGTGCGAAGATTTTCAAGCAGTTCGAGAATACAATGCACGCATCGAATGCATACGGCGTTCTCATTGTCTTAATTCTCAATAACAAATCTCAATTTAATGTAAATGTAATTAAACGTAAATATATATCTTAAAATTTCCAGCTGATTTAAGAATATTGGTAGAGATGGTATTATAATAAGTATAACACATAGAAATATTTGATATTATTATCAGATCACAGATAATAATATCAGATATTTATAATCAGTGTTAAAAATTTTCAAACTGATCCCGTGCGCCTCGAATCTACTAAAGTAAGGAAGAAATCTCGCGAAACTACGTGACATATATTTATTATAACCTGTATTGTTCGCATAACACTTTAGCAGCTAGCAATTCCGATTCTGGTTTGACGCAGGTGCGGAAGTCAGTCATCCACGCGAAGTATTTCCATCTTCCTACGAAGGTGTTTTGATCCCACAAGGGTTTGTCCAGGTCCAATCTCTCGTTCGTCATCGTGTCCAATTGAGAGATGTCTCTAGTACAAATCTCTAATCAGCAATAAATATGTAGATAATTTGTAAAGTGGAAGATATATTACGATAAATTATAAATTTAGAAAGTCGATTTTATAAATTGCAACATCGTAATATCTTTCTTTTTGATATATGTTATTGATTCTGTTATTTATAAATTCAAAAACTTTCGTTCGCGATTTATATACGCGCGATAAAGACTATACACAATGTCCCAAAGCGCTAGAGTAATATTCTAAAATAGGATATACGTACTGCAAATGTTATACAAATGGATCTTAAGTTGGAGGCTGAACGTTTTGAGCGATCAAACGTTTCGCATAAGCCGTGCTTCCTTTCGTAATGTTACAAGAAGTCCGACTAAATGAGGATATATTTATAGTTTCAATGCGCGAGCTCTGTGCGTGAAAATAGTGCGCTGCGGTCGAGCATTTTTAATATACACGAAGCAATCTTCGCTTCTTGTCATCGAAATATTACGTAATATTTTTCCACGAGCAGAATAAGCATAATAGATAACATGCATAGTTATAGATAAAAGCTAGTACTTATTATTACACGGAAACCTTCTTTAAAGAAAATTTAACGGGGAACGAACTCGAGATATTGACATCGCAAATTAGTCTCTTACTATTCAATATAATTTTTAAGCCAATTTGACGTCATATTTTTTTCTGTGTTTTGTTTTCTTCTATATCTTTCTTCGTCAACAAACTTCGTCTACAACTTTGAAATATTTCTATTTAGAAATATATAGTTTTGCTCTTTATGTACAATAAAATATCTTAAAATATTCATATTTTTTCAAATTTATTTATATATATTAAAAAATTTATAAACCTTTTAAAGATAATTTTTTATGACGGAGGATCTTTTTTATTTTGACATATTATTAAAATTTGACGCCTTTCTTTCATAAATTTGTTGATAATCAAATTTAATTTCTTTAATAATCCTCTTCAACTCAAATTACAGATGCAAAACTGTAGAAACTTGCATTTACACGCATTCGATTATTAGCTACAAAATACGGGTTCCAATTTTTAAATTATCTACTGCAAATTAAATGATAGTAATTATTCAAAAAGTAATTTAAGAACGTTGCGGATTAGGAAGACTTATTGTATAAGAAAGCTTTAGATTACATCTCATTATATCAAAATAGCTACGAGATCGAATTTCCGAAATTGTAAGCAAATCTGATAAGCAATCATATTATATAAAAATAAAATAAAGAGACATTCCGTGAAAGTCGGAGTAATCGTTTGCAATGTCATGATGGAATTGATAGATAAGCGTCATTGTGCATTATCAATGTTGTGCCATTCACATGTCCGCCGCTAATCATTCCGAATGCAAACCTTAATTGTGCAAGAACGTATCACACATTTTAAAGGCCCCAACACACTTTTTATTTATCAATCAATATAACATTTTTTATGAATCATTAAGTACAACATAAGAGTAATAGAAAAAAATTGTAGCAATTAAATAAAACCTGTTTATTTCATTCACATTGCCATTAATCAATTTAATTTAAATGAACAAATTAGATTGGTCCGATCAAACGGAAAATTTTCATCTTTTCATTATTTAGTCAATGTGAACGAAGCTAAATTATATGCAGCTGTCAATGAGAACGTGTGAGCATAGCTTAACGAATGTCGACATATCACATGCATTTTTCGTGTCATTATCAACGCTCCTCTCATGCGTCACTTTATTTCTTCCAGCACTTGTCACAACCAATATCGACTTCACTTTCTCATAAAATAAAAGTTGCGGTCGAAGTGGCGACCCACTTTTCGGCAGGGTGCACCGGCAACCACAATGGTTGAACCAATTGATCAACCGGTTGCTTTTTACGTTAAACGTCAAACATAGATATGAAGAAAGAGAATTATGTCGCTATCCGGACTGCAAATTGGGCCCGGTAAGAATCTGCCTCTCGTTGCCACTCACGTCGCCTTGAAGCGCTTATGCAACGTTTTATTAAAGCATAAATCCTAGTCACTCACCCTACCGTGAAAGACACACGCTGCCTCTGGAGGTGCGCTCGGCCGTTCTCGGCCGCTCTGTTTCAATGCCGGCGAGTGCCGAGCCGAGATGTATAGAGAGCGCCGAATCCAAAAGGAGCAATGGAGCAATACCGCGTGATGATCGCACGATAAGATCCCTTACTATACGCTACTGACACCGAGAACGCGCCCTTCAATGGGGAAGTTGCGCTAGGCCGCGTTCATACCGTTTGCAACATTGTTGCAACAGTGTCACTACAGTCTAATCTCACATCCTCGTCCGTCATTTTGATTGTAGATCGAAAACTTTGGAAAATCAAAGATTTACGAATGGGAAGGTATAGTCACAGAGACAGTCTTAGGCGGTTGATGTTATCATGTTAATTTGCATAAATTTATTTCTCTGAAAATTTGCCATTGGTTGGTAGCATTGTTCAACAGCCACAAAACGAGTGTGGTTCCGGAACGTCATTTCCTACATACAGACCTGGCGCGGCGGGCCGCCTCCCGCCTCCAGCAGGCGCAGGCGCATCGGAGGCGACGGCGCAGCCAGCTGTGTGGGCTGCCAGGTTAAATGTCCCCTCTACCTGCCAACCAACTTCTATCCCCCACGTACCCCCTAGCCATGAAGCTTTACCGCCCGCCTCACGCGGTCTTCGCACACAGCCGCAGCCGTCGTTCCTCACGTCATCCGGTTCAGACAGACTGCGAGCGAGCGAACGAACGAGAGAGAGAAAGAGAGAGAGCAAGAGAGAGAGAGAGAGAAAGAAAGAAAGAAACGAGGGGCGGTGCGTCGCGGCGCGGAGCGGCGCGGCGCACGAGACGACGGCGACGACGGCACGAGACGATCCGCTCGCTCCTCTCGGTCGGCTCGGTCGTAGCGGAGCGAAGCGGAAAGCGCAAAGCCCATACCACACCACACACCACCAGCTTACTCGCACGCTCGCTCGCAATAACTTTAAACTCGGGGCAAGATGGCGGCCGCGGCGGCGGAGGCCCCGTCCGCGCACCTCGCGCTCGCCACGGGCGACAAGATCCTCGTGACCGTCGAATCCGCGCTACCCGACATCCTCGTGGTATCTTTCGTCCATGGCGCCAAGTGCTTCCAAGGTGCGCTCCTCGACGCCACCAAGAGGTAAGATTAAGGGAAAGAAAAACGAGAGAGAGAATGAGAGAGAGAGAGAGAGAGAGAGAGAAGAGAGTGAAAGAGAGAAAGAAAGAGCGATATAAAGAAAAGACCTCGTGTTGTGACCTGTTCTTTTTTTCCTATTTTGTTCTGCTTACCGAGAGAGCCTTTGTTCGGTCATCGAAACAATGTTCAACCCCTGACCACCCTTCGGTTTTGGAAGAAAAAAATCTGAGAAAAGGGTGCGTTATGCAAGTCCCGCCGCTAAAACCAAAAGGTTTCCGATAGCTATAATGTCTCGAACAGAGCTTAGGATTAGCTGATTTATCGATTTGTCGATCCTCTGATTTTTTTCAGATTTATTAGGATAAAGTTTTGCAAGAAACTTATCAATGCTTGTGCTTGTTACATCGAATGCTGACGATTAAATACGCTCGTGAATCATTGATCTTTAGAAGTTTTACATTGTCTTTTTGAGACCTGCAAAAACAATGTATCTTTGGAAATTTGTTGGTTTATTCTTTAGTTGCTATCTGGACAGAATGACGAATACATAATGGAATGTTCAATAGAAAAGTTGATGACTAAGTCCACTTGTGATTCGTCGAGATTTCTTAAGATGTGTGGCGATCTCCTACAGGAATACTAAAATAGGAATTGCGAATCCAGAACCGAATCCTCGGAAACTTTTTGACTTTCAAACTCTCCCATCACCACACGCAAACTCGTGCTTCGGAGCAAAGTGACAATTGTTTGTCATACCGGATATTAATGACTGCGCTCTTTTGTGTCATTCTGATATTGCTATTTCCTTCAGCTTTGCGTAGGTGTCTCAATAAATTCTAGGATACCGAAAGTTCTAAAAGTTCGAAGGGATGAATCCTTGAATACTAGTATATTCATGTCGTTTCTTCCAAATTACAGTAATAATTTTGAGAGAAGCTGATAGTTGTGTTCGAGAAACGGTTCGTTGACGGTGTTTTTTCGGTTTGATTTTTTTCAACTTTGTACAGTCGTGGACAAATAGATTGCGACACTTTTTTAAATAGATTTTTAACATAAATTTAATGTATATAATATATATTTTATAAGTGCCTAATATTTTTCAAATGCGAATCACGATTGGCGTATTATCTTTTTTCTAGAGACAGTACACCAATTTTGCAAATGTGAATTATCGTAGTTTTGCAAAATATTAATGCGTTTCGAAGTTTATAAAAAAAGTGTCGCAACCAATTTGTCCACAACTGTACACTTATTTCTGAGAACAAAAGAAGCGAAAGATCTAAAACTTTCAATTTCGAATATCTAAAGATTCAAGGTTACCGAAATCTGATAGATTGTACAGCTGCAAAAATTCTTTGCGATGATTCTTATCTTTAGAATTTATGAATCCGAGAATTCGAGAAGGATTTTAGAATTGCCACACAAGTTAAGACTAAAGTACAAACAAATAAAGATCAGGATAAAATAGTAGAATGAGCTATGATCGATGTATAATAATAATCGTTGTACACGATGATCGATGTTCCATTGTAACAAAAAGTTTGATGCCACGTATAACTTATAATCTTCAACGTCATTGCTGGGATTCGAGGATGTGATATTATCAATTTAGAAATTCAGGTACCCGGAACAAAGTCAATGTTCCAAATGTCTGGCAGCGTCAGGATCCCAAGGAGTCGTTACATAATCGATCTAAAATTGGGCGGTTGCACAAAAGTGCCGTCGACTTTCTCGCGTAGCATTCTCGAAATTTAAGGATCTCTCTTTCAAGCTTAATTGCACATTTCATTTATGAAGCAAAGTATAATTAATTTATATTTATATTAATTATATAAATCGTGAATTGAAAAGAATCTATTTCTTCTATAGAACAAATATGTATCTAAAAAAGGAACAACAATTTATTCAAAAACTTTATTTTAAATGAAACATCGGTTTAATACATATTTAGAAATAATCAGCTTGACGCAGAAGATATTAAAATTAAAATTTATATCTTCAGGACTTTTTTTAGATTTTATTTTTAAGACAAAAGTTGTTTCCTAACTTCTTACTTTATTTTTGTGAGTTAATAATTTATTCTGCTCTTTTATCAACTTTTTAAACGTATAGACGTCTGAATCCAATTTGAATCGAAAGATTCAGGCTTTAAGATTCAGATATTAATATTAAAGTATCAGAGGAATGATATTAAGATATTCGAGATATTTTAATTATCGCGATATACGCGCGGGATTAAGTTGCGACAGAAGTTACGGTGGTGACGCCGTCCGACGGCGCGCGATGCCCGTCGGCTTCCACGATAGTGCACGAAACTTACGCGCGAACTTGGCACGGAATATCTCATTTCCTCCGAGACGTAAATAGGTCCAAGAGTCCCAAAAGCTCCGATAATTTTGATAACTTATCTGCACTTTAATAGGAAGTGTGTTCGCGCGCGAATACGTCTCCTCCCAGCGCCAGCCGCCGATGGGCGTGGAAGTCGTGAGTTTCCTCAAATTTTACATGACTCGGTTGTCGCGAAGTCCTCATATAAATGAGATATTACATCCTCCGCCCGTTTTTTTTTCTCCACTTACGTATATGTATAATTACATATACCCGGTGTCCCGCGAGTTGCACGCTTTCCTTCCAATTTGTAATGGAATTTTTTGAATTTTTTTAACGATAACTGAATTTACACAAATATTATAACCACAGTGAGTTTATCGTATATATGCGATTAATCAACTTAATGAATTCCATTATTACCATGAACCGTCGATTGTTGAAATTCTCTTCGCGCGATATGATGAATTAGAATCTGATTGCTAATTAAATTATCATTATTTTAAATCATGAACATGAAGTTTATCTATCCAATCAATGAACGAGAGATTGACAATGAATTAATAACGCGGTTTGTGGAGTTTGCCATTCAATAAAATTTCGGCAAAAGTTGAAAAGTTAAAGCAATAAGTTGATTTTGAATAGCCGTGAAATACGTGAATAAACGTGCAACGAAAGTTTCGTGTCACTCAGTATATGCTAAAAAGACTCGACTGGTGGTGACTCATGGTCTCGCATAGTAAACGCCACCTTTGTAATATAGTCGTTGCCGAGACTTCTCTAATACGAGTAGTCATTTCGATTATTGGGAAATTAACTAAGTAGTCGTTATACTGGTTGACCACTGTTGTTACAGATACACGAGTTAATCCGCGAACTTATGAAAGGCGAGCTCTATATGTATGCATGTATATAGCCAGGCCAATAACGTGTGGGAAGCCTTAAACTGAATTTACACAAATATTATAACCACAGTGAGTTTATCGTATATATGCGATTAATCAACTTAATGAATTCCATTATTAAAGTTTTACCATGAAACCGTTGAGGTTTATCGAACTTGATTACATGTTATTACAACATGAATTGAATTTTACATGAATCGAATCAACTGAATTCGCCGAGTGTTATAATTAAAATGGATATTAAACCGATTTCGAGTAGAGTGCTATTATTTGGCGGGTAAACTCATTTTCGTTCACGATAACGCCACGCAATTATCCAATTTGTTCGATTCTATCTTCAGAATCGGAGTGCAATTTCGTTGACTACGAAATCACACTCCGATCCCGATCTCGATCGATGTCAATCGCCCGCCCCAGACTTTTCGCTCGAGCCCCGTTTAGCCAAATGGCAATTTTCCTCATGCAATTGCTAGTTTCGTCCGTCCAGGCAGTTGTCGTTTTTCTCAGCGCATTTTTCTCAGAGGGCAGCCGGGGTTAGCTGTCCCGTGAGTTCAGAGTTGGGCTCGTCGCTGTGGCCGAACAGCTGTTGCCCGTTTTCTTACCCCGCGCCCTAGGTTTTCTTGTCCAAGCCGGGCGGCCAATGGCCGCCCCGTGTCGCAATTGCACAACCATGCCTAGCAGGGCTGTAAACAGGGGCGAGGGGATCGTTTAGGATCGATCACCAATAATACCTTAATTTGAAAAATTAATTATTAATATTGCCTTTCTTATTACGTCGCTCATTTATTATTCTTTCGTTATTATCCTTAACTTTTGTATGTTTAATGCGGTAATAACCCACATAGCAGAAGTATCCAAAATATATTGTAGAAATACCATAAAGATATAGGTATTTGAGATATGATAATCTTTAGGATATCACTATGATATATTTCGAATATTTCTGCTGTATGGGAAATGATGCCGTTTTGGGTCCGATTGATAATATTTAGGATAACAATAAGTAGCCAGTATTTTAGTGTGTTTTTTATTTGTAAATAATTTTCGTTCACGTCAATTGTGCTGTAATATATGTGGCAATTTTGTTTTATCGAGTTGAGTTAGATAAGGAAAGATAAGTAATCCAGAGACAGTAAAGTTTCTGTTTACGGCCCTGAATGCTAGTCGGGGCCACCGACCAACCAGGCCTGGCTTGTGTCACGTTGTGCACGACGGTATGGTGCGGCAGAGGTTCCCATATTTTTCCGTTATAATTTAAGTCTTCTTAGTTTATCTAGAAAAATTGGCGATACACTTTTAAAGAATTTTATGAAAGACGTCGATGAAATATTTACATTTGTCGAATAATAAAGTTAGCTTCTTAACAAAGATTTACATTCAGAAGAGTAATTCTGTCTTCCCTTTTTAAAAATCAAGACCATTGACCAACATTAGCTTCTCAAAGAATTTCTCGAAACATTCTTGGACAAAAAACTGTTATAGAACTGATATTTATAATTACAGTGAGAATATTAATTTATATTAATAAAATATTAATATATTTTTTCGTTAATTTCAAGCAGACTTTGTTTTAGCAGAATTTTGGTTGAATTGTGCACACTATTAAATACACATTTGGGAAAGGCCGATCGATGACTGAATTAGATGACAGTCCAAGGACATGAATTTATTAGTCTGAGGGAACGGTATTTATCGATCTGCCCGACATCGAGCCAAAATACGAGTCTCAGCTGTGCGTTTCGCGTGCGATCCAAGGTTGAGAACCTTCAATATAGTGGTCTCGTGTTCGTCAGGAACAAAGGGAATATCGTCGACGTCTCTGAGAACGCCACCATTTGCGGGTCGAAACTGCGGATGTGTGCGTGGACACAAAGCAGAGAAACAGCCACGTATACCAACGCCATAGTCCACGTTAACCGTCTGCTTTATTAACTTAAGAAATGAGCAGTTGTTGTTACAGTTGTTTTTAACGAGATAATTGGGAATGTCAGGAAAAAAACAAAATTAGAATCTATAATTGCGATAGATCGGGGAATAAATGGAATTCAACGTTTTATCGCGTAGATGCTAGCTCGTTGATCGATTGCAGCTCTTGATTAAAAATGTAAATTTAAGCTAAGCTTAAAGATTAGATAAGTCCGCATAATTTAAAAGTAAAAAGACGAAAATGAGAGAAAGATTTGAAGAATTCTAGGCTTTACAAATATATGGCAGCGCTCGCATCTTCTCGCGTTGTAAATTCGTTACAATGATAAGCAAAGCGAGGGGTAGACCCCTCCAATTTATCAGTTTTATCATAATCATTTTCACGTTTCGTGGCAAATCTGCTGATTCCTGATATTCCCTCCCAGCCATTTTTCTTCCCTGCGCGCGGTCTGACTCGGAATTTCGAGGGTCTGCCTCGTATCGGGACCCAGAAAATATTAATGGATATACCGTCAGAGGCTGTCGCTCATTGTACGCGCCTCTCTCGAATCAATACCATGACATGGCCGCGTTGTCGGTGCACGGGAAGCCGACGAAGCATACCCGAAAGCGTTGCCCAATCTTCTACCCGGCCATTCTCATTCCACGTCGGTTTCTATTGAAACCTTCGGAATGAAAGCTTCGACGCAACGGCGGTCTAGCTCGCTTGCCAAGACGAACGTAGGAAAGTTGATCAAGAAAAGTTGCTTAAAGTCGCGAGAAAATTTAGAGCACTCGGTAAAATCGAGTCTTAAGCATCGGGAAAATAAGCCATTGACGTCATTTTTGACGATCCGAAATCCGTACGTCAATCTGAAGCCTTTTTCTCCGAGTCGAAAAAAGTAAACTTGAAATACTCAAGCACAGATTTTGTATCGCGGAGAATCGAGAGAGAGAGAGAGAGAGAGAGAGAGAGAGAGAGAGAGAGAGCTAACGTCGTACCGAGCACAAAGTACTCACACAAAGGAACGCAAAAGAAAACCTCTGCACTTCCCTCATATTTATTGATTCGCGTTTGATGTAAGATGATACAAATGAATATATCGCTACGTGCGAGGTCGAATCGAGTAGTCAGACAGTCTCGACCAAAGGTATAACGATGCATATGTTATAATACGTCGAGTTTCAAAATTTTAATTAGCAAACAAACAGCCAGAAATAAGATATTCAAAACGATGGAAATATATCGATAAAGTTATTATTTATACCTTTTCGGATAATTATAGATGATGTTTAAATTTTCGAAACGTCGATTATGCAAGACGTGCTATACGAATTATATTTGTAGGGGCCTTCCCTGCGGTGTTCAACCCCCGGAGCCGGTGCCGGATCCCGATGGCGACAAACTGGCGACGATCGCGGCACGCTTCAGTTATTTCCAGGAGAAGAGGAGCGCGTCGTCGGCGGCGGCGGCCGCCGTCGTTGCCAAGGTTGACCTCCGTAGGAGCATCAATCCACCGGCTAGATATAAGAACGCGAGGCCTACGGTGAGGCTGAGACCTCGCCAGGTGCTCTGCAGCAAGTGCCGATCGATCTGCAACGAGAACAGTGAGAATGTTGACGTGAGCAAGAAGCGGAAGCACGAGGACGTTCAGCAACAGCAATCGCAGCAGGTACTGCGAATGTTGCTCAGAATATCTATACATATATTCGACAGGTGTCCCGTCGAATGTTTCTTCATGTCTCTACAGAGTTTTTCAAGAATTCGTAAAGACAAATAAATTCCATTTCTTGTAATAATATGCATATTTAAAGATACTTGAGAACAGAAGAGGCTGAAAAGCTATAAACTAAAATTTATACTTTAAGAAACTCATAAAAAGTGTGATAACGTAAACTACATCGGGTCTCTGAGTTTTACAGCTTCGATAAACGATTGCGTTTTTTTTGACAACGTTAAACTCGTTTCGGGCTTTTGGAGACTTCATCGAAATCGCTGCACGTTTAATGCAATATTTAGCCCGAATCGTCGCGCGGAAGTAACTTGCTTTTTCTTTGCTGATTCTACCAGCTGATCCCAGGATCTACGAGAAGAAGCGACCGACGTTGCGGTCAGCAACCGCAGAAGACTCAACGAACGTTGCTGTCGGAATGCCGGACGAAAAGCACGATCTCCAATCAAGCGACGAAGACGGCAAGTTCGAGTACCGACTCGTCGAAGCTGGGAGCGTCGCTGATCCCAAAACTGTCGAGACTACAGCCCAACGAGATCAGCGACGCAATTCAAGGATCCGGTCAATTATCTGGTACGTTTTTATCTGTTATACTTTCAATGAACCGTGTTGATGTTAACATGTACTATTACTAGAAAATTTAAGGATGGTTTTTTTTGTTAAATGAATATATATATATATATATATATATACATATATATATATATGAAGTAATAAAATAAAAATTATATAATATATTCGTATGTGTATACATATATTACAATTTGGAATTTTTTTAATCGTTTATTTTTGTAAGATAAAGAGCCTATTTTAATTTCCATAATAGGTGTCTGTTTAAAGTAGAATCAGTTTAAAGTAGTTCGAGAAGATACTTCTTCAATTCTTTGCGAAAATAATAATTACTTAAAAATTAGAAAATACTTTTCGGGCTATTGAATTTCTAGACGAATGAAAGAGCTTTCGACAATATAATCTTACAATTAGTATAAGCTCGTATCGAAGACTGGACAATTGTTTCAGACAAAGTGAAAGTTGCGACGAGCGCGCAATCTTCACATTGGTCTGTCAGAAACGAAGAGGAAGTGTCCTTGCTGGCGTCGTCGCAAGAACGGGTGGAGTCCACAGTCGATGACAATAATCCTTCGACGGCTTATTGTGCCACGCCGAGAAGGCTCAGCAGTTCGTCGGTGGAGAGCGCGAAAATTCCCGAAGAAGAGGACAAGAAGACCTTCGCGGCCGCGGATTCGACGATGAGACCGAAAACTGGCAGAGTGCCGAGGAAGAAGCGCTCGGTGGGCTCGATGGAGGATCTCTGGGATGAATCGGTGTTCGAGGATCCCACGAGAACCGCCAGGACCACGCCGGTGATCAAGATCTCATTCGGTGCGCAAGGCGAGGGTACTGTTCTCAAGATACCAGCGAAACCTCAGGATCCTGACGCGTACGAGCAGGAGACGGACGACGCCGATGACGCTCAGCAAGAGAGAGATCCTCTGGAGCTGCCCAGATCCTTTGGCGACGATTACGAGGGCGAAGAAGACGGGCAGGAGCAGGTGGATCCTCAGAAGCAAGGCGGCGTGATAAAGGACGCCAGTGCAAAGGCAGCGAAACGGGCTCTGAAGAAGGCCAAGAAAGAGGCTAGAAGAAAGATGTTGGGCGGTGTGTCACCAGCGAGATCGCCATGCAATGGATCGCCGAGGTAAGATCACATCAAGTGAAAATTATTGAAATTCATAGAATTCGCAGGATTAGATTTTGTACAGTTGCGAGTTTTATGATATTGTATTTTTTCAATCTTATTCGTTTTTTTACAATAATATCATGTACAAATAAATTATATATAAATACATTGCACAATTGTATGTGCACGATTGTATAATATAGAGAAATATTACAACATCTATTGTAATTGGTTGTAATATATTTATTGTAATTTATAAAACATATTTCCTTGCGAATTTAAAATTTATATTTAAGAAGCCGAATTTTTCCAAGAATTTATCGCTGTTTTAATTTATCCAGATAAATTATATAAAAATACATTGCACAATTGTATGCGCACGATTATATAGTATAGAGAAATATTACAACTTTATTGTAACTAATTTATAAAATATATTTCCTTGCGTATTTAAAATTTATATTTAAGAAGCCGAATTTTTTCAAGAATTTATATCGCTGTTTTAATTTATCCAGATACAACCCCACGTACGATCCGCTCTTATATCATCGTCGGAAGCATAAGGTGAAACATAAAAAGAAACACAAAGAAGGCCGAAAGCACAAGAACCAGCAACAACAGGAACAACTGCAATCTGAGCAGTCCTGTTTAGATTCCACAGAATCGCAGGAACAAGAGCAGCAGCAGCAGCAAGAACAACAACAACAACAACAGCAGCAGCAGCAGCCGCAGCAGTCGCAGGAACATAATTGGAATGTCTTACCAGGCGGCGGTGAATCTTACCGAGCCATCAAGGAGCAGTGCCTGAAACAGAAGCTGTCGATATCTCTGAAGAGGCTGAACACAAATGCGTACGCGCGTTGTGATTACCCCGTGAGTAACGCGTCCTCTGGCTGCAAGAGTTCCGGTGGTAGCAGCGACGAGTTGAGCGAACACGAACCGGAAGTCGAAACCGCGCCGGATTTTCCACCCCATCAGTCGACCCCTCTGGTTATGCGCCTAGCTGCCACCCCCGTAGCTCACTGTCTTACAACCAACGGCCGGCGGATGGACGTGGGCGATGTCGTATGGGGCAAAGTTCACGGCTTTCCTTGGTGGCCTGGCAAGGTATGCCCAAGGTGTTCCAATAAAATAATGTTGACAATAAGAAATCAACTTAATATAGAACATTATAAGTTACAACAATCATTAGTTTAACTAATGAGTGTTAGTTAAGCCGTTAGATTAATATCTATTGTTATCGAATTTTATTATGCGCAGGTGCTAAGTATCACGGTATCTTGCAAGGAAGACGGTACCTCATCAGGTCCTCAGGCTCACGTGGCTTGGTACGGATCGTCGACGAGTTCGCTAATGTCCTGTGATCAATTAAGTCCCTTTCTCGAATCTTTTAAGGTATAAAATTCAAATAATAATAATGAATAAATACAATAAATGATAAAAATCACTAAAGTATAATGAGTAATAATTGAAACTGCTTCAAAAGATAAAAGAAACGAAGGAGCGAAATTTGGAATTTATTTTGTTTGTTTCACAATGACAGTAACATATAATGACTTATAAATTTGTTAATAATAGTCATGAATCTGATTTTAGGCACGGTATAACAAGAAAAAGCGCGGCCCGTACAAGGAAGCGATACGGCAGGCCCAAAGCGAGGCTCAAAGTCAAATCACGCCTAATTCACCAACCAGCAGCGTGTTGAACGTCTGCAGTTCGCCCCGCGAAGTCAACGTCCTCTCCTAAGGGAAGTTCTCCGACAACCATTCCTTACTAACGAGCATCCGTCGCCGTGATAATTGAAGTGTTCGTGGCAAGAGAGAGAGAGAGAGAGAGAGAGAGAGTGCCGATCGGTAATTAATAATATCTTTAAACTTGTTCAACTTTTCTCATCGACATACGATTCTTCTTCTTCTTCTTGTAGAACGTTCTCTTTACGTTTTCTATAAGCGTAATGAGTTTAAATGTTTGGAGAAACGTTCAACTTAAAAGATTCTTGAGAATTTTCAATTGCTTTTCTCGCGGATCTTAAACTTTGCGTTTGTTTCAAACTTCTGAGACTTGAAGTGGACTTCAGATCTTTGAAATTTCCGGTACTGATTTCAACGTACATTTCTTTATCGTGATAATTATTGCTGCTAATCGCACTAATGACTGAATTCCGAAAAGATAACGTACTTACGCCACGTGTGCGAGCCGACATTGACCTGCTCCGAGCACTTGGATTAACGGCGGACGCGGAATTGTCGTGTAACATATGAAATTTTGTACATACCCATTAGCGCTAATGAAATAGTTACTGATCAATGTTTTGTCAGCCATCTGTCTCGCTATCAGTCGCTTGAAGCCAGTCGCGCCGGCATGTATTAACTACATCCTTGACTGACATCTTCCGATATTTTTTACAATTCTACAATTTTATGCTAAAAATTCCAACTTTTAGTATACTACTAAAAATGTTTATAAAACTTTTTTTATTGATACGATCAGTACTTAAGTTTTGAGATATGTAATCTTGAATTGTTTGTCGTTCTCTGACAAGTCATTCTTTTACTTATCGTTTGTAAATTCTGAAGCTCTACAATTGCAATATCTTTGTTTGTTCCGAGAGCTTCATGTTTTTAATATAAACGATTTGCAGATTTTAATTAATAGAATTGAGACATATTCGTGCATTCTAATGATGTAACTTAATATTTTTTTTAATTATAATTTTACAGGATCCTGATGAATCATGATGCGTTCTTTGCTCATGAAATATTCGAATTCTGTAACAGAATTGTATGATTTTTTTTTATTCTTCAGCAAAAACGGCCAATGTCTGCGCGATCGACTGACTTTTGGCGAATCGAGTCGTGAACGTTTACTGCCATCGTCACTGGCTTTTCTGTCCTCAGCTTACTAAGCGGACGGTAGCGCGCAAAAGTCTTACTCTAGATATTTCTATCACTGCGAGGTTCTTTCGTTGATTAATCTCTCAAACGTTTCGGGCGGCGTGACTCGCCCAATTATATATCACGCGATTATCTCAGAATACACATTATGGTTTATTATGTATAATAATATGTACATTTATTACATGCGGTATATTTTTCAGATTTAATATGTACATAAAAATTAAGAATATGTATTTATATATATCTATAGAATATATATATATACATATATCTTTTACTTTTTATTTCTATGGCGTTTTAATTTTCCGAGACGAGAGAAGCAGCATTTGAGGGATTAAGTGTATGAAAATGATTGGTAATTAGTTATTAATTTTTATTTCCAACGGCCGCCATAGTGATTCAAGTCGCAGATCCAGCTGGAGAAAAGCGCTTTGTTTGCGTGTGCTTAGGACTGTATTTAAATGTAAATTTTTCCTTCTTCTCCGACAAAGACAGCCAATGTTTACGCTTTGTGCCAACACTGCCGTGTAATTAAACAATCGATTGTTTGATATTTGAGCAACGATAATTGTGAAGCGAGTTTACAATAGCTTGGATGAATTTCAATTCCTAAAAATCTAATTAACTAGAAACTTATATATTTCATTCTTCTAAAAAGAGATATATGAAACGATAGAAAATTTTCTTGCAGTTACAGATTTAGGAAATTAATAACAAAATAGTTTTTACAACTCCGATATTGATAAAACTTCAAGTTTTAATTGTAGACTAAAACTTTAATCGCTAAGTTCTGATTTATAATTTTGGAATTATATGAAGATACAAATGATTACAAAAACTGAAAAATTTCCGAATTATATTCGGCATTGTGAATTGTTTTGTAGAAGGGAAATAATCATTTAGAAATTGGACGTCTGCTCTAATTCAAAAGTAGCGAAGACATTGTGAAACTGCGAATAGTACTTAAGAAACCCTGATTATTGTTACATCGATGTTGTGCCACTGCCTCGACACGATTTTCTTCCACAAAAAATATTTCCATATCTAATCGAAGCCATTATCGACTGATTTGTTTTTTTTTTGTAATGTTGAAGTTATATATATCTTGTGGAAGAGAGGAAGCTCATTTTTGTAGAATCTTCGAATTCTCACAACACATACACGACATATTGAGAACTGATCATCAGGAATTATTAGAAGAAATATCAACAATTTGTTGATTATAAAAATTGAATATTAATCGCGACTACATATTACAAATTGTCTTAGAATATTTATAATTTTTTTAACAATTGAACCACGAGAAGGGCAAAATCTATTTAATTGCAAAACAAATCTTATGAATGAATTATATTTTGAGAATATAAAGAGACCTGCGAAATCGGCTACGACAGTCTTTTTGTTTAATTTTTAATTTAATAATTCAAAGCGGGTAATTTTTTATTCTCGCGATACGTCGTCTATAAATAGGTGCGAAAAAAAGAATGTGCGTATGAGAAAAAAGACGGAATGAGAGAGCAAGAGAGTGTGAAAGAGAGAAAGAAAGAGAGAGAGAGTTTTAGAAAAAAAAGAGAGTGGAAAGATAAGGTGTTTTAAGTAACTGTGATTTTTTTGCAAATGTTTTATATATATTATATATATGTATGTTATATACATAAATATGAATTAATTTCTACACATAATATAAACGATGTTTCGATGTCGCTGTGTTTATACGGACTAGGCTAACATATCGTTAACGGAAATAATGATGACGATTATTATTATTATTATTATTATAGACGATGATTATTATAATTATAATGATTATTATTATTCCTCATTATTGTTACTCGAGTGTTGCTGGATTGCTTGCTGTAAGTATACGAGGATGGACTGTATCGTCTATTAGCGCATTTTTCTATCGCCTCATTAAACAAATCGAAACGGAAATGTTAATTTAATAATTTTGTCACGAAGAAGAAATTTTGTGCATTTCGTATTTTCTTACGAGAAAAAAGTCTTTTTCTCGAGTTTATTAAATAGCTTTGTTTTTTGTACTTACGAGGCGCCGCTTTTACTTTGCGTTGATCGCTTTGTTATTTAATTTTTTTTTCCCTTTTCATAATGTTTTGTGTTAAATAAGTATTTATGTGCGTCGCAGGAGGCATATATGTACGCCATTGCTTCGCCACAAATTCCATTTTCTCCAGAACGTATATGAATTATTTGAAAAATATAGTTTATTGCATATATTATTGGGAAACATATATGTAATACTATCGCGGTAATATTTTAATATCAACAAAAAAATATCTTTTAATTTATAGTCGTCTGATTTTATATTTTAAATGTAACAAATGAATATTTTCAAGCGAATCAAACTTTCTTGAAAAACTTATTTATTATGTAGTGAGAGATATTTGAAAGTTTTAATGCGGCACCTGGAGAAATAATACTTACGGCGAATTAATTCCGCAGTACGGATACTACTTTTACGCATTTTACGCATAATGTGCGTTGATTTAGGAATCACAATTAAACATTAATTTACGAGATATTAATGTTGCAATTTTGGCGAAATTTTCAGGTAGGCAAATGATTTGAATAAATCGGCATATCTACCTCAAACTTTCTCTTTATTCTTAACTTTCCTGACGCAAATAGTCCCTTTCGAATACAATCCCATTAACATCCTACGCAGATTCGAGATTCTGATTTCTTCTGTATAATCATATTAATGACTCAGTAATTTATCAGATTAATTAGTTGAGTTAAATTGATGATTCGTGCGAAGAAAGAGGGAGAAGAGGTACCGTACCCGTAGATTACATTTAATTACTGGAAAATCTCTCGTAGCTATCCAAATTAAAAATCGGTGGGAAGGGATTACTTCCCCGTGGCGAGTGCACGCGCGCGCGCGTTGCTGATAAGCCGGCTTTCTTTGATTTTTTGGGGTAGGACCGGCGTGCCGCCGCCGCCGGCCGGAAAGCCCTCTCTCGCGCGCGCCGCACCCTTGTGTCGTTGGCGTCGCGACGCAACGCGACGCGACGCAACGCGAGGATGCATCGCCGGCAGGTGTGCGAGCTTTCAGGTAATCCAACGGACGTACGGATCAGTCGCGAGAACGTTATATCGAGTGCCAATCGAGTTCCGTTTCTCCCCTCGCAACACGACTGCAAATGTCACAGTGACTGCCTGTGGTTGCGATGTTTACGGGCTACAACGTGCGTGAAATGGTTCGGTCATATGTCGATCGTCTTCGAAGAGTGTAAATAGTTTCAGAGAGAGTCATCGAGATTCTCATCTGCTATTAGTTTCGAAACGGCGAGTTTAAAGGGGCTTGGACGGAATTTCAATGCCATCAGATCAGACTGATCAGCCACGTGCAGTTTTGATAACCGTGCAGGAAAATTTATGATGTTTCAGCAGCTAAAATTTAGTGCTGCTCTCGATTGATTACATACTTATCCTTAAAACGAAATTTTAGAAGTACCGTTTGTTGTACCGCATAAAACAGAAACAAAGTTTTTAAACAAATAAAACTGTTATTGAGTCAGTTTCAAAGATATTTTATTTCAATCGAAACTTTATTGTGTTCCTTTACGTGAGTTTGATTTGTGTTTCCTCTAAAATTTTTATTTCAAATCGATGGCAAAACTGAGAAAGTAAGTATATATACATTTATAATTCCAATTCTTGAACTGAAAAATATGTAAAATATTAATAACTATAATAAATTGTCACAAGTTATTATAGCATTACAAGTTCTTTTAAAATTTCGGTAAGAATATCTTAAAATTTGTTAAAACAGAAAGAGAGAGAGATGTGGCTGATCAGACGTCTATATACATCCACTGATGTTGATATATGCATGTGTACATTCTGAACATATTAAGTTTGTTAATTATTGGAGAAGGCAGAGGTGGAAAATCATAATTTTATTATTATTTCATATAATTTTTGTCAGTGATCACAATACATACGTGGAACTGACAGCACGTATTGTAACCACCCCTTGTATAACGGAGTCTCGTGCGATCGATCGAACGAGCACGACGTGGCGCACTCCTGGAAAAGTACACCCGTCTTCCTCAACCACCCCATATATAATGAGCTGCTTTATGAACTCTACAAATTAATTTGCAAGATTCAACACATCATCTTTCGAATTTCTTTTTTCATCTAAAGAATTGTATTGTCTTTTAGTGACATTGTATATACACAGATTTATGTAAAAAGAATATATTTTCGAGCAATTAAAAATTAATATTGCATTTTTAACATTCAGTCACTAACGCGTTACAATCGTAATCATGTGGTAGATAACATAAATCATAATTTTGAAATTTTTAACAAAGAATCTGTAATAACTATATCAATAATTTACTTTTATATAATTTGGATACTATTTCACAATCAGTTATATAAACATTGAAATTGCGACGCGTCTTCCAATTAAAAAATTCGAACTGCTCATCAAGTCCACGTTTCTTTTTTTCTTCGACCCTTAAACTTAAAGAACCACGTCTTACTAATCAAGTAAACACGAGATGTGGGCCTTGAAGGTGTTTATCAAATAAAAAAAAAAGGAGATAACAACATCACTTCGCTTTGCTCTTCAAGGAATCCGTCGCTCTCGTCTTTTTCACCACCCTCCTCTTCACCCACCCCTTTTACGCGCAAGCTCCGTCCACTCGTCGGCAGCTGCAGCTGCGCGAGCTCCTGCACAGGAGTAGGTGCACACCCTTCCGCAACTGCAGTTGGCAGTACGCTGCTTCTCGGATTGCGAATCCGACGTTGCTTGCAAGTTTGACAACGATACCGAGTAATAATTCCAACGAGTTTTCACTTAGTAGTGCGTCCCGACACGACTTGTTCATTACCCATCATTTCACATCGATTTTTGATAAATATATATATGTATATTTTATAAGCGCGAACTTTTCCCGAAAAAAATTCTCGGGAGTGATGCCTAATCGTTGTGGGGTTGCTTAACCGTGGCGATTGATGGGTTGAAAGTGAAAGTAGAGTAAGTCGGCACATCTACCGCTTTGTCTCAATGTATTACTGGCGTATCGTTGCAATATGAAATTATTATATTACGACTGACAGGACGTTATTAATTATTATGCATCTGTCTGTACCAACTTGGAAACAATATGGGAATTAACCCTTTGGTCATACGTCAGTCGTAGATTGATTTCTCGCCGACTTGTATAGACATTCATAATATTCTATTGTTTCGATATTTTTACTAAATCCGTACCAGAGATTAGTAAAACGATTTAACTTGAGGAAAATTTTCCATAATTGTTTTGCGCAACTCTGTACGCAGTGTTATGAATTGATAATTATGTTTTTCCACTTTCGCTACATGCATATATTATAATCTCGGACGAGTAATGGTACATGTGTCGTCCGAAGATGTATTATGTAGCATTATATTTTGAATGACAAATTACACACACGATATTGAACGATGCTGTAACTTACGCTACGTTATGCTTACAGACGAATTATGATACACGTGTCGTCCGAAAGCGTGCACAGATATGATCGGGTGAAACGCAAAGGGGCGGCTTTCCTAACAAATCTGTTTAAATTAAGAAAACTAGCGGTAGGGATGAAGATCAACGAAGACGAAGAGATGGAACGCGCGCCCAGGGTGGAGACTCCCGGTGAGATATTAGTGACTCTCTCAGCTCTCTCTTTCACAAAATTTCTTTATCTTTAAGATATCTCGAAATATTCCTTAGTGAGAAAATCTGTGAGATGTCTCGATTTTTTATATCGTTAATTTATCATCGTTTTATTAAATTTTTATTAAAATTGAAGGTGTTAAATACATTTCTGGTTTTGGCTAAAACTTTCTTGAAAAACGCAAAAGATTTTAAGCGTTGATATATTATTTCGGGAATATTAAAAACGGGAATGGATATTATTTAACGATATTTACCTATGCAACTATAATTAATTTAAATTTTAGACAGTTAATTGATGTTGCCATTTGCTTCAAATTTTGCTTACTTCAATTTGTTTCTTGAAATATTATTAGCAAAATGAAGATCTAACTGATGAATTACGCGCCGTGACAGAATAATACCGATCATTCCACCTACTCAACTAATAAAGTAAAGTTTCAGATGATAAATTACGTATATTGATTGAGAGAATTGTATTTTCTGTCGAGTTAATGAAGGCATATCCGCATATACGCGCACACCTGATCGATAGCACAAGCAATATTGCTTGCAGCAATTATTACCAATACGTGTCGCCGGACCGGCTCGGAAAGTGATAGCACGATGTCGCGAATTCCGTCGACCTTGAGTGTGACAGCGGTGGACGTCGTTGTCTCCTGTCAGCCGTCACCCTCGCACTCAATTTTGACCCTGACACCCGGTAGAACGCGTAACATCGATCAGGACATGGAGGCACTCAGGCTGAGTCGTCAGGACAATCCTTTCCTACAGGTTTGGCCTGATCGTTACGTTGTCCCGTGCAAAAGATGATTTTTGCGAAATTCGTGAATTGTTGGAATTCTAAACGATTCAAACTTTGCAACATTATTTTATTCTCATTTGAAGAAAAATGCATATCTTGGATTAGTATATAATTCATTTTTTTTGAAATTTTTTAGGTAGCTAAAACATTACACTGTTAAATCTATATTGTCAAATTTAAACCTATTTAAGTCGCCATATGCTTCTATTTAATGTATAGTTATTTTTAAATAAAACGATGGAATTTATCCTAAATTTGGGTTAAATTTGAACTGTTTTTGAATTATTTAACTCCATTGTTTTAGTTAAAAATAACTATTTTAAGTAGGATATATTTAAATAGTTATTATTAAGTAGGAGCAGTGGTAACTTTTAAATAAGATTAAATTTGACACTATAGATTTCACAGTGTACAGTTTAAACGGTTTAAATTTTTTCTAACTGTAAAATGAACGTCGAATTGCTATACAATAAGTCTTGCCTTCCTTAATAATGCTTCACTTGATTTTACACCTTGATATATGTATATCGACATAATTGTGCAAATTTCTCTAATTATGCAGGTATTAGCCAGCCGAGAGAGCCTAGTGGAATCGATCGAAGAGTCCGAGTCCGACGATGCGATTCTAATGTCGCAGGTGAGGTCCCTCATTAAATTTTCGCGAACTTAATAAAACATTAGAGATCTATTTTCACGCATTATAATAATAGTTTTATCGTCATGACTTTTAGAGTGGATTTTTTGTAATGCGGGCTCTACAATAAGAGTCGTAAGTCTTAAATCGTAGAAAATTGCCCAATCACAGTCGATTATTCTCCTCACATTTGACTGTGATTGGTCAATTTTCTATAAGATTTACAATTTCTATTGCAGAGTCCGCATAACTGCTCCAAATTGTCTAGTCTTAAAGAAAATAAATCAAATAAATTTAAATGAAAATAAAATAATTGATCAGTTTTCGCGCATAATTATTTGGGCGCAACGATTGAAAAAAAGGACGTGATAAAGAACGGATCAACTTTCTTGAAAAGGAGCGTAAAAAGGAAGAAAGAGGAGCTCGTTATCAAGAGTATTTGTACTCCTTTTAAAAGCAGCTGTATTTTATACTTCTTTTCAAGCACTTTTAAAAGGAAGTATAAAAAGACATGTGTTTTCAGGAATACGGTGACGCGGATCCGCTCACACTCGCGCAAGTACACGAGCACCTGGTACGCAGTCCACCCCCGGCTTCGTGGCCCAATTCCACGGCCTTCCAGTTTCCCAATCAGGATGAAAGTATCACTCCAGGCAAGAACGACACGGCACTCCTAGTCAAGAGCCCGTCGAAGACGCCCTCGCATCGCGGTAACGACCACGAGCTCTCCAGGAGCGAGACGTCGACCGATATTAGAGGTGAGAGTTTTAACGAGGAATATTTAAGGTATATTGTTTATTATTATTATTATTATTATTTAAGGTATATTGAATATTTAAGGTATTGCAAGGTTCACTTTAAGAATTTAAAAAACTAAAGTAAGCGACTAAAATAAATTAAGTAAAAATCGATAGAAACTTGCCACTCTCGAATATTCATTTATAAAGTATTTGCTTCTTTTAAATCGATACTTATGTAATATAATTATAAGTCACATAAGAAGATCGAGAGATTATATGCAAAAATGAGATATTATCCAACATCAGTTGATATTATAAAAGTAAGAATTTCACGACGAAAAGATATTTAGAGTATAACGCAGTATTCACTTTAAAAAGTATTAATTAAAAAAAAATTTACTAATTAACTGTTAGTGGAAACTGAAAATTGGAAACTTGTGGATGGAAAATTACTGTTTACTTACAACTAGAAGAGAACGTCGTTTCTCTCTTTTCTTTAAGAGTCGCAATGTTTGCGGTGATGATAAATTATATAAGAAGGCAATATATGAAAATGACATTGTTTAATCGAATCGCCGAGAGAGATGGGATTCTTCGCATGTTTAGGTAAAATTACGCCGACGCGATACTATAGATCGGACTTTCAGCAAATCGATTCATTCACGAGAGACACTTACGTCCAACCTTGACATTGCACTCTAGACTCTAGACACGCGCGATATCTCTCTCTCTCTCTCTCTCTCTCTTTCTCCGTCTAGTGCATATGTATATTGCCTCTTTCCACTTTTAACCCGATTAAATTAAGGGGTTCCTGAGAGTGGGCGATCGACGGAAAGTTATAGCTATCTTCCATGCTGATAAAATCGGATCAATAAAGAGTTATATGTGATAATACATAACCATATCTATTGATTATTTATGAATAATAATTACGTAATTACGTATAATGTTACAAACGTTATAAACATATTTGTATACATTTTTTTCTTGCATACAATTAAACATATAATAATAGATAAAATGTAGATATTACAGATTTGTATATCTATATACATATAAATTTTTCTATAATCAAAAAATTATCTAAATCATGGCTTGATAAGTCTGGAACATTTCAAATTATTTCCACATACGCTATTTTTTTTTAAATCTCAGATCGGCATTCTCATCCCTTCTCGCTATTACATCCGACGCCGATTCGCTCCTTGTCGGAAGTTCGACGACTTCATCGATCGGCTGACGACAGTGTGCAGCTCATGTCGAACGAATAAGCTCAGGATGTTGAATCCTGATCGGAATTCTCGCGACTGAAGGATGTTCTCGGTTCAGTTCTGCCGAATATCCGTCGAGAACAGCGATTGCTGACGAGTCGAAAGAAAAATTTCGTTCGTGCAAACGAAATTTATGATCGATTCCAAGACAGGGTTTGTCTTAATTAAGAAGGTTGATGCACAAGAAATAAGCACTGAAGGATCGGATCCAATACTTCATCATATTGAAGCTACGATGTGCTTGAGGTCGGTGGGTGTGACAGGAGATTACGGAGCGATTAATGACGATTAATGACATAGTGCTTAACAGAGATGGTAACCAATTCATGCAACAAGCATGAATTTCAAGCACGATTAACATTTTCTCCATTGGGAAGGTGAAGCAATGCGCATGTTGAAAAAGGAAATAACGATTCCATCGTTTTGAATTTTGATAGTTTATCAAATGAAATACTTTTCTTACGTTAATCAAAAATCTTTTCCCAAAATCTTCATGAAATCTATAATAACTTCGATCTTTGTCAATTGATCCAAATGATTCTAATTATTCTGATCGATGTTAACAATTTCTTCATAAGTCATTTACAGTTATGATTACGTGTTTTATCAATAGGCCTATTTTTTTACTTGACTAAATAAACGATCGAAGTGCAGCATCGATCTTTTTTCCGATTATTTTACTTATATTTAGATATTAAAGATCACGTTAATCGTGTCTTTCATTTTTATTCACAGACAATGTGATTGAGTAATTAACATTAATTATATAAACCAGGATACTCTTCGGAATAAGTATTCACTTTTAGCTTTTTGAGAATACGCCAAAACGAGTCTAAGAACTCAAAGATGTTACGGAACGTCTTATATATGTTAGTTTACAGGAGAATTTAAGAATCGCATTACTGCATAATTATTACCAGACTAATGAAGAATATTATCTCTGCTAAATCGTCAGCTGAGGGTGTTAGATGAATATTTAACTTATATTCGAGCTTTAAATTTATATAATTTGGATTATATATCTTTGAACCTTGTCTCTTGAAGAGCAATATACCGTTACGTAACAGTCGTTAAAATACGAGGCTTAAAAAAATTATTAAATTATTAGATATTCATTATGAATATATATATGATATTATCGGAATTTGTTGTTGATAGTTATTGTTGAAGCACACGCGTCTGTAATTATTCGTGCAATTTAGATGTCTATTTTATGTAGCTGTTTTACAAATAATTCACATTTTCTTGTAATCTTTTCTAACGCTGAATATTAATTGATCGATCTTGATTGTTGTTAAGCTAACAGAAATATTTTTGTGTCGACAAGTTATATATGCATATATATATTATATAGAATTTTCGTTTTTTAACTAATTGCGAGGAAATTGTAAGCACAAAATATACAATAGTTTTTCCATTAAAACTCACTTTTTAACGACGGTTTCAGAAGGAATAATTTAACCAATGCACAACACGTAAAAATTGATAACTCCAAATAATAATGTAAATGCTGACGATGCGCCAAATGTACAGGCCTCAATGAAAACAATTCCTCAAATTAGATAAATAGACGAATAGCTGTAAGATCTTTTTTATAGAGCAAAACAGCTGGCAGATTTGTCGATAACGATTTACTTCCGAGAGGTTGAAAGTAATATTTCTTTTAACGATAAAAACCATTGTCAATGAATTCTCAACGAAATCAGAAACACCTGTATGTTCTTCTCTTTTTAGAATAACGATTTTTTCGTAGACAACGTTAACAGAATCTGACGTGCTCTTCTCGGATTCAGTATTATAATATATTATTGTTGTGTTATATAATATAAAATTTGAAATCTTATATATAAAAATAAATTTTATGCAAAAATTTAAATTCTTTTATAAAATATTGTATAAATTATCTTAAAATGTCAATTAACTTTACGGATTTTGAACATTAACTGTTAAATCTATTGACATATTCGTAACTCCAAAAATTATATATTAAATTAATTAAACATTAACTATAGTATATTATATGTATGTATAAATATTTACATACAACTCCAAAGAAATAAAAAGTTAAAATTTATTGAAATTATTTATCGTTTCAATGAATTATAAGGTATAAAGAAAAGAAGATTTTTTTTATTATTTGAATTAAACTATTCTACATGTACCATAGATTGCATACTAAGGTTTATAACTTATCATTAAAATTAACATTAGAGCACGTCAGAGTCTTTTATAGGTTTTTTACAAATTTCTTGAAAAATATTTGATAAAAATTTTCTAATAAGTTTAAATAATAGTAGCGATGGGTGGCCAACCGAATGCAGTAGGATCTTATATTTATCACACAGAAATAACGATATTAAAATACTATCATTATAAAATTTATACACACTCATATTCATCTCTCATCCCATGTATAAAAATCATATAAACCAATCGTTAGGACAACTCCAAATTTGTTAATGTAAAGTAACATTATATTAAAAATAGAAATGGACTTCTTCGCAAGAATATCTAATAAATATATACATTACGTCTCGGTCGCGGCCACCCGGTAACGTCGGAAATGATCGACGTAATTTTAGCGGTTTATATACGAACTTTGGGGAAAAAAAAACCAGTAGTGGAGTACGTAGAAAGTTTATTATTGTATCAAATTAGAGTCCAATCGACTTGGCCATTGAGAATTGAAATTAATTATATTGTAATTGTACTTAGATCTCATAAGCGTTAGAGTTTGAAAGTGATCGCTCAGAGCGAAGACACGAAAACGCTGTAAACTGACAAAAAGTGGGGAAAAAAGGACAGTAGAGACTTATTTAATCTAGTCGAATGTAATATATGGATTCCATGTGGAATGTCCATTGACGTATAACGTATTAGGAGCAAAAGTGGAGACTGGATGGTATTCACAGCCGTTTATAAATTCTCAATGAATATTATATTTATTTATACTTATATTCTTTTTTGTACAAAAAAGAATCTTTATGTAATGTCTAGTAACACATTCCTTTTTTTTGTTACTTGCTTTATTTATACATATGTGCATACATGCATATATAAACAAAACATTCTTATTCGCCGAGAAACGATTGTGATTGCCGCCCCATGTCCAAATCTTGTAAAGATTATTTTGAATATATATAATCTCAAATGAATTATTAGTATAAATGAAATAGTACGGTTTTACGTTTGAAATGCAATTCACAAGTCGCGGACTTAATCATCTCTTTCTTCGAACTAATGAGAATATTACTGAGCGTCTGTACCAAGGATTCTTAGTATCAAAGCATCAAGAAACTAGTTTATATAATGAAAATCTGTAATAAATATTAATTCAATTTGAATTAATTTAAAAGATTGTATCATTAATAAGTTAATGATCATTCATTAAAAATGCGGTGCACCAGCGGCTCAAATAATACGAAGAATCCACGGTACGCAGATTCAATGTAAGCCTTAAGAACAGAAGATTATCATAACGGATTTTTTTTTAACAGCCAAAATGCCGAAAGATTTATTTTACTATTTAACGGCCTACAAAGTGTGTACTCGTCGAAGAAACACATGTCGAAGGCAATGGATATTAGTGACAAATGAATACAAAATGTAAAAACGGTTTTGATGAAGTATCTGAAAATTGAGTTAGAACAGATTCAAAAATAACCATGAGTATTAAACGCTCAAACTGATTGCTAGAATGTTGAAACATTTTACGGCATTATCGTCGTGCTCGAGCGACCTACATATGTATTTTGATGGTCCAACTTAATTATTTTCAGATCTGTGTCTAGTAAAATTTTTAAGTACCTCAACAAAACCGTTCCTTCGGTGAACATCTAATAAATATTTTCACTTCGAGGAACTGTAAGGGTTTTTAGACACATACCCGCAATTTTGTTATACGTACAAATATTTGTCAAACTCCAAGCAAAAAAAAAGGGCAGAGAATTTTTAGATGATTGCACAGCTTAATTTAGAACATTTTGTAAAACTTTTGTTACGCCGTATATAGAATATGAATTTTCCCATGTAAAGACTCATAACAGCTTGTATTACCGTATTTTTTAACGATAATTATTTAAAGGGATTGTTATCAGTTGCAACATTGATATTACCGATTATTAAAATTTTATTTGCAACTATTAATCGCATGCTGATTTGTGTGCAAAAACCAATAGGGAAACGAAAAGTGAAAAGCACCTTGTAATTGACTAACAATAATAAGCTAGAAAATAAAATTTAGGAACATGAAAAAAGTTCGAGACATGTTCGATAAATATATGTTACCGAATGTAATAATAATTATCATTATTAAACATTCATTTATTATGTTTAAGTTTTACGTCAACATCTCGTATACATACATTTCGCTAATCGTTTTTGCGAGCACAAATCAGGAGAGATCGTGGTTATTAATATTATATTAGCATACTTAAGCGGGTATATTGATGAGAGACATAAAATGTCCAACACGCACAAACACATACACATATGGACACTTGCAAAGTATGCGTTTTGCGATCGCGCGAGGATCGCGCCGCGATCTCTAGAGATGTGTTTGTTGTTTTCGAATAAAAGTGAAATATATTTGTGTTACTGTAAATGTAACGTTACATCGTGTAATTCATTGCCTCCTGCTCCTTTATAACAATCTAGTTGTCTCTAATAATTTAGTCTAATAATTTGTAATAATTTTAATGATATTTTATATACATTAAATAAGACATATTATAATTATTCTATTTTTCAGTTTTTATTTTTATAATACATTACTCAATATTATATTCTGTGAACATAGCACGTACAAAATAGAATTAAACAATCGTATCAGTATTTTACGTAACAATGAATAAAAAAATTCAAAGATCGTAGCTGTGTTACCCACCGAAAATATCTATATGGCTACACAGTTCAACGTGCATGTTTTGTGAGCATAGAGGCGCCAACGGATGAATTCCATGTACTAAAACGAGCACATCGGCACCTTCCCTCTCCTCCCTCTAGTTCAGTTAACTTGAGTTAAGCGACACGTGACTCGCTCAAGCAATCGCAAAAGATGTAGGTTACATTTTGGTTTTAACATTTCTCCTTCTTTTTCTCTAAAACTCTATCTTAGTGTCGGTCCACAATAAGGATTTTAAGCCCTATAAGCAGTAAGAAATAGGCCAATTATAGTCGAATATGAAGAGAATAATTGATTGATCAATATTTTATGGTGTAAGACTTAAAAGCCTTATTGTGGACCGACACTCATCGCTTAATATCGTAATCGTTTTTTCCTATAAAATCTCCAAAAAATGCATCTGTAGAAATAATTATTTAAGGATAATTATTATACTATAGTGAATTAAAAACTCAAGTAAAAAATCAAGTTTGCTCATCGAATTACATTTGAGAGCTACTTATCTCGACAGTCGCCGGCAAATGTTTGACAGGTTTAGCTTAGTACACGGAGGCTATTTTAATACGTCGCTATGATTACAGTCGAAATGGAAGCCTCCTTGAAAGAATTAGCCGTCGAACTGTATAATATAGAGGCCGTGAAGTTTGGAGAATTTGAGACAAAAATTGGCCTAAAAACGCCGGTATATTTTGACCTGCGTATAATAATTTCTTACCCGAAATTGATGGTAAGTATATGTGAACATTTTGATGATTTTGACTAACCTTTGATTAACTTAATCGGTTAATTTATTAAGTAACACTACTTTTTTAAGGTAAATAAAAATATTAATTTTTTGACATGGAGAAAAATTAGAGGCAACAAAGCTTATATTAATCAGAAATTTTGCTGTAAGCGATTCTGCCAATTAAGTTAATTGAAGTTTAGTAGAAGTCACTCTTACACCATGAAATGTACATGGTTTTTTTCCACGTATGTAATATTAATTTTTTTTATTGTAGTTGAAGTTGGCGAAAGCTTTGTGGACGTTGCAAGATGACCCGATGAAGGTGTCCCGAATCTGCGGTGTCCCGTACACAGCACTGCCACTAGCCACTCTGATATCGGCTGAGGAAGGGATTCCCATGATTATGAAGAGAAAAGAAGCGAAGTCATATGGCACGAAGAAGTTAATTGAGGGTGTTTACCTGCCCGGTGAGACCTGTGTGATCATTGAGGACGTTATTACGAGTGGTAGCAGTATTCTAGAAACCGTCGACGCCTTGAAAAAGGAAAATCTAAGCGTGACAGAGGCTTATGTGCTGATCGACAGGGAGCAGGGTGGCAGAAAGAACCTCGAGAATCACGGGATCAAAGTTAAGTGTCTATTCGTGATTACGCAACTCATGAAGTACCTCCTCGAGGCTGAAAAGATCACGCCTGAGATAGTCAAGAATGTTGACGATTACTTGGCGATGAATCGGGCACCGAGCATTTCTGTCCGAGGTAAATTATTTGTAATAGATATTTTATGACTTACGCGCTAAGTGCTATATTCCAATTTTTATCTTAATATCCGTAATTTTTACTTGTAGGCGTGCCAGACGACAGATTGAAGCTGTCATACGGCAAACGTGCAAAATTAACGACGAATCCATTGGCCTCAAAGCTGTTGGATCTGATGGAATCGAAGCAAACTAATATTTGCTTGGCGGCCGACCTGAACAGAACGGGCGCGATTTTGGACTTGGCAAACGAAGTGGGACCTCATATCGCCGTGCTGAAAATTCATGTGGATATCATAGAGAACTTCAATGACAGGTTCGTTCTTCGGCTCAAAGAACTGGCGAAGCAGCATAGATTCCTGTTGATGGAGGATCGCAAGTTTGGCGATATCGGCAACACGGTGTTGTTGCAATACAGACACGGCTTGTTCAAGATCGCCGAATGGGCCGACCTGATCACGGTACATCCGGTATCGGGTGCGTCCGTCATCGACGCGCTGAAGAAAGGTCTCGAGAGCATCACCGAGCCACGTGGCATTTTCTTGGTCGCCGAGATGTCGTCCGAAGGTGCATTGACCACCGGCGATTATCTGAAGAGCGCCGTTTCAATGGCGGAGGAAGCCTCCGATTTGGTGGTAGGTCTCGTGTGCCAATCTGATCTCTCGGCGAAACCCGGGCTGCTCCAATTGACACCCGGTGTCAAGCTGGTCAAAAGCGCAGGCGACGGACTAGGCCAGCAATACAAAGATCCGCAATCAGTTATCGATGCAGGTGCCGATTTAGCAGTCGTTGGCAGGGGTATCACGGAGACACGTCACGGTTATCTGAAGGCCACTTTAGAATACAAAAGAGAACTTTGGAACGCGTACGAGGAACGGATAAACGCATCCGATATGAAATAGTAATACAAATATTAAAAACAATATAAACCTAACAAGATTACTCGAATTAAAAATACAATAAGTAAGGCAGAGGGAATCGGCGTGGTTATTGATACGCAAAATTTAATTTATATAAAATTTACTTTAGTCTAAAAGTCTAAAGTTCTAAAAAGATAGCCGAAACGTTAGACTTATATTAAATATATAATTTAGATTATAATAAAATAATATATAAATTTCTAAAACAATACATTTCCTGTAAGCATTTAGCTTTGTTAAATTTTCATTATAATGCGCTAACAGAAAAATGTTTAATTAAATTGACCAAAGAATTTTTTTCATATTTTTTCGTATGACTTTTATATATGGTAATAACAAAGACAATAGCAGGAAAAGACATACATGAACTTTTCAATCGATTTAATGTTATCATATACATATGTAAGATTCATTATCAATCGTTGAACTTCGTATAATTCCACAGAAGTGATAACCGAAAGATTCTATTTTTGTAAGAAATATATATATAATGCGTACATGTACGAAACAAAGCTGTCCGTTTTTCTTTCTATTCTGTGATATATTCTTTATCTAAAGTTCCTTACAGCCCTACAGATAAAGCCCTCTTTTTCCTCGTTTTTTTTTTCGTGATAATCGAGCGACCACAAATTGTGATATTTAAGTTAAGTCGCCGTCGAGTGCATACCATATAGTGCACACTGTAAAGTTATTTTATTAAACAAAACTTTTACGTTACCTGTGCTACTTTCTCACTATGCACATCCTGACGTACTACACAGTCCTTGAAAAATTCACGTTTTCGAAACTCACAATCAGCAATATACATTACAAAGTTACGAATTGTATAATTTTAAATTCTCTGCGTTACTTGCAGACATGGATTTAAGAGAGTTAAAAATAGATAAAGGTTTGAGGATAAACTACTCGCTCTTGTCGCAAATCGCAAATCAGTAAACATCGAAAGAAAAATGAGAAGTATATACATATAGCTGGGAGGAAGCAGCTGAACTTCGTGACATCGTCCTGAGGTTGGCCGCGCCGACATTCGTATAAGCGTGACGATTTTTCCGCGCGATAACGCACGTCAGGTGTCAGTCGACTACCGCTTGTCGTCGCGCGCGGATCTACGAAAAAGAGGGAGACGGAAAGAGAAAGAGAGAGAAGGAGCGTCTCTCTCATCACACACATACATACAAACACACACACACGGCTGTCCGAAATATATCTTTCGTGTGAAACCGATAATGAATGTCGACAAACGATAAGCTGGTCTGAGGGGCATGTCAGCTGTGACGTACGTTCGCACCATACGTTACAGGTAATAATTAGGTATCGCTGCGCAATTTGCATAATCCTGGGAGTCGCGCTACGTGTAACTCCGCCAACTTCAGTCGGCCTGCCAGCTTGAACCGCGGCGAAAGTGTCGTCGAGACGATCGCACGGTGGATTTTGCGCGAGATGAATGAGTATCCCGAGCAATTGTAGAGTCGTGCGCGAGTAAAAAAGAAGGGGGTGCATGTCGTATTTTATGTAATCCTTCTGTGTCGCAAAACGACGACCCGTGGCGCGTGAACAGAAGCGATTTTGAATTTTCTACGATTCCACAAGTATTTACGCGATATATTTTACACACGGCCTTTGCTTGCGATGTTTTAGAGAGTCGAGATTTCCGCCGAGATTTGTCCTTCGTCCTCACGATGTATCGGCGAGGCGTGACGGAGGTGTCGACTACATTGACGGAATTCGAGGAGAGCGTGTCCTTCGACGCGGACGATCCGGACTTCGCGCCCACATCGGACGCCGTGCGGAATGTCCTTCTTCGCGACGCACGTCGTCTCGCGGACGCCAAATTCGACGTTAATAAAGGTAGGCGCACAATACATTGCTGACGCTGCCCGCCCTAATCATCTTCTCCCCCCCCCCCGTCCTCCCCCGCCGCCGGCGGCGTTTCTTATTTTTAGCCTAATTTTAGCCTTATTTTAAACCCGCGGCTCCAAATTCGCTTCTCAATTTACGGCGGAATATAATGATCATAATGGGGCGGCGGAACGTTATAGAAATTGGCCAATATATATTATTACTATTGATTATTTTGAAAATATTAAGTTTCAAAAAGGCGACGCTGTTCCGCAAAAAACGCGACGCTTTCTGTAAATAGCCTATACGTACGCCTGAAAAGCTCAATGGCCTTCCTCCTTCTTTTCTTAATTGAAGCAAGACAATGAGGCGCAACTGTTTCAGAAAAAGTATTACAATTAGACATCAATATTTCTGCTGTTTCGCATATCAATTGGATAATTAGACTACAGAAAGGCTCTAATTAAAAAAAAAATAATTAATAACGCACGTTGTACAAAATACAACCATGCAACCGTTATATTTTTAGACGCGACGGTCTCAAGGTTAAAGCAAAAAAAAATATATCGACGTCGAGATTATGGGATGTCGATGAAGTATCATTATTACACACTGCATAACACGATCGTGCGGTTTAGATCGTGTGCAGAATAAAGAACTTAATTCTAAGGGAAACGCGGACGAGGAAGAACTCTTGCGGTGATATTGCGTGCAAAAGAACAGACGATCGCTAATCGATATATGATTGATTTGATTTATTCAATCACGTCAGAACGAAAGAGAAGAACGTTGATTGAATAAATCATACATTGATCGACACACAATCAATCGCTCTTTTGCTGCACGTAATATTACTAAAAGCCCAACAGTATTATATTTTCGCAGTATTATATTTTCGATTCGTCCGTTAATATCATGCGATAATGAAATTTTGTGGAAAGCAGAATTAAAAGGAATTTATATTCCACTTTCTAAATTTATATTTGGATAAGCTTCTCACGTAGCAAGCTGACATTGTCTGCCGTTATTTTTATGTTAAAATGATATTTTTGGCGATATTTTAACGTTGAAATAACGGCAAATAATGTTAGCTTGCTACGTGGGAAGCTTAGACAAATATAAATTTAGAAAGTGGAATATCAATTTACGAACGTCGATATAAAAAAAAAATAATCCTAAAACTCTTGCGTCATTTTTTTTTCTACTGTTCTAATTCCACTTTCATAAATAGCACTGTTCAATCATAGAAAATCAATGTTATTGTGCATCGCTTTCTAATTCACGCTTTATTCCGCTGTATCGTTATGTTTTACACACTCCACTGCAGAAGAGAGATTAACAAGATTATTTATCTAATCGCTTGTAAGATATACAAGGCGCAAGGTATACAATATATGACGTTCGCGAGAAATTGCGACGAGATATAGAGAAATACGCGTGAAATTCAGAACAGAGGCGAGTCCCTAAATTAATCGGTTATCTTGATATATGTAAGTTATCTTGATATATGTAAGTAAAAGCGAGCACTTCCCTCGTTGTGCTTTTACGGTAATGTCTCACAAGAGGCAGGAAATGCTCGTTCGTCGGTGAGCGCGCGCTCGCAAGCGGCCACGCGCCCGGATCGGACCGGCGCCGCGTGACCGATGCGTGCGATATCGCGTATTCGACGATCGTGACGCGTGTAGATTTAATTTAATGTGCACGACGCAAAATTCGCGCGCGTGGATTCTCACGGATATTCGGATACTCCGGCATTCCTGATGAGTAACGAACCGGCGAGATCGCGCGTAGATCACGCTTGCCCTCTTTTACACGCAGAGAGCGACCCTCGGCACTTTCATCCGTCGATCTTTGTTCGGTTCGCGCGATACGAACGAATTAACGATGACACGGCGACGGAAATGCTACATTTGCAAAGCGAAATCTTTTACGTAACGGAATTTTCCTCGCGTATTATACGCTCATTCTCGGGGCCCCGATCGGTCCGAGATTCTTTGTCCGTGGGAATCTTCCCGAGGGAATAAAAAGTTCATTTCGTTTCGACAATTTATAAAAAGCATTTAAAATGCGCCTGAAAAAGGTAGCGCAACTTAATGACGTTGTAATAACTCTTGAATTTTTAGTATTATATCTGAAAACACGAATTCGATACATTATTAAATGTGATTTATCTCTCTTTTTGATTCAGATAAATGTAGGCATAAAAACATTCAAAGTGAATTGTGAGAATCATTTGTTTTTGTAAAATTAAGTATTAAACATGAGAAATCGAAGAGGATAGTAAATTATAATTATAGAATCATATTACTTAATCTTTTAATATCCTTAATTTTATAATATAAAATTAATAAAGTAATATCCTTAATTTATAATATTAACTTATTAAATCCTTAATTTTATATATATAAAATTAATGAAGTATTAAAAAAATTTTTGCGTTTTATAGACACCAAGATTCCTTAATCTTGTTACATTTATATTACTTTTGCGCCGCTACTACCCGTTAATCCCGTTAAAAATGTGATGAGCGAGAAAAGCGGGAACACACAACACGAAGAATCATCTCGAGAGTCGCGTATTTAATTTCGCGGAATCAATTCCCGCTGTTGATTCCGCTAACAATCCGCCTACTCTTTGCATATTCTCGCGATAATCCGCGATCTTCTCGCGGGGATGAATCAGCGCTTCAGACGAAAGCGAGGATCTTCTCGGAAGGATCCCATGAGAGACGCGGGCGCGCTCCTTATCGTTGTTGCCCCACCGTCGCGCGCGCGCGCGGCCCCGCGACTCTATTATTATATTATACTAACACGCACAACGAAGGGCACGAAACTCGATCTACCGACAAAATTGGATCCGCGACGGCTATCGCCTTTCTTCCCGAGAACTCGACGTGTGTCGGGACGATGCCGGTGGTGGTGGTATTAAGTATACGTCTCGCACGTGCACTAATCGTGCAGATAAAGAGTATCTCTCGCTATATGTGTGATAGACGAAGAAAAGATAGGTATGTGCAGCAGAGAGAAACGCTTCTTCGCCGCCACCGAAGGGTATCATTTGGGTTCTTTGGCAGGTTCATTATCAACGATAAGAATTGACGAAGTTATTGTTTAAAAAGGGAGAGTTTTAATGTTAATACAGAATAATTATGACATTATATAATTAATTAAGGAAAGAATTGTATCATATAATCGTATATTTCGTTTGATATTTTTATTTTAAAAGAAATGTATATATACTCATATATATAATATATATATGTGCGTACATATTATTGTTTTAAAAATAAAAATAGCAAATAAAGTATGATTTTATATTTAGATATAAATAACAGAATATATTTTTTTTGTTACACGTAAAATTTTATACACACAAAAGACGAAAATTTAATAAATTATATTTTTATTTTATATATATATATATATATATATATATATATATAATAAAATATATTTTTATTACATATGTAATAGAGATATAAAAAAATTACTTTTTTTATATCTTATTTGTTACATACATTAACTTTAAATGAAAAGATTAAACGTTAAACGTTAAAATTAATTAACTAGTTTTTTGCTTAATAATTATACAGTTTTCTGTCTTATCAAACGCATAGTTTCTTATAATCGTCCGTTAGATGGCGATCAAGAGGCTTTTTCTAAATTTATTTGGAGAATATTGAAGCTGTATAATCTTATACTGGTGCTCAACCTTGTGGCCCTTGTGCTCTTTTTTTCATGTAATATAAAAAAAATCAAATTTTTACGAAGGCATCATATTTCATTACGTATCTTATATATAAAATAAGTGAGAAATTATATTTATTTCTCTTTCCTTCCCCCCCCCCCCTCCGCCCTTCCCCTCACGTGTAATTTCGCGTGAGATAAGATAGACATTTAATTTTTCAGAATAAATTTCTATCTGTACCTTTTTGAATATTATCTCTTTAATGCAAAAGAATCATGACGTTGGGTTATGTCGATTCTTAATTAAGTAGTTTGTTTTAATTTATTCCTTTATGTATTTCTTCTCTCTCTACTGTGTTATAATTTTTTTTTACGCTTAACGTTCTCAATTTTTTCATTTGCGTCGTTGCACCATCCTTTGCCACATTACAGGGAAAAGAAAAGATGTTAAAAAGTCGCTTCCGATGTAGAACATTCTGCTAAAAAGCAGACAAGTTCAAACCCGGGATATTGAATTACGCATACACGAGTGGTTCTCGATCCTTATACACGTGCACGCGTCGCTCGTGTACACGCGAGTTTGGTAATACACGTGATCCGATGAATTCACAGGAATTTCCATCTGCAGCTCTTTTACTCTTTCACAGTTTTTTTTTTTTTTTTTTTAATAAATCGAGCATAATCAAATTGAGAAGGGAAAAAAGGAAAAAGATCGCGAAGCGCAGTTAAAGAAACGGTTATTTGGCCGCTTGCCCCATTTGTTTTGTTTCTTCGCCTTTCCGTTTGCAGCAGTAAAATTGTGACTTCGTCATCCGGGGAGACTGGAAAGTTGTCTCTGGCTTTTTGCGCGTGAAATTTTCCGCGAAAACAGAGGGTCGCCGGGTTTATCGAAGACCCCCTGCGTACGCAGACGACACGACCTCTCAACTTTCACATTATTGCCTGTGATAACGATAACAAATCCTCTCACATTACGTATGCTAGTTACCTCAGAAATCGCTTTCTTCTCGGCTGACTTCTGCGTAAAGTTAGCAATTCTATTTTCAAAATTTCGATAAAATTTGAAAGTTCTTGGTACGTTCCTTCAAACGAAAATTCAGGATATTAATAAATAAAGATCCAAAGGTAGAAATAGCTATGCGAGAATAATGAAATAATTTTCCACTTTTATCAGGATCGAAAAAGTGAATTTTCGCATATCTTTGGATCTCTATCTTTTTATGTTTAATTGCTCAAAATTTTTCTATTCTTCTCCCAACTCCATCTAAAAATTTGTTTTTATTGTGAAATTATTCTAAATTGAAAAAAAACATGCATTTAAGGGTCAACAACGCGTTATCAACACCTATTCTGCGAAACACTTCGATTTAAATTTATCTCCCAGCAATGAACTTACGCACTTTGCGATTCAAAGTGCAACGTGTAAACGCAACGTTTATTATTTATATCCTTTCTTTTTTTGCGTTCGTGGCGGTCGATATTCAAGCGACGATGTTTCCACAATTTGGAATTTTATCGCATTAATAATTAATAAAATGTTAATGTGTTAAGTAAAAATGAAAAACAGACATGCTGTAATATATTCTAACGCGATTTGTAAAAAAAATTATTTACTGGAATATATAAAAGCTATAAAAGTAGCCGCTGTTTTTTGTGACTTATCTATTCTACATCTTTCGACAATAATATAATTAACGTTCGATAATAATATAATTAACGTTACTATAATTTATGGTAATAAATCAGGTAATATATAATATTATCAGAAATCAAGTAATAGGATTGAAATAGCGCATAATTAAGTTATTTACGGCCATCAAACAGTAAAATATGAATATTTATCCGAATCGTCGCGGATGCACTTTTACATCGCGACATTCGACATGACCGGTGGTGCTATTATTGATTATGGACGATTATTGCCTACGATGTCGCGAAGCTTCGACGAGTCGAAGTTTGCCGATATTAATTTGATCGTGTTTCCGCTCGACGCGACGCGCAGTAGTCAATTGTAATTTTACGGTGGCCTTCCATTATGAAAACGTCAAGGGCAGACCGACCTGGCAATACACTTAACGTGATAATTATATAATGTCGCAAAAAAGCACAATAATAGGAAGGACCTAATTTTCGCTCATTATAATTAAATGTATTCTTTCAGGGAATTTCCGACCGCACGAGTTTTTATACGTGTATCGACGAATCGAGTTAAATTGTTATTGAAACTATATTTTATGAATTCTCTCTTCCGTGACAGGTTATTTCGATTATATCGCTTTAGTAATGGGATATCTTTTTTTTAAAATAGAGGTTGCATTTTTCTTTCTTATATTATTTTCTGGAGGTAGTCATTTTCTTGCCGTTAATATGTTACAATTTGAGAAACTCTGCGTTAGAGAATGTCACGAGCGTGCTTGGAGCATGAGCCAGAAGTATGAATCAAACCTAATATATCTTCAAGGAACTGCCTTTGTCCGAGTATGTCAAACTCGTTATCGGCGTGATCCACTTAATGAGACGAGCGCAATGGAGGCGTGCGGTAGGTATACGTGGCGGCAGCGTAATGTCAAGTTCGCGCCTTTAATGCCGTGACGGTCATCGACGCAACAAATATATCGAATGCGTCTCGTCTCAATGAATATATACTGGCGTACGCGCTGTATATAAACTATTTGCATTTGCGTGCACCAAAGGAAATAACAATTCTAGAAGAGACAAGGAAAAACAAGATAAACAAGAAACGTTACAAAAAAATTAGTGCTGGACGAGTAAATATTTGCCAAAGCAATACAATCTGAATGCAAAATAAAATTGATAAGTGAGGCGAGATAAATAAAAGAGGAAATTTCCGCAGAAGGCATGCAGATTTAATAATAACTCGATTTGATTTTTACTTAATGATCGTCGCTTTTTTTATTCACCGTCTCGATGGATGCTTTTGCGATTTAAACGCGGGACTCCGCGTGTGTGCGCGCGACGTCGAGAGATTGCAATGTCAATAACAATCCCCTGATGTCTTGAGTGGCGGGAGAGATAAGTGTGACGAAAACACGCCGGCGACTCACTGGGGGTCTGATAACCCCGGAGAAGGAGCCATCGTTCTTTTTTTCCTCTCATTTATTACCGGCACTCATATTGTTTTCTATATACTGAGCGCTCGTTTGCATGCGCGGATTCGCCGGCGATACGGCGTGTGACATTTACGCAGCAAATTGTGTAATAATCCCCAGTCAGAGTTTACAGCGGAGCGGCTTTATTTCGAAAGATAATGTCGCTCCCCGCGACGCGATACGTCCGCCTTGTTAATCTCACACATCATCTTCAATAATTGAGATATCATTTTATGATCGTCGCTCTCGAGTCGCGTTTCCTGTATCTCACATGATTAGCGAGATGAGTCGGCAAAGTAGTGCATAAAAAGTCTCACTTTCTCCGATTAAGCGAAAGATCTGAAATGTCAAATTATATAAATTTGTATCGAAAATCGACCTAAAAAAAAAAAGAGAGAATCTCCAGCATTTTTTGTGGCCATCTTTCTCCAGAGACATTACGTCGTAGAAAATACAAATTGATGTTTCTTTTCTGTCTTGTATCTTACATGCGTCGTGCACATATCGGGCAAGAACGGGCTCTCGCGACGATCTCACGGGACGGTTTACTAATGTGGACGTACTTTTACTTCTTGCTCTATTAAATCTTCATTTAAACGCTCCAATCGCGGACGATGTTGTCGCTATTTTCCTTCGAGATACGTATACGTATATATGACTATAGTCCGCCTTTGTGCGTTAAGAACCTTCTGTTACAATAAGGATGTTTGTATCTTTATTCATATACGACCCAATTGTGTTCGCCTCATTCGTTTCGCCTTCCTCATTCCGGAATATTCACCCGCGACAATTCGTCACGAGCGTAATAAAGGCGTAAATTCGCCTTTATCTCGTTACGCACTTAAGCGAGGCGAATAATAGAGACTTTTTACTTACGTAAAGTACCTACGTAAATTCAATTTATGCAGCCTCTATGTAAATTGTTTTCGTGCGCACGTTCTCGCAGGAGAGACAACTCCGCGGCCATCCCATTCATCACGCTTCGCGTTCAACTCTGCGCCCATTATAATTCTTTATTTTTTTTTCCTCACCTATACGTAACGAAATCTATCCAACAAGTTCTTTTCCTCATCCTTCCCTCGTCGCGTCGAAGGCGCGCGTGCGGTTTACGTTGTATAATTTTTTTCACGGTACTAATTCTAGATATAGGGACATTAAGCGAATATTAGATAGGAATATTGCGGATTCGAAGCTCTTGAAATGTTTATTAAGGGATCGCCCGTGAAAACTCACCGCGGCAGAATTCAAACAATTATTTATTAAGACGGTCTATTTACAGCTCCGGGGCCCTCCCTCTGTGTAACAGAAATTACGCGAATACATAGGTATACACGGTACACTCACGCGCACACGCACACGCGAGAATAAGCAATTTCCTTAAACGAAGGAAGTGGGCAAGTGCCTAACCTTCTCTCCAATAGGAGTCGCAATCTGAATGGCGCTTTACAAGCGGTAGAATGCATTCACGTGATTGCGACATGTGCCGCGTTTCCCGAAGTAACTCCGATCCCATGGACGTGTCATATCGATTTCGTGGCCCGCCGGACTTTGTCAACAAGCTTTTACGAATTTTAATTGACATTTAATAATGTATACCTCCATTCTCCAAGTTATACCGATTCATCTCTACTGAAGTTTTTATGAATTAATCCTGAAAAGATCGACGACGTATAGTTTAAAAGAATTTTATATATGTGATGTATGTAACACGTTTATATAGACAGTGGATTTTTTAAATATATAACGTAGCATAACAAGTAAAAAAAGATTTTTTATTACACTCTTGTTGTTACATTTTCAACGTCATTATATTACGAATATAAAGTTTGTATTTTGAATTATCAATATCATTATATTACAGATATAAAGCATTTACTGTAATTTACTGTATAAAATTTGAAGAAAGCGTGTTTAACATATTTCGTAAGGCAAACTCTATAAGATTTAATGAAAGTATTATTGGAAAGTTGTGGATTTTCGCTCAAAATTTCACTTTAGCCTGATCTGAAAGAAGGAGAACCTGAATCGTTAACCGTCGAGGAATCTCGATGAGTGCTCTTATTGCGATTTATCCTGATTCACCTGCGCGAAGCTCGTCCTGACCGAAAAAGAACATCATATACGTTAGAGCGACTATTTTTAGCACCGGTGTTGTATGTCGTGCACCTTTTATTAGCTAAGCAGTTCGCGTTCAAAAACATTCTTGATGGAATTGCTGATAACTCGGACTGCATATACGTGAGACCACTTTGCAAAGAATGCGCGCGCGCATATAAATTGCGTAATCCTATATCAATAATATGTCTTATCGCTGATCCCGAATAAATTCTACACGCTCGATCTCGTAATGACACAAATTTCCTTGATTTAATAAGCTAATAACAGTAACGATGAAATCAATAATAATGTACCGAAAAAAAACAAGACTTTTTAAACGATTTGGAAGATTAACTCGGTCGCGCCTACTAATATCATTCTCATATCAAATATCTTGATTAGAGACAAATAAATTTGAATTTAAATGAACTGGCGTTTGAATGTTTTATTAACACATAAATTCCACTTTTGCCGTCTATTTAAAAAACGGTAACAGACGTAATTCGCAATTTGTAACTTTAACGTTTATGTGGACTCGGTCGTTTGTCCACCATCTTCTCAAGCGCCAGATGGTCCTGGGATCTGTTTGCCGTCGATGCGCAATCACCTGACTTCGCCGCCAGTGCAATCCGGCTTGCGATGCTTTGAGAAAAGCTGCGTTAAGAAAATAGTAGCAGTGTCATCGTGTTTACTGGTTCAAACTCTGTTTACGGCGAAATACGGCGGCATCGTGTACGCTTCCACATGTCGTACTTTATATGGCGCGCTAATAAATTAAACTTTATATTTAGCCTAACGCGAATAAATCGAGTCTTGCCTAAAAATAGCTATACTTCCAAGTACGAGATGGTCTTCAGGTTTGTCCGAACAATTACTCCGCTTTACGCCGTGCTTATTTTAACCCGCGGTTGAATATTTTTATTAGGTGCTTTCATTACCGAATGCTTATCATTACCGGATATTATTTAAATGGCAGATTTCTTTAACCTTTGCTCGAGTTCAAACTGATCAGTCGAGCAACACGTGGTTATTTCTGGAAAAAAAAGTTTGTATAAAAATATCGCGGGCATATGCATTTATTTTTATTTGAAAAGTTACATTTACAGTTACAGTTTCAATGTCTATCTCTCGTTTGAGACTCAACGTTCGTCCAAATAAAGTACATAAACAATATATATCTATTACGACCGTATAAGTGTTTCACACGTAACGAATAAGGAAGGCCAGTGCACGGTCATAGCAGGATCTTAGCGCTTCTATTATTTTCTTATGTGATTTTACATACCTACGTATCCTAGCTTCGTACATAAACTTAATTGAAACTTTATTATGGAGCCCGATAAATTTATATTACATGCAACAGTAAATTTAGAGTGAATATATTTACTGAAAAAATTCAACAACTAGCTTGTTTTTCTTGCGCACGTTGTCGCACTCACAGCGTTTATTTTAATCCTTCTGTGTAAAGAATTATGCTAACAATTGTTGACGTAATCGATACTGAAGCGATTTAATTTTGACATTACGAAAGCTGTCGATCTTTCTTTATCTTTCTCTATCGGCAGTTCTGTCGCAGGTCAACTGTCAGTTATCGCCTGTTAACAAAAAAAAAGAGATCTCCATCAACATTTTATGGCTTTTATCTCAGGTGTTTGAACTCGGCTGAAATGTTAGATAAATAAGCGCGTTTGTGGAAGTTCTTTTTGTTGCAAGCTCACTGGTAGCGATCCCGCTCGTCATCGTCGACCTCGAATTTCGTAACGGCACACTCATGAAACGTGGCCGCCGAGCGCGCCGCGAAATCGTTTATCTGATAAGGCGCGAAAGGTGACCGCGCGTTCATACGGCAGCCGATTTCCTTCCCGTGCTCTTCGCTCGATAATAACTTAATGATTGTTGATAACTCGGAGATACAGGGTACGTGATGTCGGTGCAAAAAACCGATCGATCGTTTTTGTCACGTTTATTTGCATCGATAAAAAAACGTTCGGTTGATAAACGAACAAAATTACGTTGTGGAATTATTAAATTAAGACAGAAAATTACATAATAATATTATATAAATGCAACGTATACATAGATACATGTGTTATAGTTATATTTTCTTAATCTTGTGAGGATTTACAGTACTTTTTAATTTTTAATTAAATTATTATTATTATAAAATTATTATGTGTTTATAAAGAAATAAAGGTATACATGTATGTTTTAAGAATAAATATAAATAATAATAATAAAGAATAAATATAAATATAAATTGTCGACTCTTACAACGAAATTTAAGTAACTTTGTTTTTAAATATAAAATATGCATTTTACAAATTATAAGGCAGAGAGAGATATTATGAAATACGAAATATATGAGGGGAGTTGATTAGATACGGAATTTATATTTGTATAAGTGTGGCGCGCATGTGTTTTTATTTTCTGTTTGTTATTAAAGGAGAAATTTGAGAACGAGGTATGAGAAATAGGGAGAGATTGGCCTATCAAAAAACGCGTCACCAGACTGATAATTTCAACGATAGAGCGCGGCTGGTCTGGGCTCGAACGTGCGGGCAACTCTGAACTTCAGCACGCGAGATAAATCACGCAGAAAATGACTGCGTTTATTGGGGCAACGCACGCGCTGCAAAAGTGATTTACATGCGATGAATGATGAAATTATGAAGCTGAACGAATCAGAGCGGAGACGCGACCGGAATTTCTGTTTTGAACGCGCGTAGTAAAATTTATCACTGTACGGAGAAACTTCCTGACCGATCGATAATGTAACGCCACGCACGACCTACGACCTTGGTGTCTGGAAAGAATCTCTAGGAAGATTTTTAACGCGTACGTAGGAAGATTACTACCGCTTCGCTTGGCTTCCGTCAGTTTGCTCTTGTTTAGTTCCGCCTTACTGCGATGACTCGCTAAAGCAAATTGATGCCAATTTTGAATTATGACTCGCTCACGAAATTACGCTACGTGGAACCAGCATTTGCGGAGCCACAAATCTATATACTTGAAATTTGATCTTGATATATTTCTTAAGAAAGAAAATCAAAATTTATATTGAATAAAATTTGGATTGGTGGAAATGTAAGAGAATTTGGTACTTTACATAATTTTGCTATTGAAATATTTCTTAGAATAAAGATTTATTTAATATTAGGTAAGGTTTAGGGGCTCAATTTATAAAATTCTGAATATGAAAAGAATATCTATCTTCTATTTGTGTAATTGAAATTAAGCAGACGTACATCAACGTTGGGATTAAATATTTTATAGAACGCTTAGTCATTAGATAATACCTATGGCGTCTATAATAACTTTATAGATCCGTGTGCTCACGATTATATCACAATTCACAAATTGCATTGGCTTGCACGCAAGCTCGGAAGAAAATTTATTTAATAATCGCCCAAGGTCGTATTCATTTCCGCATGTTTATATAATTTTATGTAATTTCCTTTATTGTCCTTAAGTTAGTAATTGAAAATTACTGACGATCTGAAGCATCTGAGGAATGATCTGATTGTGAATTAATCGAATAATCGAACAGGTCGCGTCTGGGAAGTCAGCTGGAATATTGTCCTTGTGTCCTCGTAGAAAATTCGTGGGCATGTAATTTTCATCGACCAGTCGTAAAAATTTTATCATCGCGAATTTTCAATTCATGGAAAGGGGTAATGCGGTAGCGGCGGAATCCCGCATAAATTTCTTATGAAGTATGCAACAAAATAGCGCGCTCGTGCACAACTCGCCGGAGAATGGAATATTCAACGGAGTCCCTTAACGAACCGCGGAAGATGTCTGAGGGTCTTCGTTGACGGAAAAACGAATGCGTCGTAATAAATATCTGAATCGACATGGCAAGGATGCCTTCGGGAAAATTCAGCGAATCAAAGGAGCAAGGTCGGATAAGACGCCGCGCCGCGCGTAGCTCCGTTTGCCTTGTTAAATAAAATATAAGGTCGCAGCACGCAATGGTACGGATCATTTATTTACTTTGCCGTTCGTGCGGTATGGCAATTACTGAACGAACAATCTTTCCCGACCGCCGCCGTTGCCGGCCAAACGCACGCGAATCTCAAAGAGCGAAGCGGTTGTCGGAAACGGGACACTTTAGTCATCGAAGGAACCATGAATGTGTCATTCATGATTTATAATTCTCATATGAATTTAATTTGTAATTAAACATATATTAGGATATTTAAGAAGGCAGCCATTTCTCTTTTTGAATCTCCGATTTTGTTTAACTCTGACAAGATTGTAAAGTAAATTTGGATACATTAGAAAGTATAAATGGCACGTTTTATGAGTTAAATAGATAAATCAGATTTGAAAAATAAAAAAAAAACAATTTGAACGAAACTCTTTCGCGAGGACAAAGTCATATGACTGATTCTGATAATTTCTGTCCTGAAACTTTCAAGTTAGTCGTTTAAGGTCGACAATAATGAAGTGGTATATACATAATTATACCATTTATGCAAAAATTCTATAATTAATATAGCAGAAAAACTCTGACAAATCACAGTTCACGTACGTTCGTGCGGATCGACATTAAGTATGATTACAAGATTCTTCCTATCGCAATGCGATTTACCGGCGGTATTTAGATTAAACTGGAAAGAATGTATATACATATATGAATTCATTATGAATAGAATAGTAACGTGAATCATGTCTAAACTCGAGTAAAAATCGAAGATTTTCGCGTGTACTTGGCAAATTGTATTTTTTGTCTTAACTTTGCAACGGTTATTCTTATTTTATCTTCCTTGACATATACGACATTTCAGATATTATGGGCATTCATTCAGAATATTATAGATCCATGAAAAAGAAATATTGCGATAAATAAATTGACGTCAAGCTTTTTAGCAAAGTATACTAAAGTGTATTCAATAAAATGTTCAAATAAAGTTGAATTGAGAAAACCACGGACTAAGAATGTCTGGACGAAGCACAAAGTACTCTTACAAACGGGCCGTAAAGTTTGAGGGAAACAACGTCTACATTGGTCATTATATGCGTTACAATAGACATTTCATTCCCCTCACCTTTTGTGCTTTACCCTCGCAGCAGGTGCTCCGTTCAGGTATTCCTGCGAGTTCAAAGAGAAAAACGATCTTCTTGGCGAGACGAGCGCATGATTGCATATTACAAAATATACTTACAAGAGGTAAAACTCGCGAAATCCGCATCCTCGCGTTGTAATTCGGAAGCGCGTACGAGAGGTGCATCGACATTCGGTGCGTCGTACGACTTATCACTCGCTGCTCATTAATCCAATATGCCTTAATCGAGTTAGCCGGGAAAAGCGTTTCAAGGTCGCGATTTATTGCCTCGATCGCGGACGACGGGAATTGAGGCTCGCGAGCGCGCGACGCGAGATGCTGCGAGGCGGATGCCAGAATCTATTTGCGATCGCGCGAAAATTTGCAGTAAGATAGCCGTGTATACATATAAAACTGATGGAATTATGAAGCTATTAATTGGCATGGAGTCTAAAATTAATGAATTATTCCGAATTGATCAATCCGATTTACCGCGATGGCGGTAAGTTACCGCGTATATTGTAGATAGTCTGTCAATTATGTTTTCAATTAATAACTTAATCAATTTATTGCACTTGGCGCGCGCGAACAGAGGGCGATATATTTGGCAGGCTAAATATTCAAAATTATTCCGAATTGGTCGATTCCGATTTACCGTAGTGGTATAAGTTACCGCGTATATTGTACACAGTCTGTTAATTACGTTTCTAATTAATATACTTAATTAATTTATTTGCATTTGGCGCACGCCGTAAGGTGATTTATCTGGCACGTTAGATATTAATGATTATTCGACGCTTTGAATACAATTGACGCGTGAGTGCAACAACAATTGGTGCTCTCGCCAGAGGGTATTCGATGTATACCGAGTGCACTTTGAAATGTCGGAAGCAAAACGCCAAGGATCACACGCAAGGTTCGCACGCGCGTCGCATACGTCCCTCTTGCAGAGTATAAACGTCAGCATTCTCGCATCCTCTTCCTGCTTCGCGCGTCTCGAATTTTCACTTTAAAGTACCTTCAAGCGATCGAATTTATCATTTAAATTGTTTTCCGTCAACTTCTCTGATCTGACTGAAAATTCTCTTATTAAATTGATATCTTTACGTGAGATAAATATAATATTTATCGCAGATTCTCTCTTGGATGTCAGTTTCGTTAAACAAAGGTTCTGCATCGAGAGAGTTCATTTCACTTCGGCCGATCTCGGAAAGGGTGAGATTCAAGAATCTTATGCGGATCACGAATATCGAGGAGTTGCATCGCCATTTGCGAGTCTTGTTTCTCCTCCTCTTCTTCTGCCCTGTGTTTTCCGGGAAGGTCGGCGGCTTGGTATAGTTGAACTTGAGACCTGCAGAGCGGCCTTGGGAGGTCGAGGACTTGCTTTCACATGGGAAACGAATTGGTTCTTTCACGATCCGTGCTATTTGCTTCTACGGCGTGATTTTCTTACATTTTACGGAAAAATACCGAAAGTCATTTCGAGTTTTTATCCAATGGTTTTCCTTTTTTTCTTACAATTAGAAAGTCTGTCTCATTGAGGACAACATTTTTTTCCTACTATTTTTTTCTACCATATTAGAACCAATCAAATTTCAGCAAATTATCGTGATTTATGATGCTTATATCTTTGTATTCGAACTTTCTCAATTACTCGTTACGACTGTTACGAACAGTAGACGTTATGACAAGATTCTCAGGTAAATGACGAAATTTATCTTGCTGTTCCACAGGTACAGTACTTAATACATATAAAATAAGATGTATCAGCTAAAATAAAGTTCGTATATTTCGGTAAAATATGTATTCGTCTTCTTCAAGATAAAAGAAAAATATTTTATACAACGCTTGAGTGATCTCATCTCGTTTTCTGCTTCACGATTTCACCGCGTGACTCTCTCAGGCGACCGTATTTCGTCGAAAATACGTATAAAGAAGTTTATATTGACAGCAGATATTTTTCTTCGTCTACAAATAGTTTCAGCTTATCGTCGTGTGATTCTCACACGGTTGATTTATCTTTCCACGAAAACGTGATGAGAAATTTGTAATGAGCAGGTATCGTGTCCGCTTTCCTGGAAAACGTTCGCGTTCGCGAGCGTTTTATTGCATTTGTCTCCGGGGTATGAGAAATGTGCATTTTACCGCAACCTTGTGAGTGCATTACGCAGATTAAATGGCGCTTCGCGGACTTGGGACACTTGTCCGCACGCGCGCGAGCGCGCGATTTTTATACGTTGACGTTGTTTCCATTTATACCTATCGATCTCACAGGATTTATAGCGAATTCCGTCTACAAGATTAATCCATTACCACACGAATCTTCGGCACCTCCGTTTTTTATTTCTTCCTAGTAGTTATAATGACATGTGTTTCCAACACTTTCGATTTTATTATTCACTGTATATTTTATTTTATATCAGATATTCTTATAGCATCAGTAGATATTAATGACGCATATATTGAAATCGATCAAGCATTTCGAGAAAACATTATTTACGCGTATATTTTTCCGATAATTTTTTACAAAAACTTTTTATGTAAATTCAGGGAAGGACGGGGCTATTCGAAATCCGGGAAAACTCGCTATATATCGAATGCATTACCGAATGTCAAACTGGATTTTATCTATAGATTGCGCCTTTTTAGCCTGGCATTTATGGTTATATGACACTTATACTCGGTCCTCCTCTACATTCTACGCGCCTTTACTTTTTTTTTTCTAATTAAATAGAAAGATTTTGTAGAAATTTAAGTTCAATTTGATCTTTTGAGACCCAGTTTCACAATTCTCGGTTAATTCGATTTAACCGAAGTTCAACTCACTTTAATTATCTTTTTCCAATCTATAAAAATTAGAGAGATAAACAGTAAGTTAAACCGAGATTAAAGTTAATCTTATATACATTTGTGGAACCGGGCCTAAGTTCAATTATGCGGAATTCTGTGAGTGATCGAAGTCGAAATGTAATACGCAATAATTTTTTAAGATAGCGAAACGAAATACGCGTACGCGTATATTAACGCGTATATCGCAGGCATATATTGCAGGCGTCTTTTTTTAACCGTGGACCCGAGTCACCGCACTTTTTCTATGTTTTCATTCGTTCGCTCGCTCGCGCGCGCAAGGTTGTTGCCTGCGTCGTGGAATGCAGACGGTGAGAGAGTCGCAAAAACCAACGTCCTCCTATATCTCGCAGCATCTCGCTCTTCCTTCCTTCCCTGTCCCCCGTTTCCTCCGGCTCCGTTTTTATTTTCGCCTTTTTCTTTTATTCTGCGAATCTCACCACGGCGCGCAGACGGCGGATCCACGAGCCGGGTGTATTTACCGGCGGCTTTGCGATTCCCGAAACGGCGCATTAAAAAACTTACCAACTTCATCCGCCACGTGCGTTCGTCTGATTTACGCTCATCCATGTTTATGCTGTTGGCTGTTAGCTCATAAAACACGGCCCGAGCTTTCCCGCGGCAAAAGATGTATTGTTAACATTTCCAAAACGAATGTGTACACTCAGCAAAATTCAAATGCAATGAGAAAGGGTAATATATTATTTTTTAATCTGATCGGTAAACAATATACGCAGAAGTCAAATCATCAAGACTAATAATCATCTCCGATTTTTGTAATTGTCTTCATTTTATTATTCAAGTATACGTGATAGTTCATCAATTTTCTTTTTTCATGAAGTTGATTAATTTAGCTTTTGAGCGATTCATTTAAAAAAAGAAGAATATTTTGTAAGTGATTTATTGATGTTTTGAAAGTAACGCTTTGATGTTTGCAGTTCTCAATCGGTCGCGAAGTGTCGATTTTAAAGAAAAATAGTCGCGAGCTAAATATACTTGAATATTTGTGAAACGCTAAAAATAGTGGATATTGACTTACCTACTACCTATCGACTTATCGCGAGTGATAATCTTGAAGTAAAAACAAAATCTTTATTGATCGAACTCTCTTTATCTCCCGTATTTTATTTTGGACCGCGCAAGAAAGAGTCAATGATATCTTTTCGGCCGCGTGGTGACGTTCAGCCCGCATTGTATGCACGGGAGACCAATTCTGTTTTTATATTCTTTCCTTTTGCGATAAAACTTATCAGCGGGGCCACGCACGATAAAAATCTCTTATCGATGGAAACATGGAAATCGGTGACCGTACTTAATATTCTAGAGTTTAATGGACCGATAACATGAATGGAAATTTTTTTGTCTAATGTTAAACGTTAATGTTGGTGAGCAGGAAATTCATTTTTCTTTCCAGCTTTTCCAGCGGAACAATTATAATACAAAATTCTGTAAAATATATAACATTATGAAAATAAAGTTATAGATACTACTTACCATTCGTATACGTAAGTCGGTATTCGCTACTTTTGGCGTTTTACGAGTATTCCATAAATACATATCTAGCGAATTGCAATTATTCTCTTTTACCATCGATTTCGCGGAATTGTTTTTGATTTAATGCGTGTATGAAATATCAAATAAAAAAAATTCCTGGATTTCGGAATCGACAATTTGGCATGGCGTCCCACGAGTATTCCATAAATACCTATCATATATCTAGGAATTGCAATTATTCTCGTTTACCATCGAGTTGTCGGAATTGTTTTTGATTTAATGCGCATATTAAATATCAAATAAAAAAATTCTTAGATTTCGGAACTCGCGATTTGGCACGGCATCCCACGAGTATTCCACATAAATACCTCTACATATCTAGGAATTGCAACTATTTTCTTTTACCATCAGTTTTTCGAGATTGTTCTTGATTTAATGCGTATATATGAAATATCAAATAAAAAAAGTTCTTAGATTTGGGAACCGGCGATTTGGCACGGCGCGGCGTCCCATTACTTATTTGTAAAAGCGCGCAATCATCGAGCGCGCCTTCCTCTCTTTTCGTTTTAATCGCGGTCATTTAAAACCTAGTCCGATCGATTAACGTCACCATGAGACGATTCGCGACTTCTTACGACTGGCTCGAACTGGTTTCACTTAAGGCTCGTGTGAGACGGAGACATTGTTCAACATTTTGCCTATGACATCTGTGATAATGACGCAGTTAGTGATGGATCGGATAAATGATAATTCGACGACATTAATTTAAAAAAGTATTATCACGTTTTTTGGTTTTTTTTGCTTCATTTATCATTACGATCAATAATACTTTATCAATAATATATGCATGTATACAAGAAAGGATTAATTTTGTTTTACGTGTCATTTCGTTTTGTCATAATAAATATTGCATAAATTACTCTTTGAAAAGGTTATGTTTTTGTAGTTATAACATCTTTTTTATTAGTGCCCCGTCGAACATTTCCGAATATTTTTCGAAATAATATTTTCCCATCGGACAGAAGTATTCAGTATTAATAAAAAATATCGTAACATGAATATAATCTTTTAAAATAATTATTCGTGCAATATTGATTACAACAGAAATATAATATTAAATAAAAGTAAAAAATTACGCATTTTTTAATTTTCCATATGTTGTAAATATATATGCAATCTCTTTTTTATTTAAAATTGAATTTCTCTATTTTATTTAAAACTGAACGTTTATATTTAATATTCTTTGACGCACTGGAAACGATCTTTTATATTTTCATGCACTTTTGTGAAAAAAATTAACAATTTTATTTTCATATTCGGATCTATATTGGATATTTTTATTATCTCTCTAATTTGAGAAATTTTTAATTAGTTTTTCATATAAATGAGTCTTCACACAGATAAATAAGAAACAATATTATATACCCTCATATATAATGTATAGTGTACCCTCACATGTAGAAATTAAATTTATCATATTATCATATTTTTAATTATTTATTGTTGAATTAATTACAAAGAAAAATAATTAATGATCGTCTTATTGAGCATTTTTAAAGCATATTTAAAGAAAAGTTCACTCGAGATTAATTTTTAAGGCTAAAGATCTTGTAAAGGTATTATTTGCATTCTGAAGGCTAATCCACGAGAAATTAACGAAATTAATTTGCGAGCCAACGAATACAATCCTTGAGTCGCTCGTATTTCCTCGATTACCAATGTCAGTTTATCTGTTTGTTTGCTTTATTCATCAGATGTGGAACTGCTCACAGACCCGACAGTAATCAAAGGCCTTCCCGACCAATCGTAAATTATCGAAATTGTTGCTGAACGACGTCGCCGATCGAATTCGCATCGCGAGCGCCTCGTGCTGCATTATTTAGCTCAAGGCCGACGGCGCGGTCTTCCGCGGAAATTCATTTCATACTATTCTTCAAATTTCAACCTGTTCCCGTCCTTGGAGAGAGACGCATTTAAGATCGCATTTCACGGCCGTTTTAAACTGCCGATCGGTTGAATCTCTCGGTTGCTTCTGAAGTTACAAGTCTATGCGATAAAGGTGCACTGCATCTTGTGCGCAAGATATACCTTGCCAAGTTTAAAGCTAAACAATTACTCTCGCACGAAATGCGATATGTGAATACTATTATAATTATCAGCTTTTATCACTTAGGGGATGTACCGTTTTTATTGCATCGAATTCGATATGACGTTTGACAATTTAGTATCTAATATTGAAGAAGAATGTAATAGTAAAATATATAATTTATATATATTATAATTTACAAAATACATTATACATATTAGAATTTTTTAAAGTTCGATTTGATCGAAGATTTAATTCTTGATAAACGTAAGATTGAATCTTCGACTGAATCGAATATATTTCTGATAAGCGGCAATTTGGAGGCTCGCGATTGCCTCCGAACTTTCGTCACGTTGTTTACCATAATCATTATTTTGAATAGAACTCGCAAGTACGTACGTAAATGCACGCCTCCTTAGGAAGGCGGGAGACTCTCGTGCGTATTCGTATGTATTCTTTTTCATAAATTGTGTTTGCGATCATTTCTCGTCGTGATAACGAAAGCTATCTGTACACACGCTCTAGTGACGTAAGAACGCATTAGGAAATGAAATCGCGGTTACATATATGCCAATATACATTTTATGTAACCGCGCTGTCGTATATATGATGCGTACTCGCACGACCGGATCGACAATACCGTCGGTATTTCTTTTAAGAAATCGTGTATATTAGATTCTACGCGATTGTACGTAACATCAATTGGTTATCAGAAAATTAAAAACGATAAAGTAATTTTTAAATCGACCATGTTATCGTGGAAGGAGATCTTCTTTGTTTTTAAATTTTACGGAACATTTCTCGCATTAAATTTACATAAAATAATAATGTTTAGTGGATTTTTCTCTGAAAGGAAATAAATCTTTTTCATCTGATATGTCCAAAATGTGCAGATGTTTTGTTTGGAGATAAAATTTTGCAAGTAATGCTTCAGGTGGAATGGCGCCTAGCGCGAGTTTTTTTCTCCCGGGGATTCGAGATTGACGACGATCAAATCGTGTCGGGAGATTAATGAAATGTGACAGGCGCGCGCGAGCGAATTACGAAAGCGCAGGGTGAGAAAAATATGTTAATCTCCGGCGTCACGAGACCCGTGTCGGCTCACTCACGTGATCTTATCGCGCAAGGGGCGGCAAAGAACAGCGCGCGTGAATAATTATTGCTTCGCGATATCGCGCGGTCGAGACGATCACGAGGCGCGAGATACGAGTGTGGATTTTATTACGCGCTAAATTATCGCTCGCGAACTCGATCGCTCGCGCCGAGATGAGCGCTGATGCCTCCTCGCAGGATCATACGCCATTCGGATGATCAACTGCGACAACAATCGGAGTATTAATTGCGGGTGCATATACGCACCGTCCACGTGACGATTGCAATGACGGATGACCCGCTAATTAACGGTGTGTGTTGCTTTATGCGATTTGCGGCAGTAACGTGTTGCGAAGGCACGTGGATGCCGTAATCGCATTTTTGAAATTTTCAGTTGCATCATGTCTAAAAGAGAAGTTTATGCAATTTTATATTTGTTTAATATTTTTTTATAATTGATAAACTAGAAGCTCTCACGCACAGTAAAGAGAAAAATTGTACGTATAATTTTCCCGAAGATTTATAGTTTTTTTTTTTTAATAATTACAATTTTACATCAACGATCGAGGAACAATTGAAAGTATCTCTTCCACTGAAAAGATTTGATAAAATTTCTAATTGGTGTTTGTGAAAGATTTTTAAAAATCATTATCTGACAATATTACATGATTATACTCGGTGAAAGACGACACTGTTATTTGTACAAGTGTAGTCGTTATTGCCACACTATAAAACTGTGAATTTACGATTTAGAGGTAAATGGCCGATATTTATTTTTTTTACTCTAATGTAAGTATGTCACTTTTGCTCTTGCAGAATTGCTCTTGCGGAATTCCTTGATCCGTTACAGCTTTTTAAAGCTTCTCAAAGCTTAATCGCAACGTGATAAATACGGATTTGCAGCGTTCGATGACGTCATTAAATTAATGCCGTCACGACGGCGTTATTGAATCGTAAAGAATCGCTGACGTCTTTAGCCATCCTACAAGGTCTTCGCATATAATTGCTATCCGTGACGTCACTCCGAACTCACTGACCAGTGATAAGTGCGATATCGATCTGGGAGTATTATTATATACCTGTGCACTCCGCGCGTGGTACACTCGCTCGGGTGTATCCTCAATAAAAGGAAAAGTCTCGTTTGGCTCGGCACTTATAATGCTCGCTCTGGGAAAATTGCGCCGTCCGAGATGTCCCCGCCGCGTGCAGGAAAACAAGACGCGGCAGGGTGGCTCGCCGAGAGATGTGCCTCGTGCATTTGCAAATGGAACACGCGAAGAAAGCGATTGTAAGTGATTGGCACGTGTCTCCACGTGTAACGTCGCGCCGCGCTCGCGCCAGAACGTTGCACGCGGCGCGTCCGCGCGCAGGTGATACGAACACACTCGCGCAAATTTATTTACGCACACGTGCGCGCTCAAGTGGACGCTGAAACGGTCCTCCGGCGTCTGTGTATATGTACGTCTGATCGGTCAATTTCATCGACCACTCCTACAGTCCTACCTACACGTCCACAATCGTGGGTGGTGCGCGTGCTGTACCCACTGCCAACTCGGCACCCGGTAATCGGTCCACGTGTATAACGGCCACAAGGAAAACGTAGAGTAGGAAACTCGAGTCTTATATTTATGAAACGAGAACGTATCGGGCTTGTTCCTGAGATCGATCAACCGGGATTAGAAGTGTCGACCAATGTTGTATATCACTTCTTGATGAGTCATTTATCATTGCAACAAAGTTTTATTATTATCGCGGATTGCATTAAGCTTGAGGAGCGTGTATCCCGATATACGGCCAGATACGATATTTTCGGGAGACGCATTGCTTTTCGCCTGCACTCGATTGATCAATAATTATATTTCTTTTGTTTGGAAATTAAAAATATCGAGAAAGACAATTGATGTAAGTTATAACAGACATTTATATCAGTTAAGCAGTTATTAATCGAGTTATAAATGTATAGCACTTTCTTCATCGCGACTGCATAAAGAAATTAATTTTTAATCGTTAACGACGCGAACTTGTCGCGACTATAAATTCGATCTCTTAATAATAGAAGCTGACAGCTGTAATACGAGTTTCTATTATGGGAAGTTCATAAATGGAAATTTCATAAAAAAGACATTCCGCACGAGTTCGCTGCGAATTATAGGTCGTTTAAAGTGGGCGTAAAACGGCCATTGGAGTCGGATAAAAATTTCACGAGAATCTACTTCCTCGATGCACCCTGCACGCCCTTTGCACTTTGCCGAGTTGAAAAACCGCGGGAGTCACGAAGTGTGGAAGCGCGTATGTACGAATCGGAGAAATTCGCACACATGAATGAATATCTTTAACGGTCGTATTAACAGAACCGCGTAACCTTTTCCACGGTGAATCATTGTATGTGTCGGTCGAAGTAACGCGACCTCGACGTACGTGTACGCCCTATCATTCAAGTTGTTTAAATACGAGGAAGGTGAGAAAAAATATCGCGGACCGCACGCGCGCGTGTGTAGGTGGGAAGCCCCTTTTTTTCCCTTCTGTGTTTTTTTAAAGGCTATATGTGCCTTCCAGCGCCACGTACTAGTCAACAGTCGCGCAATTCCCTCTGCAATTAGCCCACAGATCTCGCAATGGATATGGCGGAAAAAACGCAAACGCTTATCTTATCGCGTTTAGGAGGAATATTAGTGGCGTTTAAGAAAACATTAGGCACAGTCTCATATCTAAAGCGGACTATAATAATTATATGTATGAGAGAGAGAGAGAGAGAGAGAGAGAAAGAGAGAGAGAGAATGAGAGAGGGAGGTGGGGGGGGAGGAAGGGAGAGTTTTAACTTTAAAAGCGTCGCACGAACATTATCTTGACGCGTTTGATATACTGATATTGGATATAAATTACAAAATCGACCATTGTCATAAATCGTTGACGATGCTCGATAATTGTCGCAACAAATTGTAGCGCGAGATAATAGATCATCGATATTTGTTCGTGCGTCATTCGGTGTATATATCTTTTATAGATATGTATATCTATCTATACAAGATGTCGTCGTAAAAGATCGAATTTCGTATAGGTCTTTTATTTTAAGTCACTTCAATTTACTTATGTGTCGACGTACTTTTACGTCGATCCTTTCTTAGCAAAAATCACAATGTAACTGAAGGAGTTATTTAATATTAAATGTGATTGAATTATTTTTTCAATTTCCCCAAACTGTAAAACTTGTTCTTCACCCGCGATACCACGCAAGTGGAATATATAGTTTCGTGCGGGTCAATTAAATTATGTTTTATAATTTTGCTGTAACGGTGGCAGAGACATGAACACTGACATTGCGATAAAGTTGCCGGAAAATGATATCGGACGAGTCGTAAAGTTTATGGTTTCTCATCCATCATCCTGTAACGCAGGCACTGGTACTGAGTAATACACATCTTATTATAAATATTGCTGCTATTATAAATTATCTACCCGACGCTTTCTAGCATTTGAAAATGTCAAACTATGGTTCAAAAGGTGAGAATTAATCGGTCGGTGTAGGAGGTGTCGAGCGCTTCCTTGTTCCATTCCTATTGCCAATATTTCGCCGAGGAGAGTCTCGGGGATGATCCGGCGAGCTTTCCCATAGGATATCTATCCCATCGCACAAAGGATCCCTGGGCATCATCTCCTTTTGAGAAAGCCGCGCCTGCAGCCGTGAGAACTGACGTGCAAAGTCGTTCGCTTCGGTAAGGGAATCGATAATTCGATATCCGTTCCGCGAACTTCGACGGCCAACGAGCTGGAACATTAGCTCCGCGTCGGCGGGGATAAAAAAAAATATCATCGCGTACGATTAGCTCTCGTAATTTGTTTCTTTTCCCAACTTTTCTGTATACATTAAAATTCCCAATATTGATTTAATTCGATTTTCTTTAGTCAATTAAAAATATTCAGCCTATTTAAGAAGAAAAATCCGAGTGTTTATATATTTTATATATTTTTTAAGATAAGAATTTTAATACAAAGAATATTGTAATATATATATAATTCTCTTTTATTTTTTATACGACAGAAAAGTAAAATTTTTGATTCTTATCAACAATTCCCAATACCTCGGAGAAAGTTAACATCGGATTTCGGATCCGCATGTTGAGAATCACTACGCTGCAAGAGCGGGCGCATACTGCGCCGCGTCGGCATCGGCCGGCCAGAGACGGGCAGATGAAGAATTCGTGCCGCGCTTCCCCCACTCTCTCGGCGCTTCTCCCCACCGCGTCCACCCCTCAACCTACGCCACGGTGATATAAGGACCCCGCCCGACGGCGGCGCTTCAGTTTGATCTGCGACGTTACGAGGTGCGATCTCCGCGCGATCTCTTCAACGTTCACGTCTTTCCGAAACCGTCTCGTTCGATTTCCGCTCGCTTGCGACCGTTATTGTAGGGACGCGCGACGAGAAGTAATTTCTTCGCAACGCATCCGACGCCTGTACGTCGTTGAGTGCCGCCATCAGCTGTGCGCCGAGCTAAGCGTGAGGACCTCGCCGAGAGAGATTTTCCGAGAGAGGTTTTGCGATTCGAGGGGACAAGACGAGTAAGTCGAGCGTTACACTTTAATGCGGCTCTCTTTGGGAGCGTGAGTGAGTGAGAGTGAGTGAGAGGGTACGAGACAGTGAGCGCGCGGACCGACGCGTATCGACGCTACGCGACGCGACGCGACGCGGCGTGGCGTGGCGTGGCGGCGGCGGTGGCGGCTTGCCTGGGCGCGAGATTCCTGCGTGAGTGAATTAGGGGCGACCACCGTTGGTCCATTTCTTTAATGTATATGTGCGCTCGGAAAACGGAGTAGCGTCCGTTCGCGCGCGCGAAATTGGAGCGGAGAGGATGTGGACGCTCTGGAGGTGAGGGGGGAGGGGGGGGGGGTATAATCTTGACAATTCTTTTCGTGGAATATAAGATTTCTCTCACGGGACTTATCGGTAACTAAATTGCTGATCTTTTGTTTCAAGGTTTTAATTATTTCAAATTTGTGCTAATCATTTTGCCAAAATGACATAATCTGTTGGACTCGGTATCAGCTTCTCTTACTCTTCGTAACACTTGTGGAAAGGTTGAGAAACGCCGATCCGGCGCCCGTATAAAATCTTCACGGAGAGAGGCGTGCGAACATGTCCCGCGAGAGGCGTCAAAACAAACACGCATGTCGCCATGTTAACGGAGCTTATAGTTTTTATCGTTTTAGTTTTCTCCTCGATGTTGCGACAATTTACCGAGCGTCTTTCAAGCCTTATTGTGACCGCGCGATACTAGAAATCGGTCTAGGAAAGGTTCTCGAGCCGAAAACTGTGGCTAATAAAATTGCTGCTAATTTTTTTGTATAAAAGCTGCATGTTGATTGGCCACACAGTTCTCGGTCTCGAGAGCTTGGACCGATTTTCTAGAGTATATCGTGGACACGAGGCTGGCTGAAACACGCCTTCTTCCTCGCGTTAGAGGCTGCGTAATTCCGTTCTTCCGATACCATCCGCGGCGACCCTCGGGGAGACGCTTTCACCGCGCGACTTCGTTCCGAGAAAGCTGGAGATCCGAGGGGAAGAGAAAGAAAGAGAACTCTTTTGTGTCGCAACATCGAATTACGCAGTAAAAGGACGACGGTCACGTTGTAAGAATTTTGTTGTGCACGCGTGCCCGTTGTCGTCTGCTGCTGCCAGAGAGGAAGTGACAGGGGAAAAGGGAGAGACGGTCCACGTTGGAGTAACAACGTGAATTCGCGACGTGACACCGAGAGGCTCACGTTTTAACATATAGATCCTGTCCCGCGTCCCCATAAACGGACGATGCCAATTTCTATATTCCTCCGTCAAGTAAACGAAGTTTTTCAAGTTGACAGCTCGTCTCTTCAACGTTCAATAAATCAAAACGGGCCGTATGGGAGGGGGAAAAAAAGAGCATGGGGAGATTGGGGTCTTGATGCTCATTTCTACAAGACTAGAAAGTTTTGTACGTTGAGGAGTTTGATTGACCGCGAAGCAGTCACTTCCGCCACCGGAAGCGTAAAAAATAACGTAATGAGTTGAATTTTTAATAATAGCGCAACAGTCGGTTGTGTGCCCCCCTTCGCGCTGCGACGTATCGTCGTGCGACCGTGTGTATATACACATATTATATATATCGCATGTAGGTGGGCACGTAGCATGAAATTACCACCTGCCGTTGACAGTTTGCCAAAAGCACAGTTAAGTAATCGGTAACCGAAGGACAGCCGACCCGAAGGTGGCCATTATTTTGCGTCGCGCCGCGCCGCGCCGCGTTGCGATAACCGCGCGCCGCGCGCGGTTTTTTCGCTGCGCCTCGACGCTCGCTGCGAGCCGAACGAAACGCGAGCCACGAGGAGAATCAATACTCTCGCGTGCGAGAGACGAGCACGGGTTCCTCGTTCGGCGCCCAACTGTCGGCCATCGACCGGAAGATTGCACCGCGAAGAGCGCCGTATATTGCATCGCCTCGCCGGCGATCGTATGGAAAATCCGGTCGAAAGCATCCGATCGTTCGTCGTAAGAGTGAGACAGTTAAATCTTTCGCGAGTAAGAGCGAAGGCTCCGAATTAAATTTTCAAAGCGCGGTGCCAAAAGTATATATTCGATGTTGTCGAATAATCGACCCGGACGACTTTCAAAAGTCGACGACTTTTCGACTGATTTCTTATTTTTAACCTTCGATCACAAGTCGAGATTAGCTGTGAAAGAAAAAATATGCACGGCTTTTTGCGTAATCGAATAGTACCTGAGAAAAAGGAAATTCGTATTTTTTGTTTTCGCGAACAAGAATTCAAATAATCAGTTTAATCAGCAGTGTCACGGGAGGGAGGAAGAAGTGTATTCGATGATGCAGCACAGCTGTGTGTGTGACCCTGTTTTCGTTTCGAGAATTAATCGAAACGGATATTTCTCGGGCACTCTCGCAAAATCATTAAAACTTAACTTTAAGTAGGTATACCACTTTCAAAACAAACGACGCAGTTATCGGCCGCAACGAGGTCAGTCCTTCTGGCTCGTCACTGCGTATACTCTACTCTCGTCCCGCCGCGCCGCGAAGAAACCGACGTCGTCGTCGTCGGGAGAACCCGTTACGCCGCCGGCATGGCCGCGAATTCCTAAGGCCGGAATTTTAATTTCTCAAGCCTGTTAACGCTTCGCGCGACATTCCGCAGCGCCCGTGAGTGACTCGCCCTCGTTGCTGCTACACATGCACGACTCTGCAGCAATCGCACGGCTCCGCGGCTGCTGCAGCTTTCCGTCTATCGGAATGCAGCTGCCGCACGCATCGAGAAGGCGCCCGTCGTCGAGCGCACCTTCGGACGGTATTACGTAAAAAGGAAGGAAAAAAAAACCAATCGAGGTTTGCCGTCTCCGGCAAGCGAGAATCGGTCCCCGAGCGTGCAGTCGATCGAAACGATTAAAATTGCTGTCCGCTTTAATAACTCGGTGCAAAACACGAAACGGAGCTTTGCTTCTCTCGATTTCACGGATCACACAGTACTCGCGTTGTTCTTTTTACTTCTATTTTTGCTACATCCCGCCGCTGTTTATTTCTCCCCGTTGGACTTGGCCGAGAGAGCCTTGGTCCTCCTCGGCGGGGAGCCCTTCTCTCTCTCTCTCTCTCTCTCTCTCTCTCTCTCTCGTGCTGACCGGCGGCCGTGTGTGCAAGATCGCAGGCCACTTTCGCACGGGGTTCTCTCTTTCCTGCAGCCAGCCGACCTGATTCCAACCCCGGCCCGACCTACGCGCGTCCGTGTGTGCGTGGGTGTTATCCAGAATAGTCCGGGGTCGATCGATACCCCAGCATGCAGCTCCCGCGTGCTCCTCGCGTGGGTTGTTGGCCTGATTTCCACCTTACGGGGAGAGAGCATCGGGAGCAGGCGGTATAGAGATTCGGCTGCCCTCTCACGACGGAAACCGAAGGGCATTTTAGTTTGCAAACATCTGGAGGAAAATCGAAACACGCGAGGAAGAGAGAGAGAGAGAGAGAGAAAACGCGACTTTCGCGCGCGTCTTTTTCAACTTCGTCTGATACAGATTAAATATATGCTTCTGAAAAGGAGATTACAGCTGACGAATCGGCGAAACCGCGCGTTTCGCCGAATACTTTACCGATTTCATCTCTTTTGAGGGGAGAAAAAAAAAGTAATCAACGTCGCGCTCTCGTTCCTACCTGACGTCAAGCCGGACAAGCCTCTTAACGACCCGCGAATGCGGATCGTGTGCGTGCCACTTGCATTTGCCTTCACGCCCTCTTCTATTCCTGTCGGCGGGTCTAAACGGAACGAAAATACGCTGGCGCGGTACCGGCTAGCCGTGTTTCATTGCGGGCCGGTTGCCAACCGTTCGCGGACTGGTTTCGTAAAACCGGAGCTCGCGTCTCGGGGGCTAATCTTAGGATTTAATTGTTCGCGAGAGGGAAACGGGATCCGCGCGCGGCTGTCTGCTCGCCTTTTTAAGGGAATCGTAATCGCGCAAACACGAAAGACCGCGGTAATGCAACGGTATGGAGAAGCGATCGAGCGATTTCGATAAGGATATTGAAATATATATTCATGTGCAGCGAATTTCCGTTTGGGTAATTTTTGCTCTCTGAATAATTAAGCAGTTACGACTCTCGTTATGTAACGCTTGTATCTCGGAATGAGTTAACCATACCTTTATATTTGTTTTTTTTTAACTCTTAAGTAGGATAATAGCGTATTTTTCCTGACGGTACGTTTGCGTCCTAATTAGAGATAAGTAAATTAAAGGTTAATTTGTCTTCTCGAGGAGGAGTTGTACCTGCGCGCTGGTATATCCTGATTAGAGTACGATCATTAACGAAGGAGTATTATGTCCGACGCGCATGACCAATTAGCCATAGTCCTTGAAGGTGACTTGCGAAACGGAAACGTCCGTAGATTAGCAGAGATTAGTTACCCGCTAATTCGTTCGTGTGTATACATATCGGGAAATCAGCATGTTTCGCGGAAGTATTTTGCGTTAATGGAATTAGAATTTTATAATTTTCCGGATTTGTTAACACAAGGATATCGGTAAACACGTGATATCGGCCAATAACAACGCGCTATGTCTATATGGAAAATTTTCAGTTATGGTGAAAAATTTACTTTGCAAATTATTCTACAAATTTACAAAAAAGAAAATTTACAAATTACAATTTTTCCATTCCAATAAAATATCTTATCGGTGATACGAAATTGTTCTATATATTTTTGGTACAGTCAAACATATGTTCACTATTTTCAGAAACTTTTTTTTTTATTTACATCAAGATTATGACAATTAATTTTCTGAAAATAATTATTCCTTCTGTTCTCTGATACTGAGACGCTTAAATCCGAATCGATCGTTGAACTGTTCAATACATGGTTCTCCGGAGCGCCACATATATTGTCTCTTAAGAGTGACATCGACCGATCTCGCAAGCGTTATCGCGAACGGACACACGCCGGAGGGGCTTCTTCGAGGGGCGTTATAAATAATTCCAGGCGAGAGAGAGAGAGAGAGAGAGAGAGTCGTATAACACATCGTGGAATCGATGTTATCTGCGTCGCCGTTGACGGTTATAGCGTCATTCATCTCGCACGCGTATAGACACCCTCTCCCGCCTCGGGAAATCTGCTCCACGACCCACGACACGAGGCGTCATTATCATCGTCGTCGTGGAAGATGGACGGAGTGATTTATAACTGTGACGCGTTGTATTGTAGACTCAAGTCCGACGCTATCCAAGCAGAAAAAGAGAAATTGCGAGGAATAATGCACAATTCTTTTTTTAAGGGTCCTCCGAATATCTTTGGTATTTAAAAACTTGGCAATTGAGACAGCAATAGCATTTCGACATATTTCTTTCGAAAGGTTTCGCAATTACTGGATAATTTATGCCTCTATTATATAGATTTCGATACGATACGCGCAAAATCATCCGTTCGTGACGTGGCTTTGATCGTTTACTAAAAGTCGCCGGACTTTAGCCGGCGATAACTCAATCTTCTTATGAGATTATCCTCCCTCCGAGAATAGTGCGCAAATGGAAAGAAGTAGACCGAAGTACGCATACATACCTATATACATGCATGCCATGCATACGTATATGGCGAATCACGAGCGCGGCATTAATATGATCCGGTTATTTATAGTCCGCAGCTTTATATTTGCGGCTTATAGGTCTATTTTCGCGATAGTGTTACCTACTAATCCCACGGTTTGAACGCGAGGCTGCGAGGATCTCGTTTTATCCTCTTCATGATATCCCTTTCATCCGGTGTCTTTCATTCCGCATTTTTTTCTCTCTCTTTCTCTCTCTCTCCTTTACGCGCTCGGTTTCTCCGTGTGGGGGAATTCGACGTCGAAAAACCGGGCAATTTTCTTTTTCCTTTCCGCGTAATTATATTTTTCCTCGTCGGTTTCTTCTTCCTCCGCGTCGCCGGAATAATCCGCAAAACCTTCAATCGGGCGTGTACGGTCTACGTTTTTCATATACAAGTGATAAATTCCGTCTGGTACTTGCAAACGTAATCTTCGAAAATACTTCGCGTATAGAGCAAATTTTATTTCAAGACAAGTCGCCTTAGGGGCGTCTATTGCGTCTCTTTGTCGCTTCGAGATCCTCACCTCCCCCCCCTCCTCCCGCTCTCGTTGAAATCTTGGCGCCGCGTCTCGTGAGAAATTGCGTTACCTTCAGGATTTAACTTACTGAGTCACCGTCATCAGATCCTCGGCTTGACGTCGTTCAAATGACGCGCAACTACGTACTACGACTTGATTTCCGAAATTACACGCAATCAAGTGCAACGGAATGCGAGACGAATAGCGGTTCTCGCAGCACCTCCGGATTGGCCGTGGCCAATCCGCCAACTGGCCCCGTGTACATAAATCTCGAGTGAATTCCGGATAAAAAGGCACGTTAATTTTCGCGTTTGACAATGAAAATTCCGTCGCGAGTGTAAATATTTTACTAGCGATTAATGCTAGAGGCGGTCTCTTTTTTTTTGTGTCTTCGCGAGAAGACTCGGATGAGATAGGTGACCGCAAATCACTCTGTTTACACGGAGCATCGCAGTTACACGTGATCGTAATTTGTTCAACGAGGAAAACGATAACTGCTCGAGATTGGTAATCGTGCGAAAACAGTCACAATAAGAATCATAAATCACAGATCATGTATCACAAGTGACTCCAAGAGGGAGGGAGGAGGGGGGTACGCTAGTGTACAAAAAAAAAATAAATAAAATGTAGAGGAAAAACGTTTTTGCTAAAAATACATTTTCCGGTAATTCACGTATATATTACACGATATTATACGGTCTCGCTGATAAGCTCTCAAGGTCCGTTTAGATTTTCATGAAATAATCGGCAAATTTCCGGGAAAGTTTCGCAAACACGTGGAGTATGCCTCTGTCGTGTCGCGCCGCGCGATTGTATTGTACACGCGCGTATGCGTGTGCGTGTGTATGTGTGTATGCGATAAACTTTTATCGGCGCGACTCTCGCATAGTTCGGTATTATCCTTGCCTCGCGTTATCGAGGTAGGCCCCCAGCCGGGGTCGTTTAATTTACTACTCGTTCGACTGCCATTATTGAAAACGATCTTGGACGGTTCTTGGTTCGCGCATTCCCGCGCGTGGTTTCGACCGTGGGCGTATCGATTATATCGACGGATTTCGAGGAATGCCGAGAATTTGTGCCAGAATGACTGGGTTTTTATCAGCGATTATACGCTATCGCAACTAATGAGAATCCAGCGCGGAGCACAAGCGCAACGCAGTGCCATGGCGAGGTCCCCCGGGGAGGTTAATAAATGCAAATGCAAATCGATCGATTTGTGCGCGGCGTAGCAGTGCTAGGTGGCGACGACGCGAGATATCGATCCGGTGTGTACTTTTAATATGACCCGCGACGAAACGATAGCGTGATATATTTGCAAGCAATACCTCCGAGAGACCGCGTTTGCGATTGATTCTTTTCTGGCGGGATCATAAATTTAAAAAAAGTAGTTTGTCGCGCGACGCGATGTGTCAGACTTGATTATATAGATATTATTACTTTTTCTTATTATAATCTTATTGTTTTTTTTTGTAACATAAAACAATGAAAATATAAAGGATTGTGAAATGACAATAGTAGTCAGAAATATGTTTCTGTATAGAAAGTATTTTACATCGTACGTTTGTTTTCTCGGGATACACAAGCGGCTCTGTGTATGCCTTCATTTTATAATTTACAGCAAACGCCGATGAGTTGCGACGTTATTTATTTATACTGTGCGTCATTATCGAACGAATTCCTTGCTGGCGCCGTTTTATTATCGTCGAGATATCCCCTCGTCGTCGGGGAGCACCTGTGGTTGTCAAGTTCCACGTGTCAGTCAGAAAATCCTTGACTCTCTCTCTCTCTCTCTCTACCTGTCTAATACCATCGCAAAGAATTGCTAATTTCGTAATGATCCCTGGATTTTGTAACGACTCTCCAGCTGATTTCTTCTACGACGCCGTAATTTTTCTCCGTCATCGACTTTCAATTTATTGAATTTACCATTGCGAGTCCGTCGCATTCCGCAGAGGAAATAAATCGAGAAACACGCAACGAGAGACGTTAAAGTGCCATGCTCCGAATTGTAAAGCCACGCTTTCCTTTGTATTGCGTATATGTATAAAATAATTCTCTCTTTCTGGACGCGAGCCGATCGGCGATGTCGATAAAACAATAGGTGAGAAGTCGAGTCGCCTTTCGCCTCGCGACGCACGACGAAAATCAAAGTGCTTCGTCAATATTGCAGACCACATATGTGCATGTGTCGGTGGCCCGTCAATATGCTTTCTCGTAGAAAGCAAAAGCGTTTCGTGCCAAGGTGAGATCGCGATGAAATCCGCTCTCGCGATGCCCTTCGCTCGTTGTCATTGCGTATATACGATCCTAGGAGAGGCTCTTACGGCACTCCAATAAATCACTACGCCCGAGCACGCTAAATCACTAATACACGTGCATTACACGGATATATAATCTCTGTGTGCCGGCCTCGGTGTTTAAACCCAAGCCCGCAATCGCGGAATTGTCCGACATGTGCGAAATTGAGGGTTTTACTACACTGGATTGAGTCTCTAGAAATAGCGGACACGTTGGAAAAAATCTCGTTTCCCCGTTATTTTCGCGCGGTAGGTTAGGAGAATGGACGGAAGTAACCACGATATTGCAGTGAATTTTTTACGGCTACGTACACTTTATACATGTAGTTTAAATTGGGCACGGTGAAAGGCGTACACGCGGCACGATAATTGTTAACCTTGGCCTTTGATATAACGCCAATTCTAATGAAATCTCTCCGGCGGCGATTTGCTGTGTAATTTTTTTTTTTCCTATACCCTGTCCGATCGTATCGCATCCACTGCGTGCGTCAATATTTATTCCTTATCGACGTTATCGGATTTCGGGAATTTCCCGCGGGTCGTTTGTTTGTCGATATTCTCGTTTACAAAGCAATGGAAAATCTGAAATTATTTCCGAGAGAGAGAGAGAGAGAGAGAGAGAGAGAGAGAGAGAGAGAGAGAGAAAGAGATAGCTCGAATGAGTCTTATTTTATCTATCCCAAATGCATTTGTTCACTATTTCAAACGAAATTTATTCGTCCGTGGAAATCAGTTTCGCTGCTATTTTTATCATTTGTATATTTTTGAATGAATCTAAAACGGATTTTCTTTTTTTATAAACCGAGTTTTTAAAATTTTGTCAAAATAAGGCGTAAAATTAAGTATTTTGGTTTATTTATTTTACGCGATTCTCTGAAAAGATTTGCCACAAGATTTGGTTTGCTCTGTAGGAATCTCTTTATGGAAATCTCCCTTTTTTTTTACTCACAATTGCGAAGATGTTAATCTTTTTAATTTGAAAAAGACCGTCTGTGTTATAGAGATCGTTATCTCTCCCAGCTTTAAAAACAGCGATTGTAAATATTTTTCTCATTTCATGTGTTTCAGGATCCGCTTATCAGTGCAACATGTCGGTCACTTCCGTGCAACCAGCCACCACCGAGAGCCTCTCCCGCCACGGGTGAGTAAAATCATCGGCGTCGCGATCTTAATCCTTTCGCGGACATCGCGGTCGGACTGAATCGCAGATCGGGCGGAGAGCCGCGACTTGTAATTGTAAATATCCGACGCGTTCGTCTCGCACGAACGGTTTTTCCTGCTTATACAGAATGCGTCGTCGATATTAGGCGAGTTTTTCCCGCGGCGGGAAACTGGCGGCGGTATTCATATGAATTTCAGATCGTTGACGATTCTTGGCTTTTTTCTCGACTATGAAATATGACCTTCGATTCGTCCGCGAGAGAAAAATATGGGGCCACACATGCGGCGTTTGAAGCTGAATAGACGATCGGAGGCGGCGCTCATTATCTTGCAAAATTTATAATGTACATGGAAATATGTATGGAAATGTCACTTAACAAGCGGCAAATGATAAACATCCTGTCCTCAGAATTGAAAACCCAGAGGCTCGGCCGTTATGTAATTTCATATATAATTCAGGTTTTATAATTAATTTCGACGTGGTTAATTAGCGCGCTAGATACGTGCGGTATATAATCCTGAATGCGGAGGCGCGATGCAGCTGGAGAGAGAGAGAGAGAGAGAGAGGGATGTCTCGCGCAACTGTCAAATCGACGATTTTATTTCGCATTTCTCGTCGAAGCGCGCGACGCCATAAACTCGCGACTTCCTACGCAATGTACGTATTGCGTACCGCCGGAAACGCCAATCGCGTTGTAAATGATTTAACACCGCCATCAATTTCATAATTGAAATTATTGCCCTCCGATTGAAAATTTGAAAAGGAATATAAACGCGATTAATTTGGAGAATCGAATCGAACGAAAATGAACGAAGATTGGTGTTATTAACTCAGTTATATCGTGATCCTCATATTCTCTCTAATCGATATCAAAAAAATTCAAATCTTCATGCAGAATTGCAATGAATTTATACCGGCCAATTAAATTCGATAATTAAATATTGCGCAGTGTCCCAGCGTCGTTTTAATCGTAATTTGAAATTCTCTCCGGGAAAAAAAACTCTCCGGGGATAATCATTGCACTCCACTAATTATCCTACAATCATCGCTACGTCGCGATGGAAATATTGCAGCAGAAATCGCAATAATTTTCATCGTCCTCGAGTACATCGACGGTATTGCGACTTTTATTTAAAAAGTTTCACGTATACAACGTGTGCGCGAGGAAGACCCACTTATTTTGTGCCATTTAATTAAAGAGAGTTGTATAATCAGCGTGACGCAGAGGCGCAGAGGCCAATCCTAATGATTTTCGCCTGGCGGTCATTCAAAAAAAAAAAACCTCCGCCGCCGTTCCTGGCCTTTGTTCCCCCGTGCCTGCCTTCCCCACGGTCTCCGCGTGGCCGTGCCGAGCGCACACAGACACGGACGCGCCGGGGCTCATTACGCGTGCGTTCACGTCGCCGTCACGTGAAAGAAGCCGCGCGCGTTTTTTTTTCTCCTTCCTGATTACCATACGCGCACGCTTATTCGAGCTAATCGCGGGGCCCGGCCGTGCCGCCGCGCGCTCGCAGGACTCATCTCTTCGGCCGGGCAGGTTCAAGGCGGTTTCGCTCACGTATCTCATCCTCGTTCCGATAAATCGTACCTCCGGGAATCACGGAGCGTGGTCTCACGGATATTTAAATTCGCGCCGGACCGGACTCTTGCACGCGGACTCTTGCCCCCTTCCCCCCTCCACGTATACTTCACCTCGGCGAAGAGAGTACAGAGTCCCCCACGGGGGACAGATTGAGGTCGGCGTTATGTAACGGAAACGAAACGAATTTACGAAAGATCGAGTAATTAGCATTAAGAACATTCTCTAACCGAATTAAGTAGACCGATTTCTTTTAGAAGTAGAAATTAGAGTAATGTCTTAATTATGAAACAGTTACTTCACGACTTGATTTTCCTCGTGTTGCTGCATGCATATGTATCTGAGATCGACGTGACAGAGAGTTGCTAGAAAAAAAAAAAGGAAAAACCGTCGTATGTGAGATCGAGGTGACAAAGAGTAGCTAGAAAAAAAGGGGAAATCGTCATTAGAACATATTTTACAAATTTAAATAAAATAGAGATTATTCTATGAATCCAATAGGAAAAACTAAGAGAGATTTACGATAAGAATGACGCGAATGTAATAGTCTTTAACGTACAATAGTTGAAACCGTAAGTGGAAAACTTGAAGACATTGGCTCCGCGAGTTTAATGAAAATTATTAATTCGTTAGCATTAAAATTAAAATTAGGAAGTTTTCGCCTAATTTACATGAGTCGTCATTTTGTTTTACACAGGAGTAACATATCGTTATCCCGCCACAGCCTGTGCGGGAGCGTGGACGACGGTCTGCAGGGCTCGCATCCCCAGTACCAGGACACGATCCTCACGATCGAGGAGCTGCGCGCCCAGCTCAACTCCTGCTTTACGTAAGTATTTAATTTTTGCTCTTTTCTTTTTATCGTCATACGAATCGGTCGTCGCGCGCGGCCCGTGGGAGTTGATCGGCGGATTACGCAACCTGCACCGTTATCGAATGACGTGTCGCCGCGCTGTCCGGACAATGGAATCCGGTACGATCCGGAGCCAGACTCTAATTCTCGTCGCGTCGCGTTTAATTCACCTATTCGGCAGAGGAATGTGTCCCCCCTTAATGGAGATAATTATTATTACGCTCGATTAATTTGGCGCTCGGTGCGAAAAGTCTCGAGTCTCGGGATGGACTCGAAATCGATTCCCTTCGCGGCCTGGTTGAAACTTTAGTACAAGCGCGCATCGGGGTCGAGATCGTTTGGAGATAGCTATCGGTGCGCGGAATGCAAGAAACGAGGCTAGTATGCCCAGCGTTTTGTCTGCCGACGACGGTTGACGCGGTTATATTCCGGCAAATCGATGCCCTACATCGGGCATGTGCAGCCTCGATGTGCAACGCGCGGCATTTCCGTGAAATATTCACGTGGCCCGTGACTCGACTAATCAAAAACATTCGACGTCCTAGAAAGAGATTGCTCTTTCGTCCTCAATCAAGATTATTATCGAGTCTCGCGAACTCTTCATTCAGTAAAATCTTTAATACATATTGTATATCTATACCGATTGGTCTATAATTTTGCGCAATTCTGCCGTCGTAATTTCGTGTCATTTCCGGTATATACTTGTCGATTATTTTAAGCTGTACAATTTCGCGATATGTATCATGTATCCTTATCGTGATATCAAACGAGCGAATCTCGCGTAAACCGGATGGAAGCTGATCGAATTGTTAAACCGGACGACCTTGTTTCGTCTGAAAGACCGTCCCTCCTCGACGGTGTATATACAGTTTTGCGATGCAGATCACCGAGTTCTCTCGCGTCGCCGGGTCGCAAGCGTCTTCCGCGTCTTGTAACACGCCTTCTGTTATTAGCATACTCGCGTACCTTATACTACACGTAGACGACGATTCATTATCGTTATCTTGCTCTTTGCGCAGATGCGGAGTGTCGTGGAGCGAGGAGCACGTCTCCCTGGACTGCAGCGAGTGCGGCGGTTACTCCCTGCAACGGCCGTGCCCGCTCTGTGACGGTCGCTGCCGCACCGTGTGGAAGCGCGACCTCACCATGGTAAATATCATCCGTCCCGTGATCCCTTTTTCCTCCGAGAAGAACCGATGTTCTCGCGGTTTGACATTAATTTCCGTGGATTTTTCTCTCATTAAATCGCTGATTAAATCCGCCACTTAGCTTCATCATCCATTTTCATTTCAATAATCTTTTCGTCGTCCATTGGGTACATCAAATTTTTTGTTCATTAATTGCGATGAGGAAGGAATCCGGATAGTATAATATTAATTTTCGACTATTAATAATGATTTGGTATAGTAATCTTGGCACTTTCACATTATATTGACATATTAAAATCGCGTATAAGACTTCCTTAATTTTCGAAAAATTGAAAAACAAATTTGCGCAGCTTAATTTATGAGAGATACCTATTTTCATTTACAGTCCCATGCGAGTGGTAAGGCGAGATGGATCGGTGAGTGCGGGCTGAGCTGCGGACCCTCCCTGGAGGAGTCGCTGGTGCCCGCGTTGGAGAAGCTGCGGGCTACCTCGTGAACGGCGTCGGCCCGAGCACCGCCAACCATGCACAAGACTTAAATCCATCACCAACCATCTAGCGTCACCCACCACCATCGCGTGCGAGACCCAGGAGAGAAAGAGAAATGTGTGAATGTGAACCGTGGATGATATGCATTATGTTCCTGAGGAGGGCGGCTGACGAGGGGGGAAAAAGGGGACCTGTTTCGGGCCCTCGTGGCTTCTTCCCCCGTAAGACACAAAAGCCGTATTCAGCTGGTCCCTCGACATCAGGGACCACCGTCGTCATTTATCGTCTTTCCGGCGAAAGTACAAAACTTATACGCAATCGACGTCCGAATTCTACGAAGAATTTCTACGTTACACTGAACTTAACTACGTTGCAGCGAACTAGTTTGAATACTGCTCTTACCGAGAACGGATTCCAATTTTTTTTTTTTTTTTACGCCGATTCACTGTGTCGCGAAGTTCATTTCGATTCCTTCTTCAGCAATTTCTGATCAGAATTCAAATTACGATAACAATTTCTGCTAGGAAACAGATTTTGTCGTCTTCGAACGAATCTTTCTTGCCGTTGATATGAAATTGTATCATCGTTGCGAAAAAAAACTTATTTGCAAAATGGCTTCTTTGCAAAGCAAGAGAAATAGATAATTTGCCAAAGAGAAATCTTTCTGTTCGAGAATACGTATTTACAAAACAGATTTGATTGCTCTTTGAAATATTTTTGGATTTTACCTATTGTCTTAAGTTTAGAGTATAAATATGTAATGTCGAAAAAAAAAACAAGCAGCAAGAAAAGCAAGAATGAATCGAAAGGACACTCTGATAACTTTTCTTTTTTTAATTCACTCAGTTTGTACCTAAAATCTTTCTGGTTGGTGTATAAAATTCGAGATGTGCGCAAAGAAGAATAAGAGAATGTAATCTCAGAGTTTATGTGGACACGAAACGGATCATTAATTTTAGTTTTGATTGACATCGTTATGTCTTGGAAACTACTACTGTTCTCGCGCAGAATAATTTTGGTAGTTGTAATATTCCGAAATATTTTTATATCATTTGGCCGTCGTAACAATTTATTTGCCATCACTCGCATACTTGTAAGCAGAATTGAACTTCTCGATGCAATTTTCGCCACGTTTGCACCTGAATCGGTCAGTTTAGAAAACGGCGGTAAGGCCGTAATTTTTTCCAAATTAAAACAGCTAGAAGACTTCTCGCGAAAGTGTGTATTCTAAAGATTTTTATATTGTGTGTGTAAGTAATATAATAACATCATTGTCACATCGTTATAGTTACGTATCTATTTTGAGATAATTTTAATTTCTTAAATTTAAAGTGTTCAGAAAACGACCGATTCATTTGCCGAAAAATTCGATTTTTACCGCGGATTGATTATTATAAATGTTTTCCTTTTTTTTTCAAATTATTCAAAATTGCCGTAATATTTTTCCGAAGCGCGAGGCTTGCACGATGTAGCAAATATCATTGAAACTTCGGAAAACTTTTAATGACGGTAGCTTAGATCTTCGGTCGTTCCTATATAGCAATGCGAGAGAAGCCCCGATCTTCACTTTACTTTTTTACGTAACGCAAGTTACACCTCGGCCTCTCTGTCGCGCGAAGGAGCGCGAGTTTGCATTACGCGAATTCTTAGGATAATTTATTAGGCGACAATTAATCGATCGAGAGCGATCTGACGGCGAGAAGCCCGTCCGAGGCTATCGCGCGAGAGCACGACGTATCGGTTTCGTTAGGTAAATAATTCCTCGGTAATCCCTCGCTTTCAATTGTCACAACTGTATCATCGGCGAAAATAATTCCGAGCTTGCGACTTGTATACGATAAAAATTTAGTCCAAGTTTTGCCTCTCTAGCGAGGATTTAGTGTTAAACGTGACGTGATTCAATCGTCATAGCCCTAAGGATCGATAGGCAAGTCGGTGTGTTACGAATTTGAGAAAAATTATTTCCACAAATTATAGCAATTAGAAAGTTTATCGTTTCGAAGCATTAATTACACTTCGAAATTGGTACGGCGAGGAGAAAAGGCTACGTGAATACACAATTGTACTATTCGTTCGCATTTTAACTGGAAAATTTATACGAATCTCCTTGGGTCTATGAAAGTTTAAAAAGAGCCGGAGTTGTATTTATAGCGTTCCTCGACAAAGATACGTCATGCTCGCTTTAAATCGTCCGCTTTCCTGTCGAGCTTTTCTGCCAAGCGTTTGGAGAAGTACTGCTCGACCCCAAAGTGCGTGAGAACGTCTCATGCGGTTTAACAAGTGTGTGCTCGACACAAAGAAAATTGCGAGTGCCAAAAAAAGGGATCTCATTTTTTAATAAAAAAATATATATCTGAAAAATTAAAAACAAAGTTATATAATTTTTTAATTATGTAAATGCGAATGTTTATATTTTAAATATTTTAATGGCAGATTGCAGATGTATTTAAATATATTCATAACTTGTACGAAATATGTTTTTATTTTTTCTATATTATTACTGTGTGCGCTCGCAGATTTTCTTTGCGTCATGTCGTTGTGGAAAGCATTTACGTCGTGCCAATGACTTTTTCGGATTTTTATTATTGTTTTATAAGAATCCCGCGTGCCGAAGCCTTTCTTAGCGAGATGTAGGAACAAAAAAAAGGGATGTTTTCGGACGTTTACCGACTTTTCTCGGTAGCGTCGTACATATACCTATATATATTGCGAGTGCGAGTATACATGCTCATCAAAACACATCCTCATTTATTAAATTAAATTAAATTGTAACATGTAAAAATCGTCTGGAGTATTAGCTCGCGGTGAGCTTTAGTTTAATGCTTTAGAGAAAGTCCTCGGTAGTAGTTTTTATTTAATCTGCGAACTTCTTATTTATGACGTGCGAATACTGCAAAAGTATGGGTTTAATAAATACTTGCAAAAAAAAACTCCAATGTGACTTATTAATACGAGTCTCTCCCTTGCCCTTATCGTTTTATCTGATTTAAAGTAATTCCCCAAGTTAGAAATGCGACTCGATATATACAGTTTTTAATAAATTATTTGTTTAATAAATTTATTTTATATTTCTATTAGTTTCTGCATTGGAAATATAACACTGCACTTAAGTTTTTTTCTCGTGGCAGGATAAGCCTAATTAATTCAAAACAATCTCACAAATTGATTTTATGATCTTGAAATAAATCTCACAAAATTATTTTACAAGCCAGCATTATCTTAGACGATTATTATTTATGAAGAATAAATAATTTACTGCTTAGTAAATGATGTTCCGTCGAGTAAAAGGTGTATCAACGTTTTATTGATATTTTTCACAATTTATGTACATTTCCACCATGCCAAGCAACACGCTCACACGATCTCTGTTTTTACAAATCGAGACTATAGATTTTTTTTATCTCTGTGCCGTGTTCTGGTAATATTTTACTCAACTCACGTTCTACGAAGTACATAATATCAGTACGACGCTGGAAGACAACATAGAAGTAGTTTTAATCGAATAAAAATAAATTTAAACCTCACGCAATAATTTTAATATCATATATTTATCATCTAATTCCTTATTGTCCTCTTTTATATTTATCTAATGTTTATCACCAAAAGAAAAATTAAGATTTACTTCGTTCAATTTTTATCTTCATAAATTATTTTGAAAAGAAAATTGTCTTATTGACACGCATACAAAAGATAAATTATTAAATAATATATAATAATAAATAAACAGCTTTTATAGTTCTACAACATAGTTTATAAAAACAATTAACATCAATACCACTTCTATGTTGTCTTGTAAAATATTTAAGTATACAGCCGCAACGAAAAATACGAGAAAGAAGCATACTGTCAAATAATCTTTTTAAATATTATGCGCTTATAATCATATTCGCGCGTAAATAATTTCTACAGACATTTCAATTATTCAATCACTTTTCAATCAAAAACAGAGTTTATACGGAGCAATAATATGCCAATTATCATCAATATTGTCACAAATATTAATTCATTTTCACTGTCGATTGATTCTCTGCAACAGTATGCATCGAAAGGCATTTAAAAATAAATCCTTGATGCAATTCTTGTATATGTCCACAATGGCAAAAACATGTGTAAATAGCTGCAATAAAACGTCAAATCGATATCGAGAATAACAATCGTATTGAAGTACAGCGGTACAGCCTCAAAGTACCATCGCGTGTAGCAAACTTGACAGATTTCAACGTTTTATTCATAAAAAATTACGAAGATTTAATACGATTTTACAATGAATATTCAGAAAGTAGGAAATGAATTGATTATTAATTCAAGAAACGTACTCCTGCCAGCGGAGTTCTTGGTAAGCCCTCATCAAAAGTTTGCAAAAGTCTTATTGTACGTGAATTTTCGTAATCTATGCAAAATTCAATCGATGTTCTGTTATCACCGAGTACACATTATACCACTGCACGCGAGAATACGTTGTTATACTGTTGGCTTGAGCGCATTGAGAACGCGTCGTAATCGGATACGTTGTACTATATTACAGGAGAGAAAACGTATTTCCTGAAAAGACCCGTATTCTACGATACGGACCCTCCCTCCCCCCTTCTGTTACTGCGCGAATTGTTCTAGTTTTGACTATTACTTATTGAACTTGAGTACCGATTCCGCTGAGCGAGATCGTGCGTACTCCCTCACGTAGACGAGAGGACAATAATCTCAGCACCGGCATCCTACGAGGACCTGCTTAATTCTGCTTGCGCGACTTACGGCGCAAACGAGTGACAAGAATCAACTTTGGTGCACGATGAAGTTCGTGTGCGTGTGTGTATGTGTGTGTCCGTATGTACGTGTACGTGTGTATATGTATAATGTGTGAAATAAATTAATTAACAGGTTTGCTGCGCAACTGGTTCTAGCGCCAAGGACCGTCGCGTCGCGGCGACGATTTCCTTTACGCCCGATCTAAGTAATGCTCAGTGTTAGGCTGCGAATCGAGAATCGCGCTGAGACCGAAACTCGGTGACGATTGATGAGAATCCTAGGGCGATGGATATTTTTTAAATATTGTCCGTTTGTAGAGAATTAGTCTAGTAGGAACGAATCGCCGGCGGAACCGTCGCGCATTCCTTTTGATTGAGCGTAACGTCAATCACCGGTCTGTAGTCCAGAGACACCTTGAAATAAATAAAATAGGATTAGATGTTGAATAAATAGGGAAGTATAATCGACTGGAAGTATTAAAATGAAAAACAATAAAGGTCCATTAATTCATGTAATTTTTAAACAACTGATACTTCTATCTCTCCATACTATTTGCAAATATAATGAATGGCAAATACCTTTCCTGTTCTCGGATTGATCTTCGACAGCGTGTGCTTCCTCCAATGTTGATCGAACGGTTTCGATTGCTGGCTCTCGATCGATTTACTGTAATCGTATTCGTCGAGTCTCTGTTTGTAATCCTCGCGTGCGTGCGCGCCGCGGCTCTCCTTCCTGTTCTCCGCCGCGATGATAGTCTGCATCGCGTTGACCATCAGATTTTGCAGCTCGAGCGTCTCTATCAAATCGGAGTTCCATATTAAAGACTTGTCCGCGACCTTTAAATCGTCCATTTTCTTGTAGAGGTCGGTCATCTTCCGACAGCCTGTGGATAAAAAAAAGTACATAGTAACATTTCCAATGCTGTTACATAACGTTCGTAAATTCGACGCGCGGAGTGAATCGTCAATGGTCTTCTTTTTTTTTTACCTTCCTGTAAGCTTTCGGCGTCTCTGAAGACCGCCGCGTGCGTCTGCATGGTTTTCTGCATAGTCAGCCTCAATTCCGCGGTGGAGACGGAACCGTTGGCGTTTCTCACCCAGTCTAAATTAGCTACCGTCTCCTCGCCGGCGTTCTAAAAAACACGCGAGCAAGACGTAACATTTATCTTACAGTAAAAATAAAAATGTAGTTTATATATAAAATGCTCATGGAGAGCTCATGTCTCTGAAATAGCAGAGAAACGTACAGGTTTCAGAGGCCCGATCGTCTCGCCGGGCTTGTTCTCTTGGGAGATAGTTTTAGCGCAGGCACGTCCGAATACGACCAAATCCAATAGAGAATTGGCACCCAGTCGATTAGCTCCGTGAACGGACGCGCAGGCAGCTTCGCCGCACGCGTATAAGCCAGGTACTACTTTGTCTTGATTGTTCTCCTTAGTCAACACTTGACCTTTGTAATTCGTCGGTACACCTCCTGTAATTGTCAATATAGTTTACTACATAGATTAATCACTTTCGTGGAGTCGCAAAAATCGTCGCAAATAGAACAAAATAGTTTGATGACGAATCTCATTAAAGAATTACTCTGTGTCGCGTGGGGCAAATTATTTTATTACAGTATTTGCCTACTAAGAAGAACAATGATGACTCTGATGGCGTCATCGCGAAGAAGGCTTTCGACTGAAATTCATCACACTCGAATATTAATGTGGAAGAAAACTCATCGCATAATGACAATAGCTATTTTAAGTTTCATTTTCATTACGAAGATAAAATTAAATTCATTTTTTATTAGCACACATTGATTGCTGTGCATATACAGGGTCTCATTTTCATTAAAATAGAGACTTTCTGGAAATCACAAGATTTCAGGAAAAAATGTTTCAGGTGAAAGTGAAACGGTTTCAAGAGAAACGTATTTTAGTTCAAGTTTTCAACTTTTTTTTCTAAGAGAAAACGTTGAAAAGATATAAAAATCAACTTGACTTTTTAAAATGGAATTATATAATTTTTTTTAAATGTTGAAATCTTTCTATCAATGCTTTTGATCAACATTAACTTTAATGACGACCTTCAGACTAACAAAGAACATACTTAATCGCGGATTACAATCAATATTCTTTATTAAAACATATTCTACTTGCAACATTGTTGAGAAATATATTATTTGTGTGCGCGCAAATTATGTATATACAGGGTATCCCCATTTTAATTTAAACAGCCAATTTCTAGAAATCACGAGAGTTTAGAAAAAAAATGTTAATTATATTAACGTACCCATATTGTAATGGACGGTGGGTAAGACGGGGATGGGTTCCCGGGTCACGTCGACGCCAGCGAATATCATCGCCGTCTCCGAAATCCCTGGCAGCCGAGCGGCCAGCTGTTCAGGCGGCAGATGGTGTAGCTGCAAGTAAATATGATCCTTCTCCGGTCCAACGCCTCTAAGAAGAGAAAAGAGGGACTATATTTACCACGAATATTTCCGAAGGTGCGGACAAAAAGACGTCTCTTTACCGGCCCGGTGACTCACCTGCCCTCTCTAATCTCCATTGTCATGGATCTAGACACCACGTCTCGCGACGCCAGATCCTTCGCTACCGGCGCGTAACGCTCCATGAACCTCTCGCCCTCGCTGTTTATCAGATAACCACCTTCGCCGCGACTGCCTTCTGTGATCAAACATCCGGCGCCGTAGATACCTGAAATGAATACAAAGTTTTTTTTTATTAGTGCAAATCAAGGAAATAGGTAATTAATTCTCTTTATCATACATAAAATATTTTAAGATAATCACACTTGTAAATACTAAAAAGATTTATTTCATTTAGAAGCACTTAGAAACTTCAACATTTAATTTCTCACTAATTGAATATTATTCCTAGCATTTCAATTTAAGAATCATCGATAAAAATACCACAAATCCCACTATTTAAAGATATTTCAATGCTATTTACAGACATTTCAATGTTACATTACAGCAATAATCCGATTGCAAATCCTGAGATATTAAATATTCAATACGTGCCTGTAGGATGAAATTGCACGAACTCCAGGTCCTGATTAGGCAAATTCGCTCTCGAAACCATGGCGGTGCCATCTCCGGTGCAGGTGTGTGCGGACGTGCAGGAGAAGTAGGCGCGTCCGTAGCCGCCGGTAGCGAGCACTGTGTTCTTCGCGTGAAAGCGATGGAGCGTCCCGTCCTCCAGGCAGAGCGCGATCACACCGCGACACTCGCCGTCCTCCATCAGCAAATCGAGGGCGAAGTACTCGACAAAGTAGTTGCAGTCGTAGCTCAGCGACTGGCCGTAAAGTGTGTGCAGCAACGAATGGCCGGTCCTGTCGGCCACGCAGCAGCATCGGTGAGCCTGGCCGCCCTTACCGAACTTGAGAGACTGACCGCCGAAGGCGCGTTGATAGATTTTGCCTGATGGAAAAGACAAAGATGGTCCAGAATTAATTTTTATTAATATATATTGATATATGATATTTATTGAATTTTATTAACAATATGATGACACTGTAGAGATTTTTATATAAAAGGATTTGTGTTAAATAATTACAAATATGAAATTCTGACAAACGATGTCAAGATTAGACTTATTTCATAAATTAGATTTTATTATATATTAATATTAATATTATATATTAATAAGTCGTACATTAGTACATGACTTATTTCATAAATCAGATATTAATATACAAGGAAAGAAATTTAAAGATCCTCTACATATTCTAATTATAAATTTCTCTATTTCAATTATCTATTTAAATGAAATAATAAAAAAATCTAAATCGAGAATTTAATTATTAAAAAATTAAACTTTCATATTTAAATAATCGAGGGTTAAAAATATGAAATAGATTCTGTAATGATTCAAGTCTGATGATAAGCGGCAATCTTCAACTGCATGGCAACCGTGACATGACATTTGTTATTTTCACGGTGTTTCGAAAAATTCGCGTTTTATTTTCTCAGTTGCGGGGACAAATTCTTGCTACCTATAATTATCTATTTTTTATCGATATCGAGTAAGAATGCATTGGTTCCGTACGTAAATACTGGTAGGGCGAATACACCTTTTTGGGATCATTGTCAAATCATGGAAGACGACAATAGAAGAGAAGAAATTCATGAAGTAACGGGAGGCATAGAAGAGGACGGGGCCGCAGGGCAAGACAGAGGTTCTGATAATCAGTACCAAGAACTACCGAGGCCCCCCTCCAGCCGTAAACGCACGCGAGATGAGTGAGTTACGTAAACGCATGCGATCTGTAATTAAGACGTAATATATGACAGATGAGCACTTTTAATAAATTGCTTCTACACATAATATATGTATAAGTTGCATCTATTTTAACACATTAAAAAAATATATATAAAAAAATATCAATAAATTTTTTTGAAAATACGTACGTATCGTTTGCGTAATTACGTCTGATCATCATTTTCCCACTTATAATAATTGTATGACGCGTACATTTGGACAGAACAGAGTCCGGCCAACACGACAGACGGCCATCCCGCACGCGATCAAGGTCGAGATCAAGATCGCATAAGCCTTCGCGGAGGAAGCAATGGAGAAGCGCGAATGCTTTCCTGAACTTTATGCAAGACTTTAGGCAGGTAACTAATCACAAAAATAATGGGGATTATACACGCGAGCATCGTGTAAGCAGAATTCTGTCGAATTACAGGATTATAACAAGGTGAAGAGTAGAGATCTGTTTCGCCTCGGGGGACAAACGTGGCGAAAAATGTCATCCGCGGAGAAGATGCCCTATGTAGAAGCGGCCAAGTTAGCGCAGCAACAATCGCAGCAGAATAATAAAAACACACAGCAGAACAAGGCTAATAGCAGCGACTCGTCGAAGAAGCTCGACAATCAAAGGGATCAGAAAAAGAAAGAACGAGAAGTTCGTTCGTTAAATAAATTTTTACTTATTTTCCCATATTTTTTTTAAGTAAAATTAAAATCATATTTTTCTATGCATTTCTTTCAATTTCGTCATTACATTATTATATTCAGTTAATTATGTATTAATTATACATTAATTATTCACAAAAAAGTAAAGTTTAATATAAATATGTATATATATATTTTATGTTTATATATTATCAGAGAAATGTAAAATTAGAGATGGGTAACTTTGTACTAAAATTTTACGACTTTTATAATCTGTCATAATTCTTAGATAACGTATGGCTGTTTACGTTTCAGGAAAGAAAAGAAAGAAGGCGTTCCAGAAGCAGGAGGGACGATTCCGATGCGGAATCAGATTCCGCAACGTCGGGAACAGTCGCGACTATGACCAGCGAGGACGCTTCGGATCTAAGTTCTTAAGCGTCTCAATTTATTAATTAAACTGTCAAGAAATGTCAAGAAATGTGCACGAAACAATTTATTTCGATTACGTGTCCTGATACTAGTCCTTGGTTGTATCATTTTGAAATTTAAATAAAGTATAAAACCTCACTAAAAAAAAAAAAAACAAATTTATTTTAAGTTTATTTTTTTAGCCGCTCTTTTTATAATCTTGCAACTTTTTTTAATCGTTTATTTGGATCTTTATGCTCGGGTTTCAATCGATCCTTCTATGTCGTAGATTCTATCGTTTTATATGTATTATAAAAGTTTTTAAATCTTTAATCTTTTTAACTTTTAGGCTTCTTTATTCTTTTTTAATTTTTCTATTACGTGAATAAAATTTATATAAAATATTATCTATTACAATATATAAATGTAATTTATAACATACATTTTATATTGTATATAATATAAAATAGTTGATTTGTCTATCTTATCTCCCATTCTCACTCACCGTCTGTGGTACGGCTGAAGGGCATGCCACAATTCTCCAGCTCGATGACGGCCTTCGGTGCCTCGCGGGTCATGTAGTGAATGGCATCCTGGTCGCCGAGCCAGTCCGAGCCCTTGACGGTGTCGTACATGTGCCACTGCCAATTGTCCTCCTCCATGTTGCCCAGGGCGGCGTTGATGCCGCCCTGGGCGGCGACTGTGTGCGACCTCGTCGGGAACAGCTTGGTGACCACCGCGGTCTTGAAGCCCTCGGCCACGAGGCCGTAGGCCGCGCGTAGACCGGCGCCGCCGGCTCCCACCACCACCGCGTCATACGTGTGGTCCACCAACGGGTACTGCTTCGAGATCTCGTCCGAGATCTTGGCCGCTCGATCCGGCGTGTGGTGAAGTTTGCGGTTGCCGAGGAGGAGCGGCAGTCCCAGTTTGTTCTGCAAAACGGAAGCGAAATAGAGATATCAAGATTATCAAGAACAATGGAAATCGTAACGCAAAACTCCGAGATTTTACGGGGCAACGAGTGCGCGTTTAATTAACTATTTCGCTGGATTAATTAACTAAACGTAACAGTTGGCTGTATAACTTTCACATATCTCGTAAAATTTTGTGATAAAAAATTCAAAGATAAAAAATATATTCGGATACAAAATTCGAATTCTATTGGAAGAATTTAAAGTAGTGATATATCAATAAAAGAGAAAATGATATACTGATTTATTTAGTTCACAGCTTTAATTCACGATGATATACTGATCTATTTAGTTCACAGCTTCCTGCTTTTATAGATTTTTAACACATAACCGCTGAGGAAGCTTCAATTACTTCCTTTCGGATTTGAGAGCAAATTGTTAGGTAAGACGTCACGTGGACACGTTGTTATTTATAATGAGTCACGAATATGCTTCTGCGATTACGTGTACGTACGTACGCGCACGTGTATCGTATATACGCGTTCGGTTCGACATGTTCTATTTGCGAGACAACATATGGAGGCAAGCATAAGTCGGTTATAGATAAAACGTATGTGTAATCACACTTGTTTTATAAATTATATAATGTACATAATTAAATATGTGATAATACAAAACAATTTTGTATTATTTATGCCATTTACAGATACAATTTTACGCGTTCCACGTTTAATCGAGCAAATGTAGCAAAATGCTTATAACGAAAATCTGCAAATTCTTTTTAGAATAAAAAAAATGAAAACATTATAATGCAGTCAATGCAAAAAGACATTAGATAAGCGGCAATTAAGTGCTTATGATACTGAAGTTGATTCGCTACACTTCACGGAAAGCTGACTCGTATAATGTGCACATTTTTATTCCTTCTTCGTAAAAACGAAGAAGTAATTTAACGAACATGTCCTTATATATAAACAACTTGAACGATATATCTGCGGATTAATTAGCGGGTTAATTAGTCCCGTTGAGGGCTAGACTAGATTACGCAACGATTCTCTTCGTTGCAACGTGTATCGCGTCGCAAAATAATTAAAGGTGATAAGCGCATCAACGCTAGGGGTATTTGCAAAAAGACAATAATTTTTCGGCTTATCATTGACTTGCAACTTGCTTATACTCAAAGATAAGAAGACACACACATTTCCAATTGAACTTAAGATCGCGCAGCGATATCATTGTTTCGATGCTCTCTCTCGAAAAAAATTAATAATTCAACGTCGTTTTCCTACGTTGAACTTTCTCTTGGAAATGTAAAAAAAAAATTCGATTCGGCTGATTTATTTTAACGCAATCTCAACTTTATTCCGAGTTTGAAAAAAAGAAGTAGTTTCGGCATTCAAACATTTGTCTAAAAATTCAGTGGCAAGTCCATATTGACGCGCTCATCTATTAAAGTCTATGAGATAGCGCGGAGGCACGTTGGTTAAAGAGTGACATTATTTCCAAATATAAACTTTACTATCTTTTTAAATAAAACACGCTTTCGTACGCACGTAATTCGCCGTCGGAATAAAAGCCTTGATAAGAGAGCCGCTATACTCCGTAACGATTGCAAATATTTCGTGATAAATTTTGCACGCATATTCCCGGCGTGTGAAGTCTTTCGCGAAAGCGTATACCGTCGCGGTGCTTTCTAAAAATCTGGAAACGAAGACGTGAAAGTAAAGCTCGTTATCAATTGAGGCGAAATTTCGCCAGGTGCGCCTCGCGCTTATCTCGCCGGCTCTGCTACTATCAGTATTATCATATCGCGTAACTGCGTCTGTATTTGTGAAAAAAAAAAAAAAATTATCAAATCTAATCTCGAACGACAAATTAACGAAAACAATTAATCGGGGCGAATCTAATGTTTACCGTTGAAGAAAAAAAAACGGGAAAGAAATCTTGCTTCGAAATGATCCTTCGAGAGAATCTCATTGATGTCGCCGGCAGTTAAGTACATATAGTGCCTAGAGCGGGTATATCGATACCTCGCTCACCGCTCAAGCTAGGTCGACATCAACGGCCGGCCGAAACGCCGTAAAAGTGGATCTCGACTCGGGATATGCTATCGAGCCATCGAGCAGGCACCGTTAGAAGACGCGAGCAGCGCCTAGCGCAGCAGCCCCCGTCGTCGGCGGCCTGACGACGCGGCCGAGCATATGGAAATAGACCGTGGAATGGAGCCGTGGTTCTACCCCGCGGCGGGGGCTCGCCGAGAGAGATCCGCCACGGGAAGGGCCGAGGGAAGAACTTTCCCCTTCGGCGGTGGGAAGCCGAGGGGGAATGCCACGATTATATGCCGTTTACCGCGGGCGCCGAGTTACGCACGGCCGCGGGCGAGGAGACGCGTGTTTCCGGTCGCGCGCGTATTTATTCGTCGCGGTGCTGGTACACTTCGGTCGCGCGCACCTTACGTAATTCATCCAACGCGCCGCGTTGTCGTCGTGCACCTCACCACCCGGCGGGGACGGTGGATAAAAAATTACATAACGAGCCGGAAGATTCGTGCGAGACAGACCCTGACCTGCCGTCACGGATCGAGTGATCGGCGCCGAATAACGGGTCGGCAGAGATCTTTTTTTTTTTTTTTTGGTTCCTTTAAGATGGCGCGAGGCCGCGCTGGTAACGCGAGGTTTTCTAGGCCAGGTGCACGCTCGAGAGGAGACCGATCTAGTCCCGTCTACGGGCTTCCGAGTTCCGGCCTCGCCGGGGTGATTGAGGGCGACCCTCGGCGAGACCCTCGCGATGATCGTCCCTCCCCGTTTTATTCTCTCTGCGAGGAGACCGGTCCCGCGGGCGGCCGCGGGGTGAGAATCCGCCGTTGAACGGGGGACGAAGCCTCGCCGCCGTTCGAATTCGCGAGCTCCGGGTGGTTTTCTCACCAGCGTCGCCGCTCCAGGCAGGCCCCTCGGTAGCAACGACGCCGACAGCTTCAGTAACCCGCTCATCCTACGTCGCTCCGCTCGCTGTGTGCTCCGGCTCCCCAAGAGAGATACGCCCCCGGCGATACCAGGACCCGAGCGCACGCACACGCGACTAACCCTCACGGCACTTTATCGGCTCGGCTCTCGATCCGCTCGACTCGACGGCTCGGCACCGACTGCGACGCCGAGCGTCGCCGGAACGCTGCGCGCGCACAGTGCTGCCAACGACGCGCCCGCGACGTCGTCCTGTGCACGGCGTCCAAATGTGCGCGTTCCGTACCTGCGCTATGAACAAAGGTATGTATGTGTAATACCTACCACTGACATAACTGTACGAAGATATAGCTGAAGGTATACCGTACACCACTTAATTTGAGAATTTAAGATCCTAATTAGGAGACCGAATGAATCTCACGTTCTCGAGCGCCTTCTCGTTGATTCAACATTATGCCAAACAAAAATGTCACACGTGTGCACATGTGTATGTATACATGTGCGCACATGCGTGCACATAACCTCACTTTCTATGTATGAGTGGACGTAAAGTACAATGGGAGAACTTTAATTTCAAAGGTTTCTGTTCGTGAGGATTAGAAAGCGCTTTGCATATATTTTTTTATTACATTATTTTATTATTTGATAGAAAGAAGCAAGAGAAGTGTAGATATAGAAATATACATATATATTGTATTATATATATACATATATATATATATAATTCAATAAGTACACATTAATTTTTTCTTTTAGTTGCACATATATATTTTTATTTGCAAATAAAGAGATAGATAAGAAAATTAATTTAGGAAACGTTAATAAAATTTGTTTCTTTAAATTAATTTGAATGAAACGGAGGATTTGAGGGAAACTTACATAAATTAACGTATATCAATGTCGTTTCGGGCCACTCGGTATAATTCGAGAGAATATTGTTATCGCGTAGCTCCACATATAAGCGATAAGCGTAGCGCGAACTTTTAGTGTGAACGTAAAGGTGTGCACCGCGTTGCCATGGTTTTGCGACTCTAAAAAAATGCATTCACCATATTGTTATTGAACTGCATTCTTATCGCGCCGCGAGCTGCTTAACTTTTATTTATGTCGCATATACATGCGCGCTACACAGTTACTTCAAAATGAACTATTTACGCATTTCATGTATGCAATTTTCAAATAAGCTCGCAAATACAATTCATTATTTTACAAATTAGATGTAGATTTCTTGGATTTATGGACATATCTAATATGCATATTTAATGAAATAAATAAAAGCGATTAGCAAGAATTATGTCCTCCGTAAAAATTTTATTGAGTATTTATCAGCGCGATGTCGTAATTATAAGTTATCAGCGAAGGTATAATTAACGATTTATCTCTTACGAAACTAAGTTACGGATGTAATGACATTGCTGAAACACTGAACCATGATCGATGTCCCCTTCGCATATAAAAACAAAAGAAAATGAGTCGATTACGAAGTTTCATCACTATATTCTTACATAATTTCTCTATCACATCGCCTCCGGCGAACGAATCGTTTGAAGAAATATTTTCTAAAATTGCCTTATAGGAAACGCAACGCCACTTATTTAATGTCTCTCTGTTGCAAATTAATTGACGTGGGCATGATAATATTTCTGTTAATAAGCTACGATTGACGTGTGCGAGACATATACAAAGTATCCGAAAAGGAGTAATATTTAAAAGCAATATTTTTCAAGGATGAAACAATTTTTGACGATTTTCTCTGATTTCTGATGGTATCTAACTTGCGGATTTTGTTCAAAAACATGGAATTACACGATAACGCGACAGTCCGACTTAGATTCACAATCGCGTCGCTTCCGTTACGTTTCAATTATCCGACCGCCGGCGATTACTCATTTCTTGGGTCAATACGCGCGAATCGCAGGGGGCACATGCTGGGCCTCGGTTTCGTCTAGAGTCGTATCGATAACAGGCCGATAAGAGATGAAAATCTGTAAACAGAGCGCGCCGTTAAAAATCGCAATAGTCGGTCTTTCGCGATAGTCGGAAATATACTTAGTAACAAGACAGTCACAAGTGTCTCAGTTAATATAAAGAAAATTCATATATCTATAATAAAATGAATCGAATGTATTTTTTTTTTTTACAAATTGAAAGATTAGTGGATTTTTTTATGGATAAATATTGCTCGTGTAATTTTTATTAGTAATTATATTCCATCTCTTTTAATGAAGCAAAAAACTCTTTGTATTTTAATTTGTAATCTTTGAGAGGTTTAATTTTGTGTGTTTTATCAAAGGCACGCTATCGACTTTCGCGAAAGAGAATTTGACTGGATTTATTTTTTTTTTAGCATTTTAACTAACCGTTCCGTCATCCTGAGCCCACGTAAGCGTATGTTTACGCCAGTGTTCCGTGTAAGGTCGTTTCTTCTGTCCCTCGAGCGGTTTCGTATAATCATACTCGTCAACTCTGTCCTAGAAGTGAAATGAGCATTTACGTGAGTCTCTTTCGACTTCAATTTATGAAGCTCGTAATTAAGAGATCACGTAATTAAGATTAAAAATTCGAAAAATTGCAGCCAGCAGCATTACTTATTCGCTTTAATTATTCGTACAAATTTGAAACATTCTAATTTTTGTTTTGTTAATACAATTTGCCTATTTGAACCTTAAAATCTTCCCTGGCGTGCGAGCCTCTCGACTCCTTTCGATTTTCGGCCCCGTACACGGTGTGCATGCAGACGAGCATCATATTTTGTAGCTCCAAGGCCTCGACGAGCTCGGTGTTCCAAATGAGGGATTGATCTTGCACCTAAAAAAAACATTCGAAACCGATCCCACATGTGCGTCTGGATTTAGACAAGTGTCGCGCATATCTCATCCTATACCTATTATGCAACGATTGTTACGTCATCGACCGCGGTGTAATTATTTTGCATTATTTTCTAACCGGGCTATTGCTAATTAATTCCGTACTGCAAATCGAAATTTCGCTGCAAAAAATTGTTAGATGGGATTATGGGCAATTACGGAATGCCCATAAATTCGCAAATCTGGGATTTGTATGAATTTAAAATAGAAGTAGAATGTATTTTCATATATAATAGATAGTCTCTATATAATATAATATTCTATTTTTCAAAAAAATATAGTTTTAATATAATTCTAATATAACCTTCTTCTCCATAATAATTCTAATATAGGTTCTGTACGCGTTTCAACGTATCTCCTTAAAACTTATCCATTGTCGAAAAAATTTTCTTTATAAATACTTCGATCGTTTATGTTTTAAATTTCTAAATTTTTACTTTCCTGAATAATTTAATAATTAATATAGTTTTAATATTATTCAGGCATTAATCATCTTACGCATAAATCTGGCAGGTCGCAAGTGTAGAGACGGGACATCTCCCTGCAGGCGCGCTGCAAAATGTCACAAGTCCTGAATACCCCGCAGTATTTCTGCATCGTACGTTGCATCTCTCCGCGCAGTTCGGCGACGGGAACGCAGCCTTTCGCATAACGGGTCGCGTCGAACCGACAAATCGACTGCTCGCCGATGTCCTGCATCCAAATCGCTTTTTGGCTACATGCATTTACATACTAATTCCTGGCTCGTAAAACGCGAGACCTTCCTCGACTTGGACGCGCGAATTCCCGCTTCCACGGCTTTAGTATACAACTTTAAGAAAATCTTCAAGAAATTCATTCGAAAGAAACAGAAATATATGTAAAAAATAAATAAAAAAATAGGATAATATGAAGAAAGGGTAAATTTAAAAAATATGTATTAGAATATGTGTGAAGTACCTAATTGTCAAAATATGATTGTTTCTCTAAAGAGATTCTTTGCCGAACAATTTTGAGATATATCATCGCAAGATGATTTGAAATTTAATTAAGGACGCACGGTAATGTGCGACGAATTGAGGCTGCGTCTCGTTAAATTCGCGACGACAAAAAGTTGTCTTCCAGAATGAGCGTTTTTGAGACCCCGCGTAATTTTTTTCCTTACTGACGACAGATCCTCGTGACGCTCGCCGGGTCTGGCGATACAGTCGATCTGGTCGGCGATGACTTTGCCGAAGACCACGATTTCCAGGAGACTGTTAGCGCCCAGGCGATTAGCACCGTGAACGGACGCACAAGCGGTCTCGCCGGCTGCCCAGAGGCCTTCGATCGGTCTGTCCTCCTCGTTTTCTCGCGTTAATACCTGACAAGGGATTATTTATGTCGAAAATGCAATTACGGCGTCAAATAACCGCACCGCAAACACCGGCAATCATAAATCTCTGTGTAACCATAAACGTATTTACTCGATCTGTATATAAAATAATCGAACCATGCGTTTTATCAATAAAACGATTAAATATAAGCAATAATAATACGATTGATGTTGATTAAATGTAACGTAATACGTTTACATTTTGTCTGATCAATAATGTACAATAATATATCTAAAATAATAATATATATAAAATATAATATAAAATTTTACAATTTTTATAAAATGTGTGTTATTTAAAATATATGTAAATATAAAATAGTAACCCAAACGATTGACGCATGGATTCTATGTCGGTTAATTAAAGATTATAATAATAATGCTAAATGATTATGTTATGTAATTATATTATGTTTCTTACTTGGGCACGCCAATTCGTAGGTACGCCGCCCATGTTATAATGCACCGTGGGAATCACGGGGATCGGATCCTTCGTCACGTCCACGCCGGTGAACACCCAGACGAGGTGCGAGATTCCAGGCAGCCTCTCGTGTATCACCTCGGCCGGCAGATGACTCAATTGCAAATAAATGTGATCCTTCTTTTCACCCACGCCCCTGCGAAAAAGAGCGCCAAGTTATGTAGTTTTTTTGAAAAAAAAAAACGCTGCCACGTGCGTTGCATATTCTTACGTTACGATGCGTAACTAATTCAACGTAACTAACGGTACATTTCAACGTCCAGGAAGTTGGGAGAATGGTCTAATGAGAAATTAATAGCCATTTATTCTGTCATCTATTTCTTACTTATTTGATTAAAAATATAGATCTATATTTATACTGTAGTATTTATTTAGTTATATTCTAATGAGAAATTAATAGCCATTTATTCTGTCATCTATTTTTTACTTATTTGCTTAAAAATATAGATCTATCTATACTGTAGAATTTATTTAGTTATATTTCTAAATACAAAATTTGCATGTAAGCAAATTTGCTTACAACTACCAAAATTGGAAATTTTCTTTTAACAATCCTGCCTTTGTACAGGATATTCTAGGTATCTCTACAGAGATTTTTCCCACATTTTTCCTCATATTTATAAATTAAATAATTCGAACTCTCGGTCTTTTTGCGGAAGAAAAAAAAATCAAACGCGAATTAGGATACAAAGGATCGCGCTAACCTTCCTTCCAGAATTTCGATAGTCATAGCTCTCGACACGACGTCGCGGGAGGCCAGATCCTTAGCTACAGGCGCGTACTTCTCCATGAAGAACTCGCCCAAGGAGTTGACGAGTCTGCCGCCTTCTCCTCGGCTGCCTTCGGTTACGAGTATGCCACTTCCGTAAATGCCTACAGCGCGAGAAAAATCGGTCGGTCAGTTAAAAAAGATTGAGGGAGAATGAAGTCATCAATGGGATGCGTAGCCGATCTGAAAATACCGGTCGGATGAAATTGAACGAACTCCATATCCTGTAATGGCAATCCCGCTCGACACGCAATCGCCATGCCGTCGCCGGTGCATTGGAGCGCCGCGGTGCAGGAGAGGTAACATCTTCCGGCACCACCTGTTGCAATCACCTGTGACATGATAACTGTCTTTATTAACATTGATTATTTTGAACATTATTAATTTATTTGCTTTAATGTATTGCCAATAGTGAATGGTAATTTAGCTGTTTTGACAAAAGAAGAAAATGTTAATTATATGTACTAATAGATAATTATATATATATATATATATATATATATATATATATAAGTAAACAAACTAGAGAGAAAGACTAAAATTTTTTCAGTTTCTCTCACTGTATGGTGAGCTCTGAATCGGTGCAGAAGTCCGGTCTCCAATTCCCAAGCCAGAATCCCTTTGCAGCATCGTCCGTGCATCAACAGATCGAGAGCGAAATACTCGATGAAATAGTGCACGTCGTAACGAAGACTCTGGCCATAAAGAGTGTGAAGCACCGCGTGGCCAGTACGATCAGCAACGGCACAGGTTCGCTTAGCTTGTCCGCCTTTGCCAAATTGTAACGACTGGCCACCAAAAGCACGCTGATAGATCTTACCGTCTTCTGTACGACTAAATGGACAACCTACGATTTTTTAAGTATTTATGTTAAATATTTTTATTTAGTATAGATTATATGTTATTAACGTTATTAATTCTATAAATTATGTATATATATGTATATTTATAATAAAATAGTATTACTATTAACATATATATACAACTTATAAATATTATAAATAAGTATATATATATATATATATATATATATCGCTAATATGTATATAATTTCCCCAGATAATTATATATTCGTGATTTATTAGATTTACCGTAGTTTTCGAGTTCGCAGACCGCTCGAGGCGCTTCCCTCGTGAGTAAATGTATCGCATCCTGATCGCCCAGCCAGTCAGATCCCTTCACAGTGTCATACATGTGATACAGCCAATTGTCTTTCTTCTCGTGGTCGAAAGCAGCGTTTATGCCACCCTGAGCAGCCACGGTATGCGACCTGACCGGGAAGACTTTCGATACTACCGCTACACGATATCCCTTTTTACCAAGGCCAAAGGCCGCCCTTAATCCTGCGCCTCCCGCTCCTACTATTACCACGTCATAGCAGTGGTCTATCACAGGATAGTTCTGTAAATCAATATCGTGTGAATAATTGAGCGATTGAAGTAAATATGCTAATTGAAATATTTAAAACAGTCTGTTAGCAACGCAAAAAAATTGAATTTATTTAGAGGGCATTTCAGTCACAATTGATAAAAAAGAAATATGAAGTTAATATATTTGTTTTCAAAAATAAATTTGTATATTTTAAGTGGGTGTAAATAAGAAAAGGTAAAATTATTCATAAATTTTATTATAAATAATTTGTACTGTCATGTCAGGAGGCTACGAACACAAAGAAGAAAAGAGAGTTTATCTTTTCTTTTTTTATTTACGTAGAATATCTAATTATTTATAAAGATTTTAATTAAACAATTTAAATAAAATATACTTACACTACCGCCACCGTCCACGCCACACTTTGCCTTTTCCGCTGGGCTAACATTTACGTGAAAGCTTCGCGAATTTCTGATTGTTGCGCAAGATTGTTTCATAAATTTCTAGGGGAAGAAATTACTGTTTATTTCAAATTAAAAGTAAGTTGCATTTAGTGTTGGTATAAAATCTTACAAATTCCGCTCCACGCCTTTGTATTAATCGACTGACCGATCGATGTAGCATCTTGGCAAATATTTGTTTAGGTTCGAATGCTCTTTAACAACTGTCACGACCGACAGTGAAGGCAGTGAAGCTCTTTCAGATTCTGCATAATTCATTTGTCAAATAGTAAAACAAATGCGAAAAATTTAAATCTCTTTACCGCATTTATAAACTCATCACATACGCGTGTGATTAGTTTGATAAACAATTTTTCATAATTTAAAGAATTAATAATTTTTTTTATTAATTAAAGAATTAAGATAAAGAAGGTTGCATTGGGGGATTATAATTCAATTAAGGTTTCCTTTTCCAGGAAACTCGAGAACCGAACTTAAAATGTTAAATTGTATAAGCGTCGCAATTTATTGCACTTGCAAAAATACAGTTTAGGACGTACATACATAAATTATGGCTATTGCATACAATTAGTTCGAAATGCATTCTTCCGAGTTAGACGTCGAGTCAGTTTTATCAAACGCTTATCGCAATGTTACTCTTTGGTATACGTTACGAACACCAGAGAGTCAACGTACTTGACGAATCACTCTTGTTAGAATCGTTACAAGTAATCTTTGATTAATACGGCTTGTAAAATGTTATTTAATCAACTTTCTCACATCTCATTCAAAACTTTGAAAAAATAGTTTTCCTCTTTCTTTTCAGAATTAAAAAAATAGGATGTTTGAAATTGATACAAAAATGGTATAGATCGAGCAACATCCTTGAATTTAAAATCCATGTCTTTGTTCATGGAAATTCGAGGAAGTTTCCATTTTTCTTTTATTTATCTCAAATCGCGAGATTCCGAATTCTGTATATTCTCCGGAACGTTCCGTATATTATTTCGGCTTTTCAGCATGTGAATGTAATAAATAATCGTTTCTTATCGCATTTAAGAATAAATATGAAAGGCCACTTCGTAAGATTCAATTGTGCGTTCCTATATAGTTGCACATATTTAATTTATTTATATAATTAATCTCCTTTCTCGCAATATAATCGTGATTAAGACGTCTGTCTTTGTTAAGATTGACAGTTCATCTTCTACGCACATTGTCGACGGCATTTCGCATTTCCTCGTTAACGACACATTAATTGAGCGAGCGTTGATGCTCGTATCGGCATGACTCATCTAATCACTAGCGATTTTCTAATCTTATTTTACGATCAATCTTGTTACACGACATTAAACATGAGAATCCTGTGAAGACTAGGCGAATTAAGCGAGTTGATAGAAATTCGCAGAATTAAATGTTTAAAATTTTCGGGAGATGTTACTAATTAATATCTAAGTCATTTAACGAAATATACAATTAAATTCGAATATAAAGCACAAAGAAATTCACCTCAATATATTTTAATTTCAAATAATAATCCGTGTTCCTTAATTAGTAATTCGTCTCTCACTTCTATAAAAGGGATTAAACTAAATATATAACAATTTTAAAGATCGTTACCTTTTACGCTTTTTACGAGATGTATATATTAATATCAATTCTTTTTAATTCTCCTATTTTTAACAGGAAGTATATTTGCATGATTCTCTTCACTTGTATAAAAAGCTTATCAAAAAGTCGCACTTGTGAATTTGTAGAAAAGGGGACGGACTCCGCGATCTCTCGGCGACTCTCGGTGTACGCGTACATACATCATGTGTGTTTGTGACGAAAAAATGCTTATCAAATATATTACTACTAGACTACTCAAACATAGCGAGCAAATCGACGCGTTGTCTACAAAGCGGACTAAAGTAGATTAAAAAAAATTCTCTTCTCCAATGGTATAAAAACGCTACCTCGTAAAAGTTACTCTCGAAACTCTGAGATTTATAAAAGCCGCTCGAATTGTACAGCGCTCTATATATTATCGTGATAAGGCAGTTAATCACCTAACAATCTGACAATATTTTCAAAACAAGCTCTTTCTCTCGATCTCATAAAATACTTTCGAAATTACAAATTAGAGCGTATTCTTCTCTTCGGAAAACATTGGTATTCTCGAAATTCGATCTCGAGAAAACCTTTCTCGAAATAAAAAAAAAATGAATGTGTTCTCTTTCATCCAGAGAATATCTTCTCGTTAATATTTTCTTCGTCGTTTTTTCGGATATCAAAGTACAATACGACGCTCGGAAAACGATGTTGTGTCTCATAACGTGAGCCTTCTGACGCCGCACTCGCAGCAGAATTTGGCGGTTTCTGGAAATCGCTGACCGCACTCGTGACAGAATTTGGACATCTTGCACTTGATGGCCGTTTGAGTCGGCGACGTCCTCTCATTCCTGGGCGGGTCCTCATCGAGGCGATCGATCACGTCGTTGGCGCTGCGTCCATGGTGCGAATATTTGCGATTTAAACTGGGGGTACAAATTAAATTGGGCTTGAAGCACGCGAGAAGCACGGAGAACGCAAATTTGAGAATGGACGATGATTAGAGATTAAAATTGTTGGTCGTTAAAAAGCAAGTGACGGAAGTTTTAGAAATTTTCATATCTCATTAAATGAAATTTTTTCTTTATCATATTAAACTATAAATTTGGATAAAAATCACGAAGTAATAAATTTAGTTTTTGTAAAGTTTTTCTCTTGTAATTGTTCTACTCTAAGATTTATTTTTTATTTAATTATTAATTGATCGATGAAAGTGAACGATGAAGATAAATAGCCACTTTAAAAACCAACCTGCTATAGGCGGAGTCGTTGCTGAGCTTGCTGTGATCCTGCGGCTTGTAGCTGTCGGGAGAGGATAATTCTTCGTCGCTGATCAGACTGCCGTTTCGCCGTCCGTCGCCGCCGGGGCTGGACAGGTCGAAGGACTCGTTATTGAGGAAGGATCTCAGTCCGGGGAACGCGTCCTCCTCGAAGGACGTCATCAGCTCGTCGAACATCGAGTTCGATCGCTTGACGTCCGGCTCCGAGGAGGACATGATCGAACTAAGACTGAGGTTGCTGCCGGACAGGGATGAATAATTATTGTTTCTCTGATTGAGATTCTGATCCGACGACCTCTGACCCTCGACGAGCCTGGAACCTTGAACCTTCCTCATGTCGCCCCAGGTCTTCCTGTCGGTGGCCGAATTGATCCTGGGCGCGGACGAGGCTCGCATCGAGCCAGATCGGTTTGTTAACGGTCTCGTATTTTTCACCGTATCTTTGTCGAAGATCTTGTACGGTCTGTCGGCGCTAACAACCCCGCCGCGACGCTCGTCGACGCCCAGTGCCTTCGATTTGTCGATAATGACTCGTCTGCCCAATTCCCTGACGGGTTTTGAGCTCGCGGAGTCTGTCGTGTTTTTGCCCGCGAGATCGGGCTTAAGGAAGACCTCGCGCGAGATCGAGTTGGTCTCGGTGGAGTCGCTCGAGAAGTTGGACAAGAGATCGTCGAACTCAGTGGGCGGCGCTATGAGGGACGACCTCCTGTCGGAGGGAGGATATTTTACAAAGGCGGAGGAGTGCGAGAGAGGATAAAGGGTATCACGAGTTTGTTGGACTTTGGGATTCCCCGTCATAGACTGATCGCTCGTGTCCGACAGTAGGTCGTTCATCTGCTGCTCGGCCAGCAGGAAGGGATCGTAATCCTTGTGTGTGCCGCTGAAATTAGAATTTGATTAGTACAGCCTTTAATTCTACTTTCGTGCCAGGAACTTTCTTGCACAAAACAGCAAACGCATACGAACACAGTGCAATATGCGTGACGACAAAGTATGGTTTTGCCTTTAATATTCTACTGCAGATGAGCTGTAGACGTGTGCCAATCGATTTTTCGAGACAAACATTTACAAACCGCGCATGCAAGCACGGACGCGCGTGGTGCAACATTATCCAATCTGCTTGTTGGATATAAATTATTTTTTGAGAAATTTAGAATCAATTTTCCTCGAGTTAGTTTGCCGCGAGTCGCAGAAAATAAAAACTAATCTCGCAAAAAATAAATGGAACATTATGGTTAAAAAAAAATGTTATTACAGATATAACAGAATTTTAATCAAGGGTTATTCAAGGATTAATTATTGGAATTTCAAAAATTACGAAAAATAATAATTCGACAGATACATATATTTTTTTAATAAAGAAAAATTGATTCTGAATTCTGCAAAAAATTTTTAATATCTTCTATATTGTGACCTGAACTAGACTAGAATATAGATCATCAGCAATTAACACCAATAAGATAAAATAAAATAACTATGTCCTTCTCCCCTCCTCCCCCCACACTGGTTCCAACGTCCTGGAACTTACGTTCTAGCCTTAAGCACGAGATTAAAGTCCGGCCTTCTGCGTACATAATTGCACCATGCGGGACGTGTCTCCAATTCAATTTTCCTACAATATTGTTGACACATTAACTACCTAACAGCTGTCTTACTAAAATATACGAAAATACGATAAAAGAAATAGAAATAGAAAAAAAAACGATTCTACCATTTACAGTGCGATCAGCAATGCCGATTCTTTTACCAATTAAATTGCAATTTGCACAAACTTTTACACTATTTAAATATCAAATAATGTTACAATATGTGACTCATAATCAATTGTTTTGCGAAATCAGCATTGAAATATTTTACGCTAATCAAACAGTCAATTCCTACCGAAGTTGTGTGCTTTACTAAATATGAATCTATGTTAAATAAATACTCTAAAAGTCTACAGTACAAATAATATTAACACAATCTAGAGAATAATATTAAGAATATTCAACAACGACGATTCTACTTATAACGCTATAGTTTCCACTGTTTTCTTATCTATACCTTTGATTGATTAAAGGTGGATTCGGGACGGGAGGGAGGATACGGACCCTAGGATTTCTCTTAGCAAGCCTATATTCCGCGTGATACGCAGGACAGAGATCGGTCAGTCTGCTCCGCGACATCTTGGAGGTCCTCTCCCAGTACGATCTCTCGGAATCTTCCCTCGTCTCCGCCGCGTCGCTCTTTATGTCAGGTAAATCCCTGAACACTTTGCTCCGTCTGAGACTGTTCGGTCTGATTATCTCTATGGTCTCTCGTTCGTAAGCGCAATTCGCCTCGGGCCGTCTGACGCTCGCGAGCTCCACGAATTCGATCGAGGATATCAGGGAATCGGTGCTGCCGCGAAGAAGATTCATACTTTCCCTGATTCTTTGCTTCATCTCGACGGAATCGACCGGCCGCTCGCGCGCGGCTCTCCTAGTCGCGCCGCAAGCGCGTCTTGGAAAATTCACGCTCGCGTTCGGGAAGATTTCGTTACCGCATCGCCGTGGCACCTTCGCGTAGTCGTTCGTCGACGTGACTGATGACCCTAAACCATTAGCGTCTAGCCCGTTACGTTCCCCGACACGCGCGGTATTATTATCGCTACCGTAATCGAATTCACTGTCTACATTCTTCTTGCGCAAACCTTCACCTGTCGTAACTTCCGTTTTAATGATTGAACGGCCGAGGAGCCGTGATTTATCGTTCGAACAGCTGTTGTCTGAGTCCACGTTGAAGTCTGTTTTTCCATCTTTCGTGTTGTTCACGATATTTTCAAAGTTATCAGAACTGAAGTCTTTTTCTTGCCTGCTATTTTTCACATGCAAAGATGTGTTATTTGTAGGTGCGGTTAAGTAATTACCAACAGCAATTTCCGAATTTTGTGGAAGCGAATATACTTCGACGTTTAATCTCGTCAAATTTCTCTTAGGCTTTTTATTACGGATTAAACCATTCTCGTATCTTCCATCATCTATTTCAATTTTTTCAGCATCTTTCGCACGATTTTTTTCTGGGCTAGCAATCCGACAGGATGCAGGAAATGATATTTCTTTAATGTTTTCTATTAGATCTAATGAACAGCTATTGCTTTGACACGCAAGCATTTCGTTCTCAGGACTCGAATTACAATCAGCTTGATTATTGCTATTGTTTAAAGGTATTATCTTATTTATGTTAGGTTGATCGCATATAAAAGTTCCTGTATTTCCTTTCAATTCAAGTGAATTATTGCAACATATATTACTTTCGCATTGTGACATTTCGTCCTTACAATTCGTAATATCTATAATATCTTGACTCTGATCAATAAAATTCTTTTTTTTCGATAAATTTGATGCAGTTGGAGGCACTTCGTCAAATAAAGAAGATTTAATTAATTTAGATTCGGATAAATTTTGCTCAGTTTCTTCGATATATTTCGTACTTTCAATAATTCTCTTATCCATTGGCACTTGTTGATCTTTCTCATCTTCTTTATAAACATTTAATTTATTTAAATCTGCATCACCTACACCATTTATTTTTACAGTTTGTTTTGTATCTTCAATATTTGTTTTTATTTTTTCAATGTTACATTCTACTTTAGTCTCTTCATAGCTCGCTCCTCGATTATTTTCCTTTTCACTACTTATATTAAGTTCTTCTGTTTCGTACGATATCGCTTCAATCTCTTCACTACTGATTTTCTGAATATCTTCTACATTTTTATCATTTTTCAATTCTTTTATTTTACAGCCTACCATAGTCTCATCGTCTTCTTCATCTTTAACGCACATTTTTAACTCTTTCACTTGTGCACTTCTAATTTCTTTGTCGTTCGCTACGATTTCCCTTTTCGATTGCTTTTGATCAAACTCACAGATTTTATCTTCCCTATCTTTCAAGTCGTTCGCTACGGTTTCCCTTTTCGATTTCTTTTGATCGAATTCGCAGATTTCGTCTTCCTTATCTCTCAAATAAAACTCCACACGAGGACTGTGCTTGATCGGCTTCCATTTGTTGTGAAAAATCTCCGGTGGTTCAATATCCTCCGAGTCTTTTATCAAATATGTCTGATTCAGATTCTGGATACCGTCTAGCCATGTGACGTCATCGTTCATTTTATCAATCTCGCCGTCCTTGTCGTCGGTTCGAATAAAATTCTTTTCTGCAATCGATAAATCTTCTTCTGTCCTATTTCTATTTTCATTTCCTTCCTCTCGATCATATAGCCGCTCGAGATCGAGTGGCTGGAAATTATGATGAGTAACAGTCTGAAGATTATCCTTCTTACGACTAATTTGCTTCCACGTCACCAACTGATCGTTCTTTTGCGCATTCGTGTGTATCCTATAAGGCTGCACAGTTATTCCTAGAGTCTTATCGTTCACGGCGACATCGTTGACTCTCGGGTGACCCTGACTTCTAGCGGAAACGATGTTTTTCTGCATTCTAGCGGAACAGGTTTCGCGATTTCTCGCCTCATCGTTTTGAATACGTTGAGAGATCGTTTCGCTTCGGTCAAGTTGTTTTCTGACCGAGGCGACTGGCGATGTGATTTCGTTGGAGGAGACCGGATCGTTGATCCTTGGTCTCGCAGGAGGTGCGGGAAACGTAAGATGGAGAGAATGACGGGATGATATCGCAGGATGGAAGGATCGGCAGGACGTTGATGTCGGTAGGGAATCGTGATCTTCCGTTGGCCTGAGGAGATGGAAGCAGGATCAAGGGCACGTGACTGATAGTCATCAGGAGAAGGTTGTCAAGGTTGAATAGAGAATAATTTTATAAAGTAGATAATTGCGGAGGAAATATTTAAAACACGTGTACTTATGTTTTTAATCAAGTGTTTTTGTTGCAAAATCAAATTCGAATATTTTTTTATATCGTTCAAATTGTCTCGATTAATTTTAATCACAGAATGCTTCTATAAGCTGCCTTATCCTCTTTCCTTCTCCTCATGGGTAGTACTAAAATCTATATCCTACATTCTATGCTTATTTTATCTTATTACAATCGGCTTTCTACATTTTAAGTAATATATAAGAGGTTGAGCAAAATCTCACCTATTCATACGATCGGCAAGGCGTGATTTCATAGGACCGGATGAGGTAGGGGAGTCCTTCAATTGTCCAGGACGTCTCCTGTAAAAGTATATCATAAAATAATTGGACACCATAAGATCTAATAAATCAGGAAATTTTTTGTGCAATATTTTATAATCTAAATTGCATAAAAGATGAATATTAGGGACATTAAGAGGAAATTATGGATGTATGATATAAAAAAAAATTGATTAAACGTAAACAAAAAGTCCACGAATTTTTTTTCTTTTTTTTTTTTGGAACAATTATTACGAGTTACTCTCTTTCTGCAAGCGAGAAAACTCAATTTGCTACTGAAAACAGCACGAGAATTTGACTTACGCAATAGCAGGTTTCTGCTTGACAGATTCTGCTTGACTCTCTCGATTGCAAATAACGCTCGAGATACTCTCCTTTGGTTTAATTTGGAGCACCGGCGCTGACAATGAAGTCTTGGCAGCCTGGTTCGCCGCCGAGCCCGGACTGTACTTCTCACGATTGATGGCTCGCCGATTCTTCAGGGCTGGTGCCCTGTAACTCATACGCGCCTCTAATCGCTCCTTCGCCAGATTGGTCGCCGGGCTCACCGGCATCCGGGTGACTCTGTCTTTGCACCAAGCCACATGACGATCATAGGCCTTGATACCGAATTGCCGGTTGCACGTAGGACACGTGCCCTTCTCGTTGGCGCGTGTCGGTGCGCCCGACAAGGTCAGCGAATTGCTTTGCTTGTGCGAGTCCATCTGAAAGAAAACAAATTGTAGAAATGTGAAAATTTAGTTATAAATAAAAAGATATATAGAAAAATAAAAGATATTTTGTACAACGAATTGTACAAAATTGGAAACAAAACTTCTTATCTTCAATGTGAGAATCATTCCTTTCTATTTATCTTTCCGCTTTGAAGGAATTCGCTCAAAATTATTTAATATAAAATTTAGTTACGAAAAAGAAAGAACGTTTCTCGAAGCATTGGAATTAAAAATAACATATGATCCTTTAATTTAAAACAATCACGTAAAATTAAGACAGGCAATAAGAGTCTAACACGCAGAACTTCGTGCGTAAAAATTTTTCTTTAACATATTGAATCGCTGAAGAAAGGCTCCTGAAGGAGGCTGAAACGTAAGAAAATTTTGTATGGATATGTAACACATTTAACATATGTTGAAAATAAATTTTTACGCACCAAGTTCTGCGTGTTAAACTCTTATTGTCCATTTCCTGATCATTATGGAATTTAACATGCAACAAAATCGTAAAAGAACTCACGACTTCGCCGCGCGCCTCGCGGATCGTCTGCAGAAAGTCGTCGTGGGTCTTCTTCCAGGTGGACCTGATCGTCCTCTCGTCCTGGTGATGCCGCCGGACCTCCTGCTTGGGCTGGAATTCAGCCAGCTCGGTGCCCTGGATCCTCTGCTTGGCCGAGTCGAAGGGCTTGCGCTTCTTGACGGCGGCGCGCTGGCATATCCTCGCGTGCTTCTCCAACGACTGCGGCATGAAGGTCCGCGCGCAAATCGCGCACGGCAGCAAGATCGGCGGCGGCGCATCTGCGTCCATTTACACGGTCCAACAATTAGTGGGCCCCCGCAATTTAAAGTCCGCGTAATAATAGTAGATGTTCTATATACGTATAGATGTTTTCTTTTTCTTTCCCTACGAGCCAAGCCACGAACTCCGATCCTGGTCGCCGGCTGTGTCTAATCACCGTCAAAATGATTAGCCCGGGAGACCGCTATTCTCTCCGCGCGATTACAAACCCGCTTTGAGGTCTACAACGTGAACGTGAGCGCTTTCTTTTTGCCAAATTAATAAATGCTACACTTTCATTTTCTTTTTCTTTTTAAATGTTCCATATACGCGACACTGCGGTGTCTATCCCCGGCATGTTAATACGGAGAATCTGACTCACCCCGTGCTAATCGCTGTTCGCTCTGACAGAGGCCACGAATCCGCGGATAATCGATATTTTCGCCGACAACATCGAGAGATCGCCAAATACGACGACAGAAATACGTCACGTCAACGAAACGCGCGCGCACACGGTAAAAGGCGAAATCGTGTAAGTGCGAAATATGTGCTCGTCATCGCAATCCATCTCAGATCGATCAAATTTAATTTTAAAATTAATATTCAACAGTTTTATTTTCCGAAATAAATACATTCTGCAAAAATCCCCTGTTCTAAATATAATAAATTCTATTATACAGATATTATATTTATTATATAATAGATACCTTTTATTTTTCCAAGTTTATTTCATCGATTTTTTGTTTCTCGAAATAAATAGATCGTTGAAAATACATTCTTAAAAAATCTCCCTTTATTATAATATATTCAACATATAACGTTGATAGTGTTAGATATTATATTTGTATCATACGCTCTTATCTTTCCAAGCATTAATTCCGTCGATAATCTTACTTTCTTCCCGCGGAAAAAAACGCGAGACCTCGGAAGCATTGCGTGGCGATGCAACGATGCCGCGATTGGAAGTATCGTGAATCTAAATTGCAAATTGCACTTTCTTCGATCGCCGCGGGTGTTGCGCAACGACTAGCTACAGTGTTCTCGCCTTGCGAGATCACTCCGAGAGTGCCCCAGTTAATATGAGCTATGCGTTACGAGATAACGCCTCTATTCAATGAGCCGTTCATTTTTCAAGACGACGCGAATCCTACGTTTCCTCTCCTATGGAAATTTCGTCGTGACAAACAGATCGATTCTTGCTTATATCTTTGGCATTGCGTCACCGTTCCAAGGAAAGCAACGAATCATTTCCAACACGTCGCAACGAGATTGTAAAAAGTAAATAAATTGTCCACGTATGCATATATGTATGAAGTTTTTATTTACTTTCATTAGACTTCCACATTTCCATATTTGATAAAAAAAATCCTATTTTATTTTTTTCTAAATCAAAAGAATATCTGGGAACTTTTCCCTATCTTTATTAATTCACCAAATAGCACTTTTGTACATTCGAAATAAGAAATAAATTCAAAATTGAACAGAATCGTCGACAATACTCCGCGACAATATTTCTGCAATATTACGGGCGATTTTAATCGCGCACTCGTCAGTCCCGCGCGGCTTTTATTATCCGATCGAATCGAGGGAGACTCTCGCTTTCTCAGTTTCATTAAGCCGACCGATTCTCACAATCAGGTGCTCGTGTCGCGCGGACGCACCTGCGGCGCCGACTCGCGCGGCCGCGCCGCGCCGCATCGACGAGGACGCCGTGGACGCCGGAGAGACCGAGGGGGTCGCCCCCGCGATTCTCTCGGCTCTCTCGCCTCTCGGGCGAGCAAGCTTCCTTTTTTAGGCGTCACCGCGGAGTTGCCTCGCCGCGCGAGTCACGCGTGTCCCCTATCCGTCACGAGCATACGCGAGAGTATCCGTTCCTTCCGTCCTCGGATTTTTCTTCTCTTCTCTTTCCCGCTCCCTTCTCTCTCTCTCTCTTTCTCTCTCAAGTAAAGAGATACAATTTCATCGCCTGTATCGATATTTCTCATTCGTCAATTTTTTTCGTAGATTCGAAGAACGGATGATTAATCGAATAGGTCGCAGATCGAAGTATAGCCTTCAATGCCGATGCGAAGCGAGACAGCCGCGTCTTTTAAATACTAAATCCGCCAGGAGAATGCGGGTCACCGTATTTGCCTTCGTTCGCGACGCAGATTTCACGTCATTATACATACATACAACGTGCGTGTATTACGATCGCATTATTATTCATGACGCGTATAAAATCCTTTTATCCCGTATAGTCCATTATATCGCCCATTCCATTCATATCGACCTATTTACGATTCCTAATTTTATTCAAATTTTTTTCTCACTTTGCTAAATTTTCGCTTCCTACTTTTCCAGCTGATCTTCCGAGCGACGGCGAGAGATCTCCGGCAATTTGCGTGTGAAGGCTTAACAAACAGCACGACGCTATTTAATGATCTCATTGCGTCGAGACTGCTTAACGACGCCCACAGGCGCGATTGCTTCTGCTTGCGTTTTGCTTGCGGAGTCGCGCGCGTTGTAAAGAAATCGGCGAAGGTTTTTTTTCTTTTCGACGTCACAGCTATTGCCGTTTTTCTCCCGTCCTCTCTCGCCTAAGATCGACGGGACTCTTTTAATGCAATTGCTAAGTCGGTGCAAATTGATCGGTATGTATGCGGCGGAGGTGCGCTATTACGATTCTTATAGCCACTTTTAGACGCGCGCGAGTAGCAGAAAAATAAATATTTTCACCGATATGTAAAAGTGTGAAAAAGTAATCGACTCCTTCAGAGTCGAGTAGCGAGCCTGTTCGAGGAATGAGGTAATAATGATTAATGATAATGCGCAGCTACTGAATCTATTCTGCTAATTTAAAACACTTTATAAGTCACCGTGCAATTTATTTAAAGAGAAAGATGAAATATAGTGTAAGAAAACGGAGTTGTTGTAAAATTATTGTAGCAAATTTTAATATATTTAAAAAAAAATCAAATTTTCAAAAGCAATTCTAATTTCACATGTGGCGATAGTTCTGTACTAATTGAAAATATATTGGCTTTATTTTGATTTAGAAAGTAAATTTGGATATCGACTTGTGTCTGTTTAAATGTAAACAAGCATTTATATACGCATGTTAATATATATATATAATATCAGCAGCAGCAGCATTTAACATAATTCCGAATATTTCAACCTACGTTAATTTTCACAGGAAATTTCGATCGCGTTAAAATTTATCGCGCAAATATTTAATATCCATTAACTAATGTTCTTTTAAATCATACGCGTCATTAACATTACATTTTTCATTCTTATCGCTAAACACACTTCGTGAGACCGATGTAAGGACCAGATAAGCATACGGAGTACATTCTCGTTCCCGATCATTTCACAATTTGTCGATCATTTAAAAGCTGACTTTAAAAGACTTTAAAGCACTCGCGCGAACAACACCCGACAACTCGACAATTCGACAAATAACGATATTATTATGGGGGCGATGTTGAAGCGTAGGACGCGCTCACCTTCCTCGGGAAACAGCTCGATTCGAATCTCGCGAACGGATGACGGTGGACTGTTATCGGCCCCGTCGTGAAATAGGATCCCGTCGTGGAACGGGGCCTCGTCGTAGAACGGGCCCCCGTCCGCGAGTCTCTTCGGGACGCAGCACAGCATCTGATTGCGAGCGCATCAAGGCACCGACTGAGGGAACGCGCGACGCGCGAGGTCGGGGCCGGCTCTTGTAAGAGCGCGGCGCTCTTACAATCGCTGTAACCGCGAGTATCTTCGCGACGGAAGTTTATTTTCGGCCCCGACTCGCCGTCTCACAAAGCGAATCTCGCTCCTACTCTCGCCTCTTTCTTTGGTACACCTTGACTGCGGGTAAACAGTGTAAAGTGGAAACCGTAAGAACAATACATTCGATGGATTATATTCTCTCCGATAAATGGAAAATTTTAACGCTGCTAAAAACGCAACACGTGGTTCTAATCTCCTTTTAAATTACAGACAATAGAAAATATCGCTTATTATTTAACATCCTATTATTAGCATCCTCGTTATTAAATTTTTTTTATTATTATTATACAAAGACGCAAATTTGCACGTCTTCAGTTGCTGACGCGAATAAAAACACTTCAAAATATGTATAATAAATAAAATTTTAAATAAAATTTTAATGATTATTTCTTTCTCTCCATACAAAAATTTGCAATTGTCCCTTAGAAAAAAAGCTTCTCCTACTCTTTCTTCCATAACTACATCGGTAACCACAACAACTCTGTTTACTCTATGTAGTACAAGTAACACAAGGCAAAAAATAAATTGGAAATTTTATTTTAAAAAATGAGGAAAGTGTTTGTCAAAACAATATTTTAATTTTTTTTTCTTTTAAATCAATTGCTCAAAACAATTGGACAAAATGAAGCAATTGCAGATGTTCATGATGTGTGAAATGCTATTAAGACTACAAACTTTATTATCTACCACGTGCATCTTCCTCGCGCCCTATTCCACGCGCACTTACAAAATCTGTCTTAAAGCCGCTCCCTATTACGAAATAGAGGTCGATAGCTTCTCCGCCGTCGCGGTTCCCCGCGATACTTCTCGTAACTGTGCACCGGTGGCCGCGGCCGCGCACTGTTTACCCTATAATTAGAATGGACGGGGACCGTGCAAAGCGAGTGCGCCGAAGAACCGGAAGCGGACGGCGACGACGATGACGGGAAAAGGCACGGGAGAAAGCGGCACCGGCCCGGGGATCTCTCGAACTCTGTTCGCCGCTCGCTCGTCGTAAATATGCCCGCACGACAATGCACACTCGCACCTACTTACCCTCAGCTTCAGCCATGTTCGTCGTTAGGGGAAACACTGGTCGTTATGGGAACGCTGTTCCCTCCTTCGGAGAACAGCCACGAAGCTCGAGGCGGGGATCGCACTGATCGCACTGCGCGAAACCCTCTCGCAATATTTCCTATAATATGATTAAATCCGCATAAAAGGAACTCTCTGTATGTGTGAGTTCTTTTACAGAAAACTGAAAAGATGCATCAAAAAATTTCAGAATTTCAGAGCTGCACAATATAAGTCGTTGTTGAAAAATAATGATTTACATAAAACTATAAGGAAATAATTAAAGGTTAGCGAGGATATTCGCAGAAAAAATCTAAATCGTAATAAATATTTAATGTAAATGTTTTTAAAAAAAGAAGAAAAGAAACACACAGAGAGCTCAAGTAGAAAATAATTTTAAGCATATCAATATTATCCTATAGTATATTTTTCCTAATATATTTCATGATACATATGTATTTACTTATATTTCTGGAGTTTACAGAGTGTAAACTGTCTGTTGATCTCATTTTTAAAATTTATTTATAATTATTTTCTTCTTTTTTTTTTCGAATGTTTGTCCCTTTAAGAGCACGCGCTCTTTAAATGTCAGACTTTGACAGCTGTCATTCAAAGAGATCTGTTCAAGCTGTCTACAGCCCGAGAACATACGCGTCAGTTGATTGCCATGTATGCGTCAAACATGTACAGATATACATGGTAGATAGACTTCGACCAAACGCCGATTAATCTAATCCGACTAATCTGTAATTAATTCGATTACTTATTGTAAAATATTTAGCTATATCAATATTCTTATCTCGACTCATCACTCTCGTATCATCACTCTCGACTCTCTTGAGATTAGTCAAGCCTTTTCTATTTTTACAATTCATTATTTTATTTTTTGATATATAATTACAAACTTTAATTTAAAAAAAAAGGCTTCTTTGAAATTTCGCGGGTTTGTGACGGACGCTATGTTATGTATTATTATATCGCGTTACGATGTGTGACAGGCTAACCTTCTTCAACGATAAGCGCTGTTTATTATGCCTTGGGATCAAGTCTCACGTCAGTATAAGTCGGCGTCGAGTTCAAAGTACGCGATACACCTCGCATCAAACTAACCTAAATCTCTTATCTAAAATCTCGTATACAGGGTACAGTGTCGTGACGAAATGATAGTCATCTCGAGATTCGTGATCAAAAACAGTCCCGCTGTTTCCCAGGTACTTCACGTTTGTAATTACGTGTTTAATCCAGAAGAAAACTACATAATTACATAATGTCTGTACGACTACATCATCGTTTGCGATTACATACGTTGCACGTGCGTGCGCATATGGAATTATTTTATTTGCAACATGCTCAACGCTGATTGGCTCGTGAGAATATGAACAAATCGCGGGATATTTCAAACAGCGCGGAAAAATTGAATTTCTCGCTACAGCTACTTTTTGCAATATTATCGATATACATATAATTATAATTATCAATTTAAATTGTTAACCCGTAGCATTGTTCAACGTTGCAGGGAAGGCATATCGCCAGAACATTATCCACCGAGAAGAAATATGTGGAGACGACTGAAGGAAGCGGGGTAGAAATATTATTTTTGTTACTCTTTCCAACGTCTATTTTTACCAATATAAATTAACTTTAATCTTAGTTTAATTTACTTTTCATCTTTTTTTAATTCTTAGCATTAGAAAAAGATATAAAGTAAGGTAAACCCAGATTAAAATCCACATGATAGAAATAAACATTACAATTATATTCTTTTATTATGTGTAATTCCTGTGCTGACTATTATATTTATCAAATTTGTTATAACTTAAAAGCTTAAAACCCTATATTTTAATTATCATTATTATACGAATTATTTACAATGTTTGCTCATTTGCAATTTAAACAATATAATCATTATCAAGCTTTGCTAACTTATAGTCCTAATTCTATTTGCAATTATGATCCAGAAACTCTATTAATTATCACAGTTATTTATAGTTTTCGTTACTCACAAGAACAATTAACTTGTTTCCACAATCAGGTCAGAACCATCTGTTTGAGCGACTCTTCTTCACTCAACTCCCTATCGCTGGAGATGCTGAAAACCTTGGTGAGAGAGATCAAGAGGGACGAGGACAACAAGGACCTCCGGTCGATCGTACTGACGTCCGCGCACGGAAAGGTGTTCTCCGCCGGGCACAATCTAAAGGAACTGGTTCGTAGCGTTTGGTCTCACTTCTGTATGAGTTCCTCTTCGCATTTCGTCGAACAGAAAAATAGTATCATCGGCTCGCATCGTTTAGACGGTTGCGAACGCCAAGTCCCACAAGGACGTGTTTGAGATCTGCTCGGAGTTGATGCGGGCCATCAGTCAGAGTCCGGTGCCGGTGATCGCGGCGGTGGACGGTTTGGCAGCCGCAGCCGGCTGTCAATTGGTCGCGGCGTGTGACATCGCGGTGTGCACGGAAAGAAGTTCGTTCTCCACCCCAGGGTACTCTCGTGAACTTACTCTTTGTTTATATATTGTCATATAACCATATCTTATTAATATTATCTGCTATTAATTATTGTGTTTCTGTATTATTGAGTGTTGCTAATTATTACAATTTTCTATCCGACGCTTTTCGCAGAGCAAATCTCGGAATATTTTGCTCGACACCAGGTGTACCGCTGGTGCGGAATGTCCCAAGGAAGAATGCGATGTACATGCTCTTCACGGGATTACCCATTTCCGGCAAAGAAGCTTACGAGTGCGGTCTCGTTAGTAAAGTCGTGGCGAACGACAAGCTTGGTGAGTCATCATCGAAAAATAATCGAAACGTTATTAGAAACATTCAAATCGAAAAAAAGTAGACTGATTCTAAACTGTTTAGAAATTATTTAAGAAACGTAAGAATTTAATTTTTGAAAGAGATACAAATATCTTCTTTTCCTTTATAGTTTTTTTTCTAAAAATTAATAAGGAAATAATAGCAAACGTTTATGAATTAACTTTGCATTTATACGTGAATATTTTTTGTATTTAACTTCGATTTCAGACGAAGAAGTTCGTCGAATTACAGACGCAATCAACGCAAAGAGCCGCTCGGTCGTGCATATCGGTAAAACGTTTTTATACGAGCAAATGGCTCTTGATATATCGACAGCGTATACTTTGGGCACCGAGAAAATGGTAAACAATCTGAAAATGAGAGATGCGCAGGAAGGAATACAAAGTTTTTTCGAAAAGAGAAGACCGAATTGGTCGCATGACTACGAGAATAATTAATTACATATATCTGTATATTTTTTTATGCGAACCTTTTTTACAGTTGATATTAAGTGATACTTTTTACTTGCGTATAATTTCAATAATAAAATAATTTTTAAAAACTATATTTTGTATGCAATTTACATCCCTCTGAACAATGTCCATAGTTTAATCCATTAATCACGTAGAAGTCATAGAAAATCATTGTAAACACGATGATTAAGCGTTATAGAATCAAAGTTCAAGTAGCATTGTTCTCGTCGTAAAACTTAATTGAAAATCGTTGAAATTTTTATGTCATAATGATTTCAAAACCTTCCGTGTATTTATAGAAAATTGCAATATTTGCATATTATCGATAATCTGGAGTATCCTAAATTAAACATTCGGTTGTAATTATTTAATTATATAAATTTTTAAATATCGCGGAATTTTTTTAAACGAAATCTGTTATATTATTTAGAATAAAATACGAATTTCATAATTAAAAAAAGTTGGAAAAAAATCAAAATTGTTTGTAGCAGCAATATTTCCTGCTATTATCGATCATTAATTAATTCTCTTTTCAAATATTTAGATTGCACGAGATCTGATGATTCAATTTTATGTAAAACAAAAATACGATATAGTTATGCAGAGCGAATGCGTATATATATAGAAAGTTTTGATGGCATATCGAATTATCGAATTATCGAAGACAGCAATGCTTACGAGATAAATCCAAAAGAAGAAAAATCCACACTTATTTTTTCCTCATTACATTTAATAAACAAACTAAATGCAATTATGCATATATAAGAAACTATTTATAATACTGGCTAATAAATATATTAATTGAAAATAAAAAAGTATAAAATTGATGGCTTAATTATGTAGTTAAAACTATTTTTGTCAAAGAGAGAGTTTATATTCCAAGTAAAAAAAAATTAATTAAGGAGATTTATTTTTAAGTATGAATTCTTATTCGAAAATAAACGATTTATTTGCAATATTATTAAATTTGTATAACAAAAATCATAACGAATTTACGTAAAAATTGATACTAAAATTTCGTGTAAACATTCTGTTGACTATATAAGAAGTCAAGTTCATAGATCAGATAAGTGTTGAAAGAGAAAAGAAACATTAATGTATGTTTATGTTAATCCATCTCATAGTCGTATCAGTATCATAGCGATTAACCTATATTTAATGTTAAATGTTTCCTTTAATCTTTTACTGAAAAATATGCAATTATCTGAATCTGCTTTTGTATGCTTTATGCAAAGATTATTATATCGTGAAATGTATTCCGTGTATGCATTAAATAACGTTCAGTACGTGAAAATGAGTGAATAGTAATATGGAAAAATAGAATTGTTGTAGTATTTTTTATTTACTTATTGTTAGTTATATTTATATTTTAATTTCATTTATCTTTTTTTATTTACCTTTTATTTATCTAATGGTAAATTTATTTACCTAATGGCTTGTAATGCCTTTTATTTATCTATTTTCCAAAAATCATTTTATCTTTAAAATATTTTTCCCTTTTGAATTTTTGAACTTCTACATAAATTATTTATTTCTGTAAAAAGATAAACAATTACAAAAAAGAATAATTATCAATAAATCCTATATTTTATCAAATTTCTCATTTAATGAATTTGTCTGGCAATCGCGGATTAATTAAAACGGATCAATTGGAAGAATATCTAAGTATATAAAATCGTGCAGAAAAAGTATATGTATATATTTATCACTCGAAGCTTGTCCAATTATCCGCTTTATTTAAATGCGATAAACAATACCGGAGTAAAACATGATTGTTTACATGCATATCATTGATGCAACTGTCCTATTTATGATAACCGACAACCGAGAAATATTTATCAAAAGGAAAGGAACGTCCGCCGCAAGATTCGTGAAGCGAGAAGCATGAACTTCGTTTGTTCGCGGTCTCGTTTTGTAAATTTGTCTGTTGCGATAACGCCTTTGCCCTTGATCCTTCCCGAGAAATCTTCGTTTGTGGTCCTCGCGTCAGTTTGATACGAAAGATGACGTCGGACTTTCAGTGTTTCTATCTGATAAACGATTCGTCCCCGACTGATGTTCTCGTTCGTAATAACAGGCGTAATATAATTCTTCGGTACAATTCGACGGTATCGAAACACGAGTATATTTAGACGTTTGAATGTTTTCTTCTTTTTCTTCTACGGTATCATTCTACCGGTATCGAACGTGTTTGTCTTTTGAACTCTCGTATCGTTATAGCACCGGAGGAGTCAGACTACGACACTGGGGTTCTCGTTCACTGAAGACGATAAAGGTCGGGACCGCGGTGGTCGGGTAACACGTCAGAGCGAGGAGGATCTTCGAAGTCTCGAAGGCCGCCGATACGCCGCTCTTATTACGGCGCATTAAAAAAAAAGCATCTCTCTCTTTCTCTTTCCTCGTCCGTCTCGGTCCCGCTATCTCGCTTTTTCTCCGACCGAGCTTATAAGTGACGACCGCCGTCGCGCCGGGGAGCAGTAATCACGTTGGATTATTCTGGAATAGATTCCGAAGCCGAAGTCGAAGCGACGCGCATGCATAGCGCACGACGAGTCGCAGATCGCAAATAGCGGACGCAAAGCGGAAGTACCGGTCGACGACAAGGACTAGGCTCTCTCCCTTGGTTGATGACTCTTACCGAGACCATCATCGCTGGCGGTTGCCCGAGGCTTGAGGCTTCCCGGAGGAACGAAACTCAAAAAGCGGATCGGGACAGGAAGAGAGGAAGCGCAACGCGAAAGACGAGCCTGGCACCGCGAAGACGATTCACGAGAAGGCAGATAACGGAATTGCTTTTCGAGAGTTGCACCGGTCAGTTGGCGAAAGAAACGTAGAAAATATATTTTTAGACGAGAGCGCAGCTTCAACAACGTTTTTGCGAGCCCCCCCCTTGAATCCGCTCGTTTTTGCGGATTTATACAAAATGAGACGAAGTGCACATTCGAGCCTCGGACAGCGAAAAAGAGAACAAATGGAGTGCAATCGAGACTGCAAATATAAACGTTATCATGTCAACTGGACGCGCGATCCCGATTCGTTATTGCCGTATGAAAAGGAAATGTACTTTAGCGGCAATACTGATGGCGGTGGCGTAATTATCATTACGAGCGAAGATCAAAGCTGTAATGATATGAAAGGCATGATAGCGGGGGGCATAAATAGCTATGAATGTATATAGCAGATCGTACAACCCACATGCATACGCACGTACATACATACATGTATACATTAGCCGCACTGTTATTGTTTTGATTCGTCACATGACCAAGTTCGACAGATATATTTTCCCTTTATGTGGCATTTATTAATAACCACTAAATTAAGTAATTTTCTCTCTTGAGATTACTGTAGAGATACTTCTTAATAGTAAAGCATGCATCGCAATTATTGCATGATGTACCCAATCGATTCAAACTTAAATTCAATTATAATAATATACGTGCAAAATAACGTTTAAAATTACTAAAGTAATTTTAATATATCATCAAGAAGTATTTTAACATAAATAAAGTATAAAGAGAGAGAGAAAAACAATTTAATAATCATTAATAAATGTTTTATAAATTCGATTACTACGAGAAGAATTATATAGAATATTAATTGCTTCGAAGTAAAGTATATTAACTTTGATTTAAGAGGACACGATGATTTTAATTACTTGATAACAAGTCATTTATGATAATATTTATTTTCTTGCAGACTGTGAAAAAATGGCTTCCATTCCGCAGGGTGCTTTCGCAGCGTGGAAAGTTCGCTGTAACGAGGAACTCGCTGTTTCCATCCCTACGATGGATAGAAAAGAGAAGAAGGAAAATATATTCAACCCGAGACCTCCTTTAGAAGGTAATATACATATGTTTTTATTCGTGTTTTAAATTCATATTCAATTTCAGACGGAAACGTTTTATTTACGTCATTTTATCTTATTTACTTGGACCACTTTGATTTTACTGATTTATTAAATGTGCAGGTTGGGAGTTGACACCGCTCAAGTACAATAGCAAACTAATGAACAGCATTTGGGGCCTGTACAATCGCTATTCAGTGCACAATTTTAAGAAGAACACTGACGCCGAGGAGGGGGCCCGCGGTGGGGTGGCCGCGGCGATCTGGGGCACCATCTTGGAGAGCCAGCCCCAGGCCGCCAACGTCGCCGCCGCCACCACCGCGGAAGCCCACCAGATCATGACCGGGAATCGCCTCTAAACACGACGCGGCCACGTGACTTCGAAAAATCATTCGAAAATGATAGTCGGGAATGAGCGCGAGTTATGCGCATAATTACAATATAAAATGGGGTAATAAATAAAATAAAAAATATATATGTATATAATTTGTATATGCGTAATTACTAATATATATATGGAGAAAACGTGTACACAAAAGATATATTAGTAATTACCGAATTATGTGTATATACAAATTTTATGATAGCTCTAAATGGCCATTTGGGCACTTTTGCTATGAGTTTTTGCCTCGATTACGTTATTATCAAGTTATTTCAATATCGTTGTCTATAATATCTTTTTGTTGTGTCGTTCTTATTGAGTTGTTCGTTTTATTCATTTAAAAACCAGATTTATATTAGAATAAGACAGCTCAAAATTAACTGTGCTATTATTATTGTATCGCAATAATCGGAAACTTTTAGCAGTATTTAAATGTTCCATTTCGTTTAGAAATTTTTTTGAGATCGATTTATCCTAAGATGTTCAATTTAAATGTCTCCAATTTTTTTCGCATAATTATAAATATTTGCGTGAAAAATATTAGAATAATAAATATAGTGATTGATAATGAATTATGTGATCGATTATGTATTATTGTAATAAAATAAATAATAAATGAATAAACTAGAAATGTCACGCGTACGTATATTATACCAATATAATACCATACTATAATTGAAATTAGATTTAATTTTTAAATTTTTTATCTCAAAATCCTTTGACAAATGAATTTTTTCCGTCAACATCTTAAATTGCTATTGTTCAACTAATTTAGGGTTATCTCAGTTAAATACCTATCTATTTAAATAGTGTTTAATTCAAAACAAAAACCTTTTTAAAGAGAGAAAAGAAAATTACTATACAATATCGTAATCTTTATCCGGAAAAAAATTGTTCACATAAGAACATATATAAATATATATAAACATATATAAAAAATATAATTATATATTTTTATATGTTCTTATATAAAAAATTTTTTCCCGGGTAGTATCTTTAGTATAATAAAAAAATGAATAATTCTATTTACGTAACTATGTAAATTATGTAAACAAATTATTATAGATATTAATTTTTAAGTTAATTAAGGATTAACTTAATAGCAAAATTTTCGAATTATAATATAGTATTAATTTATTATTTCTTAATTTAATATTTCTTCCTGGTATCAAACAACAAAAAAAAGAAATAAAAATTTCTATTCAAGTTAATAAAATATATTAAATAGATATTACTATATAACTATAAATTTAATCGCTGATTAAATCAGTCGGCGAGTTCGAAATCATTCGTAATCACTGACACTACCTGCCGGCGATTGTAGCAAACTTCACGACGCTCCATGCCATATGGTGGGCGCGGAAATCGATCTTTCGATTTGCAAAAAAAGTTCGATCGGCATGAGCCGTCGAGGTGCGCCGAGGCGTCGAGGGCGCGTTTTATCGAGACGTGTTTACTAATATAACGGGTGATCTCTAATCAGTAAAAAAGAAAAAGAAAAGAAATGGCTCTCTACGACAATCAACACTGGCTCCTGTCGCACATCAGGGACAGCTTCCTCGCGACGGACGACACGGGTTTGTACTTCTGATAAATTTAGGTTAGAAACGTCAAACGTCAGCGGTATTAATTTGCGAGATATGGTACCAATTTGCAAATATTTCAAAATAATATTTCCGATAACGCACGATGACGCTTGTTGTAAGATAAATGGGATTAAAATTAATTGTTTATATATTAATGCGACCCAATAATAAATAAGCCATAAATGCATTGTTATATGGTATTACGTATTCTATATTTTAGTCTATTTAGAATTGTAATTAATTTTTTGCTGTATATATCTTACATCATTCTCTCAATTGAAAGGTATGTGCGACATGGTGATACTGGGGGAAGATATTCCTAGGCAATTGAAGAAAAACGGGACGCTGCAATGTTATCCTGGTATGGAGGAGAGTGACGATGAGGATTTAGATGCGATGGGAGAATCATATGACATACAAATGGGTACGTATTTCTGTTGTCTGTTATTTTATAAGAAGAACACTCACATAAAGCTCTCAAATCAGAATTGATTCGATTCGAGTCTAACAAAATAATTTTGACAGCATATAAATTGAGTTGTAATTGTGGAACTGAATTAAAAATGATTATTTCTAATTTCTAATGAATCACTTAATTATAATTCTTTTTTGCTTGCGACATTTGTTCTAGACATGGAATTCAGTCACAGACAGAGATCTAACACTGCACAAAGACTAGAGAAGATGGACATAGAGAGGAAGAAGGCTGCCAAAGTCAAGCATGTCAAGTGGGAGCACAATCCTAGCGCCGTGACGCCTACGGATCGGTCGGATCTATTTCAGAGGAAAGACTTTCGTAGGAAAACTCCGCTTAAAAAGGCACAGTCTCTTTTGTCGGAACAACTCGAAAAGTGTCCGTATTTACCGCCGAATCCATTCAAGGAGTACGCCAAATTTGACGGCAACGTATGTAATACTAATTTTTCATTTTTCTCAAACAAAGAGCTTATATTTCCAAAAAGACGTCTTACGAAATGAAAATTATACACTACAAGATTGCTTTCTTATGGCAAAAAAAATGGAGATTATGCGTTATATAACTTTTCCTCTGCGAATTTTCTTGTGTTGACATGTGAATTTACAAACATGTGAATTTATAATATATTCAAAAATATAATGTAATTAATGAATTTCATTTTGTTGACAAAACATGTGAATTTACAATAAATTCACAATACATCATTTACAATAAAAATATAATGTAATTAACTCTTTGCAGGCGCAAGTGAGCATCCCTGTGAGAAGGTATAGGATATTCATGTGTATGCTGCCGAAAGAGGACAGGATGTATCCAGTTCAGGTGGTGGTGACAGCAACGGCACGGGTGTTGGACTTTATCGGTTTGATTTGCTATAAATATGCATGTGAACATCCCGATCATAATTTGAAGTACGTAACAAAAGTTGCTTGGCGTTGTTAGAATGCATACGACTTTTTCACGAAGTTTCGATCGTTACTTCCAGGGAGGACATCTCACATTACGGGCTGTACATAACTGAGGATGACGGTGAGATAGACTCGGCCTTTCCCTGCTTGGACCCGCACGAAATTATCTCCAAATTCGAATTCACTACGCTGGGCCTGATCGAGATGAAGCCGAGCGATAAAGCACGACACAACACAATCAGTTGCATCGAGAAGAAGGACGAGGAGGACTTCGAGCGTAAAGACAAGGAGCAGGAAGAAGTTGCGAAAGATTTGGCCAAGATGGAGGGTCACACTACCGCGATGGAGGCGCCGTTGTACCAATCATACAGGTAATTCCTCAATGTATTACATCACATTAAGTTATATACAGATAATTCCTCAATATGTTACATCATATTAAAAATATCATATTGAGTTTTTTTTTAAATCAAATATTTTATTTGTTAGAATAGCCAAACTCTCTAAAATGTAATTAGTAAATAAAATTTAAATAAAACTCAAACAAAAAATATGAATATTTATATAAATTATTAGAAGTGATGATGAAATTGAATGGAAGTACAGTGGTGAAAATTAAGTTGCAAAATCGAGAGAATAATATAGGATCGATAATTGTTGAGGTGCGTTCGAATTGCATTAAGAATGTACACATGTACTCTCTCAAATTGCAGGGTATACATAATTAACAAAATGCGAGCAAAGACAGAGATTCATCTCGGAATATCGGGCGAGAAGATAGAGATAGATCCGGTGATAACGGGCAAAGGCGCTGCCAGGTTTTGGAATAGACAGCGGGCGGTCAGTTATCACATAGACAACATCGCCTGGTGCGAGGTGACGGAGACTAAGGGATCGAAAACTATATTCACACTGGTTTATACCCCGCAATCCAGCGCTCCGGACAATATTCTGAGTGAGTTACTTTCTTTTTGCATAATTACATATCGCCTGACGATTTCATCTCTTCCAAGAGAAGAAGATTTCAAGGAGAATCATTATCTTTCGCGTAAGAAAATTCGCAGAGAGGATTTCTAAATTTCCAATAAATTTTACAATAAAAACTATTCATGTTTCATAAATGAAGCTTTAATCTTACTGTGTTGACGGTGTGTTACAGGTCAAAGTCATTCGCTTCATCAATCGGCGTCCTTCAAGAATCACGATTTCGAGGCGGATTCGGTGACGGCCGAGGAGATCGTGCGTAAAATCAATCACATCCTGGAACTGCATAGCAGCCAGTCGAGAAAGGAGTATCTCGCGCAGAAGGAGAGGAAAGCAGCGAGGAGGAAGAGCTTCCATCTGCACAGATGACAGCTCTATTGGTTAATCCGCACAATCTTAGATTATTTGAAGCATTGAGTATTAATATACATATATATATACACCACAGAACGTGATCGTAGGAATCGCTCCGAGATCAGAAGTACCTTCACATACGATCGATATCTCGAATCTCGTTGACGGGCCAGAAATGGCGGAAAGTAGAAGCGGTATTGTCCGTATTCCACAGATATAAAGATTTAATGTTGTATAATATCGGTATAAATTATTTCGTATATTTATTACATATTATATTATCTCGTATCTCGTCGGTGTGAATACGCCGAGGAACGCGACTGTCGTACGCGAAGTAAGTATTGTATAATCAACCGTGCGTAGTGTTGTTGTGTATTTAATTAATTTAAGTGTTATTTATATACTTTTACTATGATGCTCCTGTCGCCTGTAAATTTAATAGAGCTGAAAGAATAAACTACACCTAAAACCACGCTGCTCTCCGCTTCACTGTTGCTCCTACAACGAGCGCTTGATAACGTTTACGGTGGCCCTGGATATGTTGTCCTCCATCTTCTCCATGAATCTCCGATTCAATTTATGTACATGTTGACTGAGTGTAGATATCCTTAACGCCACGTCCAACAATTTCTGACTGTTCCTGCAGATGTGCTCGTAATTGGGGCGCGTCAAGACGAAGGCTCTCTCGGCCTCGGTCAGTACGTTTATATCGAGAACCTGTCCCTGTCCCTCCGCGCTCGCCTTCTGCTTGGTCAAGTTTCTCCGTTGTGTCTTACGACTCCTGTACTCCTGCTGCCAGTCCCTTCGCTCCTGCCTGAGCCTCTCTATATATTCCTTCAGATTAAAGGCCTCGTCCTTTGCATTGCATTCTCCTTCGTCTTTGTTTGATGTGAGTCTGTCGTTGGTTATAACTTCATTGTCATCTGGAAGAAGATATATTGAGCTGCAGTTGCTAGAGTTTGTTTTGGAGATCAGCTGATCCTTTGTATGTAGAAATTTAACATTTTTAGGAAATAAAATTGCTCACAAGAAATAATTGCATTTGTGAGAAACAATGCTGTCAATGGAGACAGGCGTATTCCGTTCTCCACGAATGAATTTAAAGACAATGAAAATTGTCTTTAAATTCATTCTTTTGACGCTGAAAGTTTGTTTTTCCTCGCGATCGCAATAAATACGCGTCACTTCGCGGGGCCGAGATCGGACTAACCTTCATCGCGGTTATGCACCACAGCGCGCGTCTGGAAAATCGACGACCTGCGTTTGCGGACGGTCCTCTCGGATTTAAACTCTTCATCGAAGTTCGACACATCAGCCATTATCGCGAGATTTGTCGTAGCAAAGGATCATTTCTCGTTAATGTTCATCGCCATATACGTAAGTGTACACAACATGGCGGAATAACTTTCAAACTACAAACGAACTCGCGCATGGAGTATGTGATGCCTTTTGGCCAATCAGGAGGATTTGAAAAATCAGCTGATTCTATCCGTGGATCACGTATGATGTAGGTGCACATTCGCATGTAAAATTTATTTGTACATGTCTAATTCTTGTTTTATATAATAATGGTTAAGTATATATAATTATTAATAACATATATGATTATTATACATTGATATATATAGTGTATTTTATATTTGTCTTGTGTAAAATTATGTCATTTTAGTATATAAAACGATTATATATTAAAATGACATAATTATGTCTCTTGTTATCGTATTAATTATCGTATTGTTATCGTATTGCACGTACTAATTGCGTTTGCGAGCAAATCAGATAATCACGTCATTTAATTTATTTAATCAGTCAGTTTTATTATAATTATTTTTAAATCGCTTGTAGGGTATTACATATTTTTTATTTAAAATAAGTGAAAGCAAAAGAGAGGAAAATTGGTACATATGTGAAATAAATTAATATTTAAAGTTAAAATATCGTATTGATGCTTTACCGATATTATACATTCGAGGATCTTTGAGAGCTGACGTCATTTAAAAACTCTCGATTGTGATTGGTCGATTACATCTTTCTGTGTGTTTGCATTCACAGTTCAATTTTATAATTAAAATAAGATCTTTAATCTGGATGATCCTTTGCGTTCATTTAATGAAATGATCGTGCAGCATTTCAAGATCATCAGGGCGATCTTTAAATTCACAAAATCCGGCTATAAATAACATCTGCAAAGGGGCGATACACAAAGGGCTCGCCACATCGCGCTCGTCGTGTGGTCCGGCATTTAGCGTTTCGCCACTTCCGGCGAACCCAGGCGGCGCTGAGTACCGTGTGCCCCTTTTTTTTTCCCCAGGAGCTGGAGGGGAGTTCGTTCGTACCCCCTGCCTGCCAAAAAGGGGCAGCGCGTGAAAAAGAGTGATGCGAAAATTGTCAAATATCGGGCGCACGACGGCGGCGGTGCGGCGAGCCCGGTGAGCCTGGTGGTCGGTGGTGGTGCGCGGCGTACGTAAAAAAAATAATAATAATAATTAAAGAAGAAAAAATACGAAGTACAAAGGGAGGAAGGAAACCAAAACAAAACACCGTAGCCGCGCTAGCGCCGAGGTAGTCAACGCGGCGTGCGGGGCGCGATGTCGAGCACCCTGGAGAAGAAGATCATGAATCTGGAGGAGCGGCTGCGGGCGGAGAACGAGTCGCGGGACCGGGACAGGCAGGCCGGCGGCGAGGTTGGTGGCCCGGGCACCATGGGCTTGCACTCTTCGTCGTCGTCGTCGTCGTCGTCGGCGGCGGCGGGCCCCGCGTCCAGCCCCGCGCTCCGCAGACCCCGGCAACGTAAGCAGCTCGCTCTAATGCGCGCGCGGAGGTCCCACCTGCGAGGTGGCCCCCCCATCCTGGATCCTCCTCCGCTTCCCCGGATCGATATACGGTCCGTCTCCCCGGCGATGCGTTACCGCGTTCGCGCGCGTGGTACAGGTTATGTTGACCGTATCTCTGGCCGCTGTTGATCGATCCCCGTTGTCGATTCCGCGACACTCGAGGACTCGCGACGCGTCCGGCAGGACGGCTTTCCTACGTTTCGCGTCTCAATTTTTGTCATCTGTATTTTGTTTACCTCGAGCGTCACCTCGCTCGCCGATTTGATTCGCTCATTTTTGCTGAACCACTTTTTAGATTCGTAATCCGTTTATTATTTTGTTACCGAATTTTGACGAATTGAATCGAAAAGTTCGAAGATTGCTGGTAAGTGGCGCAGTATAAATAAGTGTCGTAATAATTTTTAGGAGAGCGTATGTTATTATAGCTCAATGTTAGTAAATAATTATGTACAGAGTATAAATACGGGATTGAGATAATGTTAAATTAAAAAAAGCTATTCAATAACATATGAATTTATCGACTAAATCTGTAAGCTTGATGTTAAACTTTTTGGAGAAATAACTGAAATCTCTTTCAACATTGATATTAGGATTATTTCTGATTAGTGAATCAAATGTTAATGACTCGTTACATGCCAAATTATAAAGAAGTTATATTACGTTTAATTATAAGGAAATAGCTTAACAAAGTATTGATATATTAAAATACTACACATTTCTTGACAGTTGGGGATATGGGTACCCCGACACGACCCAGAAGACAGCTGGATCTGCCAGTGTCGCAGATGACGCCGCCAAAGATGCACGACAGCGAGGTCGAGTTGAAGCTGCAGGAAATCATGAAGATGAACGGCATCCTGAATATCAATGGCCAAAGGTATCAGACGGAGATGAAGGATCTGGAGCATCTGGGCGAGCTTGGTAACGGCACCTGCGGACACGTTGTCAAGATGAAGCATAAGCCGAGCGGCGTGGTAATCGCCGTGAAGCAGATGCGGCGCTCCGGGAACGCGGAGGAGAACAAGAGAATAATTATGGATCTCGACGTCGTGCTCAAGTCGCACGACTGTCCATACATTGTGCAGTGCCTGGGCTGTTTCATCACCGAATCCGACGTTTGGATTTGCATGGAACTGATGGCGACGTGCCTAGACAAACTGTTGAAGCGTAGCAGGCAAGCGATACCGGAAGATTTTTTAGGAAAAGTTACAGTAGCAGTAAGTTTCTTTATGCTTTTGTGAGATATTTTGTTTCCCCGAGTTTCAAAATTGTTAAAAATCTTTAAAAGTCTTAGAAAACTCATTAGTGAAAGATAAGATAACTTTATTATTATCATTATTTTTAAAGTTAACTTTTCTACGTCGATTTTTTTTCCTTAAAATGTATCCTCATAATGTATTATTCTGAATTATTTTTATGATAATTTCGAAATGATTGAGAAAACGATTTTACATTATACTTTTTTTTTCTCTTTAGACAGTAAAAGCGTTGTCGTACCTGAAAGAGAAGCACGGCGTAATACATAGAGACGTGAAACCTAGTAATATATTATTGGACGACACGGGAGGGGTGAAGCTTTGCGACTTCGGGATTTCTGGCAGACTGGTCGACAGCAAAGCGAAGACGAGAAGCGCGGGATGCGCGGCATACATGGCTGTGAGTATAAGATGTACATCGCATTGCGGAAGAATGTTCAATTTTTCTAAATAACGGAATAATTGTGCACTTCTGCCGTGTTCCTTGCGCAGCCTGAAAGGATAGATCCACCAGATCCTACTAAACCGGATTACGATATAAGGGCGGACGTGTGGAGTTTGGGCATTACTCTGGTGGAACTAGCTACGGGAATATTTCCTTATCGAGACTGCAAGACTGATTTTGAGGTAAAATTTTTCGTCGGAAAATTTAACTCAATCTTTGTTATCTTCGTATGGGAAAACGGGAAAACTAACTGATAATTTTCTATCTCTATTACGAAATGTAGTAGTTAAGTGTGCGTAATGTATTTATGTATTGGAATGAACTTTCGCACTGGAAAGCAATCCTTTTAATTCAATGTGGAATTTATTTGTAATACGCCTTGAAAAGATATATTTTGAAGTTTGCTCCTTTCTGTATGAATACACCTCGCTCCGCTCACATTGTTTCTATACTTATTATACTTCTCATATTGTCCTATTGCAGGTACTGAGCAGAGTAGTACAAGACGATCCTCCGTCTCTCCCAGCGGACGCGCTCTTCTCCAAGGAGTTCAGAAATTTCGTCAGCTGCTGCCTGACGAAGAACTACAAGCACCGGCCAAAGTACCACAAGCTCATGGAACACGCCTTCATTCGCAAATACGACGTTCTGCAGGACGGCGAGACGAATTCCGCCTTGACAAACTCCGGCTGTCAATGGTTCGGCAAGGTCATGCGGCAGCTAGAACCAAGGTGGGGATCAAGATGTGCTAATTGCTGTTCTCTGTTTGCTTTTCTTAGACGTAATATTTAGGACGTAATATTTAATAGCGATAGGAGAAAGACAATGATAATGATATAATCATTAAAAACGCATTACTGTGACAGCGAGATCGCGAACTTTTAAACATGGCATGAGATTTCTGACTAATAAAGATACTGATCTCTGGTTTGGTTATCTATTTTTTTTTATTTTTTATTTTTTTTTTCGTCTCGGCAATAATCAAAATTTAATCGCATTTTAGCGAGCGATTTTTTGTGAAAAGACTTTACGCACTTAACATATTCACGGTCAGTGAGTTTTGGACCGAAGCGAGTTTTGCGAGAATTGGCCTGTCGTTGGATGTGTAACGATTGTACGAGGTGTCCCGGAATTATGGCGTCTTTGGCTCTCAGCCAGCGGATTCTTTCTCTCGTTGATTGCGTGTTCGACTTTTTGCAATTGGAAGAAACGATCGAATTGCGAATTTGTCGAAGAATTTGCGGCCGAAGAGAGACGCGATATACTCCCGGAACATTCGGTATACATTTATCTCTGATACTGCTTTGCAAAAAAAAAAACTGACAGTTCCTTCTTTCGAATTAAAAGTTTGCGTGCGTGTTGAATTGTGTTGCAGCGTTGAGCTTGAGGGAGGCAGCGCGGCGTAGCATCCTCTATCTCCCTCGTTCCTTTCTCCTTTCCTACTTCCGCTCCTTCCCGGATAAATCGCCTGAAAATCCCCGAAACAGATTTACAAAAAAAAAAGAGAAAAAAAAGATAAATTACCCCGTTACTCAAAATATCCAAAAGTCTGCCCGATTTTCATTTCGAGTTGTTTGGTTTGTGCACGCGCCTGTTACACACCCCACCCTTCAACCCCTACTCACGGTAAGCATTTTTTTATTTATTTCAATGTATTTTCGTTTCTCTCTTTTCGTTTCTTACTTTTGTTGCGTTTAGCGCGTAGCGACTCCGCCAACTCCGTCGCGATGCACGCATAATTTTTCCCTGTGCACATGCCATTTTTCTTTTCTTTTTTTGCAAAATTGATTTTGTAAAAATGAACTCTTGGCTATTGCAGATCAGGGACGAAATTGCTGCAGCGAAATTCACGTAACCGTGATAAAGAGGATTATGTGGATCATACAGATCCATATCCGAATCATAGAAATTTCAGTCGTATCATTTACTTTTTTTTTGTCAGCAAAATTTTCATAGATCCTCATCATTTTGATGCAAAGTTTTCGCCGTGAGCAGCTCGTTCCATGACTTACATGACGACGCAAGAGATTCTGATCTCGCAGCATGATCCTCCGGAAGTTTCCGGCACGATTTAAAGATAATCTGACATCTCTCTTAACAGAAAACTTCGTCATCTACGTTTTGCATACTAATAATTAACGATTAACGCTTTGCTCTAACTTTCATTAACCCTTCTAGCCTGAGGTTTTCTTGCAGAACACACATCACGGTACGATTGTGGGATGATAGTGGTACACATACATGCATATCGAAAGAATCAAATCGCACTTTCATGCTGAAGGGAAATCAATCGTATTCACAAATCTATCCTTGGCAGAAAATTTCATTCGGAATGGCGACTCAGTTCCAGATTGCCAGGAGGTCAGCAGCGAGTTTCGGGTCACGTGTCCCTGAAGCAGACAGCCCACCTTCGAGCGCAGTCCGAGATGCCGGCCTTCCTGAAGAGCAACATCAACAGCAGCATCAGAGAGCCGCCGAACTGCGGCTTTCTGACGTTCCATCAGCGTTGCAACAGCGAGAACGGCGCGAGCTACGTGCCCTACAGTCCGTACGCTCTACGTCGGAAGGAGATCGCGCGACCGTTCTCGCCGCCGATATCCAAGGACGCGGCGGATCAGCCGGAGCCGAATCTGCCGCCGCGATCTTTCTCGCCCTACCGGCAGCACGAGCAGACTATCGCCAGGCACGATTACAACTCTTCGAATCGCTGCTCGACGACGAACGGCCAAGGTAGACAGGAGACGACGACGACGACCACGGCGACGACGACGGCGAGACCGTTCTCCCCTTACAGGACTCCGGACGCCAGTTTGGACAGCAACGGTCGACCGTACTCCCCGTATCGCAGTAGCCGTTACGAGGAGATGTTACGGGACGGTGGTAACAAGGCGGACCGATGGCAGGGAGGCGTCTCGAGATCGTTGAGCCCCTTCACCAGAGACTACTCGCCCTGGCGACGGGAGAACGTCGATCCGCCGAATGTCATTCAGCCACCACCTGCCACGTACGACAACAGCGGCCGTTACTCGCCGTTTCTGCAGCATCGATTCGCGCAACCCCCGTCGCAGCAGCCCGCGACACTCCAGACCTATCCGCAGACGCAGAACATCTACGGTAGTCCAATGATCAGCCGCAAGAGGTAATTGGATACGTTGAAAAACTTAAATTATTTACTGATCATACTATTATTTTTTTTTATTTTCTTTATTTATTTGTTTATAAGTATATCTTCTACGTTATCTTATGTTTATTTATAAGTATATCTTCTATGTTATCTTATGTTTATTTATTTTAATTTTAATTTTAATATAATTTTAATTTTATCACTTGTACGAGAGAATAATTTTACTATCTTTACTATCTTTTGATATAAGAATTCATCTTTCAATCAACTTCACTTTGATAATTTAGTGTGTAATATAAGCTTACTATTCAACAAAGCTGCCGCATATATTTCTTTTCTGTTTATCATGACCGATCGGCGAGAGATTTGTCATAAAGTATAATAAATATTGCTACCTATTTTACATCAGGTTTCCTTCGGAGCCACCGCCACAGGGATCTCACGGTTCCACTAGTCCACAGTTGTTGATCTCCCGTTTCGCGCATCAGCTGAAGCAGGAGTCGCCGCCGTCGTCATTGGCGATGCCGCCGCAGCAGATCATTGGCTCGAAGGAGTCCGCGAAGAAGCGCTTCGCGTCCTACGTACGCCTCAGGCTCGGCAGCGACCGCGCTCCTTCGCCGGAACCACCGCCGAGACTGAGTCGTGGCGAATCCCCGCTTGCCCTTAGGAGGAATTTAGTCGAACAGGCGTCCCCTTCCTTTCCGCGGAGGTACGCATCTCTTTCAATTTACTTTTTGCTCGCCAAGGAGATATCTTGTATAATTATGAACTATACAGAGTGTCCCGAATTTAAATGTCTAAACTTTGAGATTGATAAACTAAGAAAGAAAATATTTACGTTAAGGAAGTAACAACGTAAATAAATAAATGTAAACGAATAAGTGATATAAATATTATAAATAAGTACAAAAATGAAAACCTGTTTTGGTTTTTTTTTGCGATTTTCTTCAAAATGAAGCAAAAACAAGCATATCTCGGAAGGACTTTTTTTTCTTAGTTTATTGATCCTCTATACGCTCCTAAAATTTACTACATTTAAATTCGAGACACCATGTGTAATCATAATTGAACGTTTTTTAATGAGATCAAAAGAGAATAACGTATATACGTATAACAGATGATTTGGGTTTCTTCTAGGTACGTCTCGCCTTCTCCGCCCCAGCCGCCGCCTAGGAGATTGTCGGAGAGCAATTCCGTGCCTGGTAGCCCGCAGCACGTGCGAGCTCGCCTGCGCTACACACCCGAACCTCAGAGGAGACCTCCGCCACCATAACCCACCGTTACAATCATTAAGCCTTATTATTATTATTCCTTGTTGGTGCCATACGCGACTACGGACACCCGGACGACGATCACCACGTAGTGGAGCGAGGTGCATCGTTATTCGACAACGGTTGCGCGCACAGAGCGAGTCACAGTGCACGTGTAGACGCAAACGTTCGTACACGTGTTCTCACCGTTGTGAAGTATAAACCAAAAGAAAAGCGTAGGGAGGAAACGGAGAAGCGTGTCCTTTAAATACTCGAGCCGACGCGAACTCGGAGTTGTGCGCGAGTCGAAGATTTGTACGGGAACGTCGATTTAGCGTGCGAAACGGCTGGAGGAGACGCGGGTAAATATTTCACATTGATTTGACATTCTCACACATTTGGATTCGCGAACGCGCTTCGAACGCGAGAATTGCCTTAAGATATACGAGGACTTATATACTTGTAGCTAGTACGAATATTTCAGATCTCCAGAAAGACTTCCGAGTGTTTCAGGTTTCTGATGCGAAGAATATTTTCTGAATTCCTTATTGATGTTAGGAAAACGTAGGGAAGAGAGTGAAACGTCTTTTTCGAGTTTAGAGCGCTTCACACGCTAAAGTCGTTGTAAACGTAAACTTCCGCACGGTCGAGTAGCTTTCAGCTAAAATCGCGCCGACCGTCTCGGTTTGATTGATCCTGGCGTACAAGTAATTGGAACGAATTATTTTCTCTACAAGATAGGCTGGGAAAGTAAGAAAAAAAAAAATGCATAAATCAATCCTCAAGAGAAAAAAAAAACCTACTTAGATAGTTTTGCAACAAATTCTCGCCGAGCTCTTTTGCCTTAACTGTTCTTCTAAATGTGGAAGGAAGCAATCGATTAAGAGGGAATACTAGGATTAATGTTACAACCGAGAGTGTCATCGGCGGCCCGAGGCCCGCATGCACACGTTTTATATACGTGAGGGGATGATCGTTCACGGCGGCGAACAGTCCTCGCGACACGTTTACACGGCTTTTCTTCGCCGCCGCGAGATGCGAATCGATCTACCTTCGTTAATTAATCCTCTTCTCGACGTGTATTTATCGATGATACGCAACGAGAAATAAGAGATGCTCAACTTTTTATATCGTTTGCGTATGTAAAAAAAAAAAGGTACAGCGACGCGGAGGAGCGCGGCATTAATCGCGATGCACCGCGATGTTTTTTCTAAATCAGCCTCGACACACATATACACACACTATACATATATACATATTTATGTACATATAAATATATATGTATATACACGCACACATACATATATATACAGGAGAAGTTGTATATATGCATTCGTGCCCCATGTGAAACATGCGTAAACCGTTCCTATCGCTCTTCGTTTACGCTTCTTCTTGTCAATCATGAGAATTTTGTCAAGGAAAAGAGAGAAAGAGAGAGAGAGACAGGATAAAACGCAACGAAACTCTCGCTCTCTTCTCTCGGACGGCCTTTGCGGTACCTCTGGACTCGAATTGCAGTCTCACGGTGACTTCTTTTCCACGTTTTACTATTAATATTAATGACTATTATTAAAGCAACGTTAAATACGAGAGCGAGCCGAGTAATGTCCAGTTCTATCAATATGGATCAACTTTAATCCCGGTTCAACGTACTTTTGTATCTTTTTCTAATTTTAAGAATTGGAAAAAGACAAAAAGCAAATAAAATCAAGATTAAACTTTATCTACATTGGTAGAAATGTGCACATAAGTTTACGAGTGCGTAAATCCGATATCGATCATAGTCCAAACCGGGAGGGATATTATCGTCCACACTCGATTTTTCCTCGCGTGTCGAAAAAAAGGGAGGGGGGAGGCAGAGAAGTGAATAACAAAAAACGAAAGCACAATAATGTCGCGGTAGCACGTCACGTAGAGTCCTAGCCACAGAGGACGAATTTGTATATTACTCAATCAGCAGGGCGTTACTCTCTACACACACACACACACACACACACACACACACACACACACACACACACACACACACGTATACACTATACATGCATACGGTACCACGTAGACACGATTTTAGAATGTTGTAATTATTATTTTTAATTAACATTTAATCCCTAACTACGTTCAAGTCTACACTCGTAATCACCCTTTGTCATTCATTTTGACAAAAGGATCTGTTGCAATGTAAATAAACTTATATTTATACGAGTTATTGCATCTCTCTTTTCCACATTTTCTCTCTCGCCACATTTTAGCTCCCCTCTTCGCCTTAAAAGTATATCGCTACTATTTTTGGGCCATGCCTTCGTCATTTTCAATTGAACCGATTTACGTTTTCTATTCGTCGTTTAGAATAACAAAGAGAATTGTGCAAGTCATTCGTCACTCGGGCAGTCGTCTTCACCGATTGTGATGAAACGTACAGTTGTAAAAATGTATATAATCTTTGACCTTTCGATATTTTCACTTATAATGTCAATTGAAAAATATATCGAATGACATTGAAAGAAATATAAGATATTCCTTTGCAATTTAATTTACTAGACCACATTATTTTCGTTGCCATGCAAAAATAATTACCATATGGAATAGATAAGAATTTCATTGCGGCATAGTTTAATTCTTATCAAGGCATACCGTTGTGTCAATAAATTTCGAAGGAAACGTATGTCTTTTCGAGGTTAATATTTTTTTGCTGTATTTATTTATATATTGTATCGTGTACATTTGCGTCCTAATCGATATTTCGTTGAATATTTTACAATTAAAAAATATTAAGCCTTTTTTATGTTTTGAAGAAAATATATTTCTTCTAAATTAAATGTAACGTTGCATAATTTTCATTGTGCTACACGTACGCTCTAAATTACATGCATATAGATAAGAATGACTTTCTATCGAATATATACAGTAGATAAGAATTCACCATGACATACTTTAATTCTTATAATATCGATAAAGTTAAATTTATTCTTTTCTTTTATTAAGAAAAAAACAAGGTGAATTTATTAGAAAGTAGGAAGACAGAATTAATTCATAGCCTTGACGGCTTTGCCTTGAAAATTATTAGAAGCTCCTAACTTAATTCATAGAATAAATTAACCTTGTAGTTTTATTAATTGTGGAATAGTTGTAGTTTTCCTGTGGAATTATAATATATAATAATACAATAAATGATATAATCTAATATATATACTCATATATATATATAAATATATTTATATATATGTATATATATTATATTACTAATTGTGTTAAAATTATATACATATAAAAGACGATATAATTTTAATACAATTTATGCAGTAACACGTTGCGGTATACAGATATATCAATGCATATTCCAAAATTTCTGAATTAAATCATCGGTCCCGCGAGTCATTTAATATCGAGTATTATTTTACGGTTCAGTACGTAGCAATGTAAATCTTTGCCAGGCCCTTAATTTTTCCGATAACAGAGTCCCTCTTTCGAGGTCGAGAGACGCCCGCAGCTCTCGCTTGAGACGATACGCCACATATATATTCTTTTCTATAATTCTCCTTCGCGACCCGCAATATACGAACGGCATTCCTACGCGTCAGCGTCGGGTATTCGGTTCGGAGCGTATATTTTTATCATATCATGCCACGTAATCTCTAAGCAGGTCTTTTTTTGCTGACGGCTCATGCGCGCTGAGAGAGCCGCCGATGGATTTTCCAGCTTTGCGCCCCGCCATGTTAAGATTCGCGATGCTAATTTGCATTCTCCTGCGTATGATTGCGAGAGAGCTGCAATCGAACTTCGCGTACATCGCTCGAACTTTGTAACACGTCACGTTAATGAACACTGCACACCGTTATGGGCGTTACGCGCGACGACTTATCGTGCGCGGGGTATCTCTCGCGATAGTAGAAAAGAATATATAGTGAATAGTCGCTCGACTATTAACAGACTAATGTATAACGTTTGAGAATAACAAAGGCAACAATAAGAAACAAAAAAGAAAGTTGAAATGGAGAGGTATTGATGCGTAAACATTAGACAATCTCGCGGAGACCAAAATAAATTCTCTCGAGGATTCTATAAATATTAAAGCTTGGGATTTTTTCCCAAAAATTAATTTTTACAGATCCTTGCATATGTGTTTGCTCGCCTTTTCCGGGATAAAGAAATTATTTATTAGAAATATATTAGGAATTGATAATTGAATCGCTCGAGGTCGATTGATAATTTAATCGACGATTTTATTTGTGAATCGGTTAGGTTAATTACTGTAACAAAAGACTCTTGACAAGTTCAACAACTCGTCGTCCATTTTTGGACTGGATCGTGTTGATTTATGACACGAAGATAGATAGATAGAGAGAGGGAGGGAGAGACGAGAGTATTCATTCCGCCGAGGTTAGCTGCGAACGTGCGTTTATTTATTAACTTCGCATTTCGTGTAGTACGTACACGCGGGTATATCGTTGATGCCTTGACGCGTGAATTGAGGCGTCTTTCGGGACAAGCGTTTTCCACACACGTCCCGAAAATAATACGCCTAAAATTCACGCGTCAAGGAACCAACGATCCCACGTGTACATGTACAATCGTGGACACATCGGTTGCGACACATTCTTTTTTATTATATAGATTTCAAAACGCACTAACATTTTGCAAATGCGGACCACGATTGGTGTTCTACTGTCTCTAGACTAAAGATAGTAAACATCGTGGTTCGCATTTGCAACGTATTAGTTATCTATAAAGTATATATTATGTATACTAAATATATACATAATAGAAACCTATAAAAAAAGTGTCGCAACCGATGTGTCGACTGTACACACGGCGACAGAAATGCCTAGCCATCTGAACTTGCAGGAATACCGGCTCATATATTATGTATACATACATGTATGTGTATTCAAAATATATGTACGTATTGTGCCCAGCTGCAAATTCAGGCTAGGCATTTCTGATGTCGTGTGTACAAGTGGGTACACCGGGCGAGATGATCGGTACATGGGAACCGCTGATACGATGGACGTGTATACTCTCTCTCTCTTTCTCTCCTTTTCCTTCTCTTGTTCCTTATTCCCGAAGATCGCTCCTCTCGAGAAACCATATGAATTGAATTAAACGTCATTGAAGGTTAATTCGACCTGACGCCGCGCGACGCGGATCGCGGAAAGAAAAGGCAATTCCGTCGCCGGCCCTGAACAATCAATATGGCCTCCAGCCGTTGCCTCGGCCAGGCACGGGCACGGAGCACGCCGAGCGTAAGCGCGGCCATTTTCCTCTCTCCCTCTCTCTCTCTCCCTCCACCGTTGTTTTCGTTTCAACGGGGAACTTCAGGCGCGCGGTCGGTTCTCGGGCCGCTTCGCGCCGCTTCGGGATCGTCGATCCGATTAGTCGAGCGGCCTCGAATCGGGATTCGGGAATTCTCGACTCGCCGCGAGACCGAGAGGTCCGAGAGAGGCTGCTGCTGGCTGAGACTGCTGAGAGAGAGCCAGAGGAGCAGCAGCTCAGAAGTAAGCTGAAGGTAGTCGATCGGAAGCAAACGAGGAACACGCGTGCGTGCGTGCGGTTACCACCTTCCGTGTCCCGCGGCGCGGTGAGGCGAGAAGGCGAGAGAAAGAGGGAACGAGGGTGCGAAGGAGGGGCAGGAAGGGGGGGTAGAGGCGAGTAGCGGCGTCCCGCCATCGGTGGCGACTGGCGGCGGTGGATGATCGACGGGTGCGCGTTGTCGATAAGCGTCGCCGATAAGCGCGTCGGGGTGAGATCGATCGCCGCGCCGGAAAGCGGCGCCGTTGAGAGTCGGGCAGGTAGAACGAAGGGCGGAAGGAAAGAAATAGATCGAAAAAAGGGGAACCGGCGAGAAAAAGTACGGATTTTTCCGCAGAAGACGAGTGGAAAGAGAGAGAGAGAGAGAGTGTGTCTGTGTGTGTGTATGTGTGTGTATATGTGAAAGGATAATTCTCGAAGGATACGCGGAGCAGGAGCATGCACCGGTAGTCGGACAGAGGTGGACAGAATGAGATACGTCTTCGGAGGTACGCGTCGCCGATCGTCGCAGCGGGTCTGCCGCTCGTAGCGGTGGCTGGCTGCGTGCACCAGGCATGGCCGACGTAGCGTCGCCGAAGGGCGACAGCGAGCTCGTCGTCGCGACGCCCGAAGGGTGTCGGGCGCCACCGGCGACGGAGGCTGGTGGCGTCAACGGCGGAGAGGGGGACATGGCCGCCACCGCCGTCGCCGCAAACAGAGTTGTCGACGACAAGGTCAGTATTCACGAGATCCTCGAGGGGATGACGAACGAGTTTAACAAGGATGTGAGCCCGTCGAAGAGTAATGACAGTGACAAGGTGGAAGCGGACGAGACGGTGACGACGTCGACGAAGGCCGCCGACGAGGCGTCGTCCAAAGGGGAGAGAGAAGTTGACGGTGTCAGCGAGGAGGCTGCCGAAGATTCGGAGGACGTAATTACTTTTCAGACCATGGAGGAGAACTACAACGGCGAGGAGGAGAGTTCAGTTGCGGGTAAACAAGAGGCTATCAAGAAGGACAACAAGGCCAGAATCGTCTTGACGTTCAGGACCATCGACGAGAATACGGATCATGGCAAGAAGACCAAGATATCCAGCTGTTCCTCTAATCTCACTTTAGTTCCCGACGAGTTGGCTTGCAATAATATCGGTGGTGTCCTGGTAAAAATAGAGAATTCTGATGAGAATTCCGATGTGGTGGAAGAGTCTCAAGCTGAAGAATCCCAAGCGGAGGAGTCCCAAGCCGAGGAGTCCCAAGCGGAGGAGTCTCAAGCGGAGAAGTCTCAACCAGAGAAGACTCAAGCAGAGGAGGCAAAGAAGAAGGAATCTACGAAGGCGTTGGAGTCAAAAATGAATGAGGACAAAGTGGAAACTACAGAAGAGAAACACAATAATGATACACAGCTCGCTAGCCAGAAGGAGCCCGAGATCATGGAGAATAATACCGAAAACAGCAACGATAAGACGATATCGACAGAAGGCACTGCGCAACAAGAAGCTACTGCGCCAGTTACCAGGAAGAGAAGAATTGGACGACCTAGATTACGAGCACTTAGGTTTTTTGTTTCTTCTTTTACTACTTTTGTTGAATGTTTAGGTGTGTGACATTTGTATAAACCTGTTTCCTTCATTTTCAGTGATTCGATGCCTCAGGATGAGGAACCTCCTGGTCCCAAGCGTTCGGCTAGAAGGCTGTGTAAAGAGTCTGTGAAGAGCACTGTACTGGAAAGCGCTATGGCACGCAAGGAAAAGTCCAATTACACGGAGGAGTTCGGGAAGAGGAAGTACAACAAACCGGGTCGACCCAAGAAGATTGTCCCGGGCAAAGAACAGATAAAGCAGACCCAAGCAAAGCTCCCCGATGGCCGCCCGGATATGGAAACGTCGCAAATAGCGTCGTCCGACGGCAATAGCACGGTTGACAGTACGATATTAGATTCTTCGCGTAACGCTTCTTCGTTAACGGAGAATAGCGTGAATGACAGTGTTATGGAGGACTCGCAGACGTTCTCGTCCGACTTCGAGGGAATGCCGAAGCTGTCGCCGATGACGAGGAGCTCGGAATCGCATGCCAAACTGGGCAACTCCATCGGCAGTCCTGGCAGCGACGACATACCTTTGTCGGATATTCAGAAGCCTTTCCTAAAACCTGCCACCCAACCCGCCGTTCGACCCAAGAGGGAGAGGGGACGTCCTCGTGGAAGCACTCAAGCAGCGCGAAAGATAGCGAAGGCAGATCTGTACGAAGGTGATGTAATGTCTGCATAAATAGTAAATCTCTCTTTCGGTCACAGCGGTTGTAGTCACAATTAATAAATTATCTTGCAGATGGTTCTCCATCCGTTGCAGAAGCGGGAAAAAATAACGATTATCCTGAAGGTAAAGCTTTAGTTTTTAATGGATATAAAAAGACGAGTGAAAGTATTTTTGAGTGGAAAGTTAGCCATGGAGGTATATTTCTCTTCTCTACACTTTCTTGTAAATATCAAAATATGAGTGAAGTGGTATCTTATTAATAACATTTTATATCAACTTCAATACAGAAATACCGGTCAAACGAACTCGCCGGAGTATGGTGCCGAGCCCAAGTCCCGCGGAAGGACAGGCGTCAAAACCGGAATCGACGGCGATTATGAGTGAAGTGAGTATCATCTGTTTTTTTATATAATATTAGTGCAATAAATCGGGATTATAAAATCGGGAAATAAAACTTATAATTTTGTAATTTAACTTTAACTTTTATAATTTAAGCAATTTATATGATTATATATTTAATATATTTAAATAATTTATATGAAAGATTTTATTAATATATTTAAATAATTGTCTTTAAAATCTCATTTATCGGCATATATCAATAAATATTCATTACTCGTATATGTATACAGTATTCTCCTATTTATTGTTAGTAGGAAAAAAAATTTAACACAAATATCCGATTTTAGGATTCTCATCTATTTTTTTAAATCAATTTTAGGTATACACGCAGTCCATGCTGTGCCTGTGCCAAGTACGATCTCAGTTATACGTTACGATAACCGGTTCCGGCGGTCCACTCTACTGCACTGCTATCGACTCGATTGACAGTCGGGTGGTGGGCTGTTGCAACGAGGTGGATGCCAACGATGTGGCGATGCGGCGGCCGAGCACTCGCGTGCCTTTCATTATTCTCTGCCGTATGCACAAGGAACGGCTGCTGCGACACAACTGCTGTCCGTCCTGCGGCATGTTCTGCTCGCAGGGTAGGTTTGTCCAGTGTATCAATGGCCATCAGTATCATCGCGAATGTGAGATATACCCGAACAAGAAGGGCGTCTGTCCGCACTGCAGTAGCGAGACTGCAGCCTATGACGTGATGGTGACGATGAACGGCATGAGGCGGCCGGTTTTCATTCCCACGCGGAAAAAATTTTCCAAGTTGCCATCCGCAAAGATGAGCCTACCCGGTAAGGGTGACAACACAAAGTTGGCCGAGCGTCCGCCCAGTCCGTTGATTAAGCCGGACGTTATCAAGATACCCGAACCGTCGATTAATGCCGAGAGGCCAGAACGTTACACCATCATGAGTCTCTACACGTCCGTGAAGAATGGGGATCTTGAAAAGTTGGTGAATGTATTAGGTGAGTGCCTTACTGAGAGATGGGAGAATTCAAATGAATTTGATGATATATAATTGAGTTATAAAGTTGGAAATTTCCTCGAGAATCGCAGATTTCTTCCCATTTTTATCTATTTATATCTTATTAAATAAATGTTTTATTTATAACTAACTGTTAAATTGAGACTTATTATTTAAAGTTCTCAAATTCCATGTAATAAATTATATTTTTAGCGAATCATGAAAATGCCATTTACATACTTCGACAGCCTAATTATCATGTCATTATAATATACGATTTATGAATTCCAGCATGTGGCTACAATGCAAATCACACATTCCGGGATTACGCTCACCGGACCGGTCTGCACATAGCGGCAGATAAAGGCCATTTGTCGTGTGTACATGTTCTGGTTCAAGCTGGTGCTCAAGTAGACGTAATGGATAGGAACCAATTAACGCCGCTAATGCTAGCCGCGAGTAAGGGCAATGCCGCCGTGGTGAAATACCTAGTCAGGATAGGCGCCGATGTTACGCTGAAGGGCGAGGACGGTATGACCGCCCTGCACATGGCTGCTAAATCCGGTCACCTAGAAGTCTGCAAAATCATTCTGACTGAGTGTAAAGTGCCGAGAACATTAGTAGGTAATGCGCGCTGCACCGAGCTTGCCTCTAATGTTATGAGCAATTTGTGTTGTTTGCTTTTTAGATTTGGTGCTTTACGCCTGCTGACGTTTTTGTTTACAGACTCTGTGGACGACGGCGGGTGGACAAGTCTAATCTGGGCGTGCGAATTTTGCCACGCGGATGTCGCACGGTATTTATTGGACAAGAAGTGCGATCCGCTTATCCGGGATGCTGAGCAGAATATAGCGCTGCATTGGAGTGCCTTCAGCGGCAGTTCCGAGATCACGGAGATGCTTCTCAACGAGGGATGCGATGTGAACGCTGTCAACGTTCACGGTGATACACCCTTGTACGTTTCATATTTCTCTTGCGGATTGTCCTCTTAAAATTAATTCTCTTCACTATATTACGTAAACACGGCAAAAATTTATTGCGACAATAGTTATTTTGAATAAGTTGAATTTTTTAAAGACAATTGTTTTGTTAATTATAAAATATCTCTTTCAGACACATAGCGGCTAGACAGGATCAATACGCAGTTAGTGTTCTGCTGCTGGCACGTGGTGCTAAAATAGGAGAGGTAAATGTTGCCGGCGAAACCGCGGTGAATTGCTGCGTCTCGGATGGCGATACCATGGCTGCCTTGAGATTGAACGCAAAAGTCAACGAACTCTCCGAACATATGTGGGAAAAGACGGTTAAAATATTGACGAAGTAAGTATGGAATTTTATTAAGTGGACAGTGCGGCTATCGATATAAATAAATACACAACATATGCTGTAATCTTATGAAAATTACCTTCATAATTATTATTGAATTATTAAGATATTAAGAACTTTATTATACAATTTTTGTCGGAAATACTGTTACAACATTAAAAATTATATTATACAATAAAAAAAGTTCTCATTTATCTGATCTTTTCTTTTATAATAATTTTCATTTCTTGTTCGTTTTTTTTTTTATAGTGACATTTCACGCGGAAAGGAAACAAATCCTATACAATGTGTCAACGGCTACGATTCGGAGGACAAACCGACGGATTTTCTTTACGTAACGGAGAATTGTTTTACGAGCAATATCAATGTGGACCGCACAATTACATCGTTGCAGTCTTGTCGATGTGAGGACAATTGCAGTTCCGAAAAGTGCTTGTGCGGAAATATAAGTTTGCGCTGTTGGTATGATGAGGAGGGAAAGCTCATACCAGAATTTAATTATGCAGGTATCTATTTAAATGTCAACGTTTAAAAATTTGCACGCAAAAGAACATTAGATTCCATTCAATTATTTAATTCCATAAAATTAATTGAACTCACAGAGAAATTTATTAATTTTCTACGAAAATGATTTTATCAAGTTTGATATCTTAACAAGTAACATTTCTGTCACAGATCCGCCAATGTTGTTTGAATGTAATCCAGCTTGCGACTGTAACCGCATAACATGCAACAATCGAGTGATTCAACATGGGCTGACGCAACGGTTTCAATTGTTTCGCACAAAGGGCAAGGGCTGGGGTCTCCGAACACTCCGACATATCCCTAAAGGCACCTATGTTTGCGAATATGTCGGCGAGATAATCTCAGATTCCGAGGCTGACCATCGCGAAGATGACTCCTACCTGTTCGATTTGGACAACAGAGTAAATTATATAATTCTTACTTTAATTTATAGAAGCGTGAAAAGTAGTTTTGCTTTCATTATTTGCATACATATTGTTTTTATAATTTCTTTTATTTAAATTTTCAAAATTTTCTTAAGATAAGCAATACTATGATTTATTACTTAATTATCATGAGATATTTTTTTTGTTTCTTGTTTCTATTATGAAATAATTATTTTACTTAAAATTATATGCAGAGAATATCAGAATTGATATTTTATTTGATAAAGCATCTACTCTGCTAAATTATTCAGCCCACATTTTCTGTAATAATTTTTATAAATTTTAATCTTAAATTTAAATACTTAAATTTAACAAACGTAACTTGTTTTGGCTACTCTAGAGATTTTGGATATATTTTTCTGAAAATAAGTTTGTTTCGAGCATCTTATACATTTACAATTTGTTTTTTTTTACAACTGTTTCTTACTGATATTATATAGTTTATTAAATCTATCCATTTTATTTGAGATTGTAAAAAGAAAAAATTTCAACTATGTACAGGACGGAGAAACGTATTGTATAGACGCGAGACGTTACGGGAACATTGCTCGATTCATTAATCATTCATGCGCGCCGAATTTATTGCCAGTACGAGTATTCGTCGAACATCAGGATCTGCATTTTCCAAGGATAGCGTTCTTCGCTAATCGCGACATCGAGGCAGATGAAGAGCTCGGGTATGTTAAAAAGCGGTTGTAAGTCATTGAGACGCCAAAAAAATCACTGAGACACTCTCACTGAGCATTTAAATTAACTAACAGGAACACATTGTTGCACCGCATTTTTCCGTTAATAAATTTAATATTGTTTAATATTTGTTTTTCGTTCTATCAACGGCACGTAGTTATTTTTTTACTTTTATTACTTCATATTTCGTCTTTTTAACTCGTGATTCAAATATATATTTTGATATAATCATTTTGATATAGTAACAAAGTAATACAATTCTGTTTATCTTTTGTTCAATGTAGACTGACGAAATGTTATGTTTGTCCAATAAAGATATTTGGCATAATAATGTTTAAATAATCCTTATAATCTTTCAATATTAGATTATACTGTCATTCATTCTTTCATTTTATTATTTCTTTCTCGAGAGAGCTCAAATCATAATTATTTTCTTATTTTCCTTGATATAATTGTGCAAGATTTTAAAATGCGAGTTTTCTTTTTATTTAACGCGATTTTTAACAAAGGCATACAATTTATCATACTTACGTATCCAATATTAACGCACGACGGATTAAGGTGACGGTATCTTTAATTCACAAATCACAATTTCATTCTGTTCTTTTTTTTTACGTCACGTTTTTTTGCTAACATGCACGATGGACCAATATGGATCTGTTTTTCCCTTAGCTTCGATTATGGTGAGAAATTCTGGATAATAAAGTGCAAGTCCTTCACATGTACCTGCGGTGCGGAAAACTGCCGTTACTCTGAGAAGACTATACAAGTTACGCTGGATAACTACCGGAGAAAGATACAGCAGGAGGAAATGCTGGCAGCTCAAACCTCGTCGTAACCTTAATGCGATTTAGCTTAATTCTTTAGGTGTTTACGATCTTTCGCGAACCGGACATATGATGACGATGATCAACGACGGCGGCGATCGTGTCTCTCGTCGATCAAGTGTTAGTTTTCTGCGTCACTTCGCGCCGCGAAATTGATTGCCGCGACGCGCGCGGAATCGTAAAAGTACAAATGCAAAACGGTGATGGGATGATAAGCGCTCGATTAGGTTCTTTCATCGATGTTTCCTTACGCTGTATATACTAATCGGCTTTTCGCAGCGGTCACGTTCGGTTGCGTTATTGTTTTTACCGAACACCCGAACGCGTTGAGGTGAAATTGACAGCCGGTCTATCAAGATTGTTATTGCTCGTTTTTTGAGTATTAATGAATTTTAATAGTGATTTGATGGAAAAGTAAACTGACTTGATAGAATGTGCGTGTTAAGAAAGAGGAAAATGTAGTGATAGATCAATTTATCAAAAACATTTACGATAGATATTTATGATTTTTGTTAAGAATTAATTTTTCGGAAGCGTCCCATTTTCCCTTGGCAGACCGGTGGTTAATGACATTTGTATTTTATATAATGGATCTTCAATTTTTTTACTTGAAGAGTTTGTGACGAATGTAGTTAATACGTTTTGCAAGATATCTTTATCACATTTCTCTCTTAATTCTCTTTCGAGTCAAACCTAAGGAAGTTTTAATGTCGCGTCTCCCGTCCGTATTTTCTCTCAGGTTTGCTCGTACTTGTTTCCTACTTTTCCCGATCTTTTCCGCGAGAACGCAACAACTTTACGAGAAAGTGCCACGGCGATCTTTTCTTTTTTTTTTCCATTCGCCCCCTTTTTTTTAAACGAGATAACGATGCGCATAATATATGTATATGACGATTAGATAGTTTTGCATGTGTGAGGTGCGAAAGTAGTAAATTGTACGTTGAGAATATTGTTACGATCCTACTCGGATGAAGTATGTGATTGCAGGAAATATAGGTATGTGAAGCTACTATCGCTTTTCAGTGAATCGATGTTGGAATGATCGCAGCCGCGTGTTCGTGTGTTCCTTATTATAAAGCGTCACGCTATTTTATTCCAATTAAGTCGCTCGTATCCCGGAGTAAAGCGTTTTAACGTTGGGTTCACTACAAGCGATGTAATATATAAGCATACACACCTTTTTGTACAAACGACCGATTTTTTGTATAATAAAAGTTGTAGTCCTTTTTAACGGGCGAGTTCTCCTTTTGCACCAATCTAATTAAAATGAACGAGAGAGAAAAACGAAAGGGAGGAATAATCTGAAATTTTATAATGAGATTGAATTTATCGATTTTTTTTAATATTTGTAATATCTTTTATATAAAATAAATTTTTTTGTAATAATCCCCCGATGCATCCTCATCTTTCAATGTTCTATGGTAACGTCTAGAGAAAGTTGAATACAATCTAAGAGATGGCGCTAAAAGTATGTTTTATTGTTTCTGTATTAAAATGGATTAATTGAAAAAAATTAGATTTATTAAATTTTTCTATATCTATTAACTTTTTACGATTTTCACAATTATTAAAATATTTTAAACGTAATTTTATAGGTTTATTTTATAGTCATGGCATATTTTTTTATACAAAGAAAAAAATTAATGGTAGTATGTTAAAAACTGAAAGGGATTCAGAAGAATACATTCATTGTACGAATTTCAATTATATTTAACTTACAAATCATGTCTAGATTATAATAAAGAAAATCTCGTTTTGATTTATTTCAATTTATCTTCTTTTAAAAATCATTTATTTTTTTAACAAATTTCTTATTTCTATATCTCAAATCTCGATACTGTGATCTTAAACATTCAATCGGCACAGCCGAATGAAAAACTTTTACATTATCTATTGCAGCAGATCAGAATCTACGCGTGAAAATTATTTCGGTTAATATTAATGCTTCACAATTTAATTCGGAAATGAAATTATAAAATTATGTCTTACGTGCGGAAATTTTCGGATTTTAATGATTATTATTTCAAGAATTTTACGATTTATTATTCCGAGGGGGATGTGAAATATATTTAAAACAACAAAACAAATTAACAATGCGCGAAACAATTAATTTCTGAAAAACGCGCTAACGTCAGTACATATACACTTTAAAGAAATACACACGACTTTGTACCTTTGAAACGACGTTTACGCGATTTTTCTGATTTCGCCAGACATCCGCTTAGCGAGTGGTGGAAAGAAATTAAAAAATACCGCCCGGGGAAAGAGGTTCTATTTTATTTCATTTTTTTTTTTTTTTTTTACAGAATTGAAGTAGCGCGGCGTTTGTACCGCCGGCGGGCAACGGCGCGCCTGCGCAGTGACCGGGCCGCGGGCAGCGGCGCGGCGCGGCCGCTGATTGGTCGGCGCGCGCGCGCTCGCTGGCACGAAATTCAAGTCGAGTCGCAGCAGTTAGTGTAGCGACCGTGGAGTGAGCGCGCTTGAAGGCGCGACGCCGTGTAGCCGCGTAGAATTTATCGTAGGTACCTTTTTTTCATCCGTACGAACGCGCGCACGGGTACGCGCGCGCGCGCGTGCGTCCGCGACACACTCTCTCTCTCTTTCTCTCTTTTTTCCTTTTATCGTTACAATTATATTACGGGCGGCTCGTTGTTACGTATTCCGCGAGTGCATCTCCCGTACGCGTCCGCGGCCGTGTTCGCGATTGTCCGCACGCGCTTCATCGGAGTTCACCCCCTCGCGATTCACCGTTTCTTACGTTTCCCCGGTTCTCTCGTTTTCTTTTCACGCGTGGGCGTGCGCGCGATTCTCGTGCCTCTCTTTCTCTCTCTTTCTCCTTTTCTTTCTCTCCTCTCTTTCTCTCTCTCTCTCCCTCTTTCTCGCCGGTAAAATTCTCGCGGGCGAAGGAAAAGCGAAAGGAGAGAAGTGCCCGATCGCCGACGATGACATGTCGCGACGCGCGATCGAAGTCAGTGTGTGTGCGACGGTGTTGATCACGGTGCTGGCGGCGATCGTCGACGGGCGTTTAGTATGACGACCAGCTGACGGATGTATCTCTTCTCTATCTCCTCACGGCGTCGGCGGGGCTGACGATTGAACGGACAGCGGAAGGTAAGCGGGAATATGGCTCGGTTATACACTGTATACATCGCATCGAATCGCGCGTCGCTCGACGGTGCTCCATTTTGCGATACTCGCGAATTCACGCGCCATTCTGCCGACGCACGGCGCGTTTCTGTACAAGGATTAATTCGATGTTACATATACCCTGATCGGAAATCATCGAATGTAAGGGGAGAATGGCGAGAAGAAGTGTAAATGAAATTTCTGGGGAGCGCGAATCGAAACGGCGGAGCGGAAAGGAGAGGCGTTTTAAAAAATGATTTCCCGTTACACTGTTCCAATTTACGCTTTCTAGAAGTTTCCCCTTTATACGCTCACGTTTCACACTCGACTTACGTTTCGAATCTTTGTTTTCGCTGGCGGGAGATTATATCCAGTGAGAAGTGAATTTTCATCGAATTGATGTCGAATCGACATCTACACGATGATTTCGTCATCGATTCGACATGCCGTATAATTGACGATCATTTATCACTGGGTATAATGGAGTGAATCTCCCCCAATATTACGTATCGTACGCAATTTAAGCCATGTAAGATTCAGAGACTTTTGATTCAGACGATTTTCCGGTTCGTCTCGTTTGATCTCTGCGATTGATCTTTCACGATGGAAGCTCTCTCGTGAAATTAAGTCCACCAGTTGCAAAAGCTGGCATCAATTGTGAGCGGATAATATCCCGCTGCTTCTCCTTTCCTTCCTTCCTGCGTAGTTCGCTCAATAAAATGGTTAAGTCTTTGAGCTCAGAACATGTAACAAAAGGAATTGTTGATAACAACCATAAAATTTCTGATCTCCCTTCGATACATAAAATATAGATTGCAAGAAAAATAGCAAGAAAGAAGCGATTAACATTTAAACATTTAATTCGATAGATCTTTGCATTCTCTAACAATAAGCGGACATTTCAATCGATCTTCGATTGTTAATTATCCAAGGATTAAAGAATTTCGATGACATATTAATAGATAGTAAATTTTCCAATAGAAGTAACGAAGTATTTTATTAATTTTATTGATAAGCAAATTAACAATAGAAATCAATTTATTTTATTGACAAGTGCAATCTCCTTTTCCTTTGTGCGCTCACATTTTTAGTCATATTTATAAATTGAATATTAATGGTGTATAGAAACAATTTATTAGATTTTCAATTTTCTTTCTTATTCTTTATCCGCACAAAAAGTCACGCTGTTTTTCTCTCTTGAAAGAAAGTTAAAATCTTCTTTTCTAAAAATATCTATATTTAAGATGTGTTAGATTATAATTATATATATTATTAATATAAATTATTCTCTCTCTCTCTCTCTTTTTCTCTCTTTCTGTGAGTTTTTCTAAAAAATTACTGCAAAGATTTCATATTATTTTTACGTAGAATCACATAATTGCAATTAAATTCAATTAAAGCGAGATCCTTTAAATTTATTTCTTTGATATTTTACTCTTTTCTTTATTGAGTATTATTGTAGTTGTCATAAATGACTTTTTCTCTCGAAAAGTTGCGTTCTTTCACCTTTTTCGGCTACTTTTATATCCTAAAAAGTCCGGCAATTACGGAAATGTGTATTATTATAGTTTGAAAGCGAAATTCTTGCGGCCGAGCAATGTTGCTTGAAAATTGACGGCTTTTGTTGACTTTCCGCGTACAACTCACGAGCATCTGCGGAAATTGATTTTGAGAACTTATGTCAAAGCGAAAAAGAGATTTTTATTGAAACACAGATAAAACCTTGTAAAAATTATTATTTCGAGAAAGCAAAATCGAAATGGTTTAGCGCGACTATCTTTTATTTCAAATCTTATCTCCAATTAAATTATTTCAATTACTATAATTTTCTTTTATTATTTTTGCCAATGTTGTTGAGATATGGTACACATAACGTTTCGCTGTTTTAAATTAATTAACAGAAAAGATTGATCTTAACTTTCTTTTAACGATAAAATAGGATCATTCTTTTTTTGAAATATTAAATATTGGTAACTATATATATCAGATATAAATATCTTAATTAAATTTTAATCAGGAAGAAATTATTAGGTATTCTATACGTTACTGTATATTATGCAATAATTTATAATTATATTGAAAAAATAAGAGAATATTTTTTGTGTTGTAATATTTATTTAAATATTATATTCATCAATTAACTTGCCCAAATGCGAAATAATTTTACTTGTAATTGTATATTTATTTTTTTCTATTGTTTCTTTTTTCAGTCTTGTATGTTTGATTTGATATAAATCTCTTTGATTTTCACTAGAAATACGAATTACTATATTTTGTAATAAAAACGATTTATTTCTTGGCGAATAAATATTACAACTTTTAATTTGATGCAATTTGCAAAGAAAAATTTTGGTCATTTAGAAAAATTTGTACATATTTAAAAATTAAACATATAAACGTAGCGGAAGAGTGAAATACAAGTACGTTCCTTTAAAAATAAATATTGTATACAGTTAAAAGGATATATATTACGCTACGCACAGTCCGAACACTTTCGTGTTTTCCTGCGGAATTTAATTAGGGAATCGCTAATTACCACGATCGAAATTGCCGACTCCTCGATATTCCCCGACGTTAATGAATTGGTTGTTGAAAGTGCAGTTTTTCGCGAGATTTTCCTTCCTCGCTGCACATTCAAATATCACCGGAAAACGCTCTTTGAAAAATAATTATCTTTAAGGATCATAATTTATATCAACTTCTTAAGTCAAACTTTAAGCGATGCTTTAAATACCTTCGATTTTCCTTAATTAAAGCTGTAAAAACAGCTTTTTATATACTTACTCGTAGGTCAATTTTTGAGTAAAATCTTGGTTAAACGGTGCGATAAATATTTTGCATAATGGTGATTTGTTTATTGCAAATTTTGATGATTTACTTGATTTATTCGTCACGGTATAATAAGCGCGTATTTTGTTACAAGTCGATTTGCCACACGAATTGCAATCGACTGATACTGCCTAATTGGCCATCCGCCGCATTCAAAATTATTCCTTCTAGTATAATTCTCGTGACTGGCGCATTATCGCTATTGTTCGCGTCAGCCTTATTTCGCCGCTTCTTGTTATTGGTCCCGTCGTATTCTTACACTTTAAGCAGAGATCCTGTTCGTTTATAGGTAGGAGCTATTAACTAGAAACTATAGAGGCTTTTGCTTTATCAGAATCTCCTCCACAAAACAAGGGACAGTTTGTGGAGGTAATCTTCGCTAAAATCTGCTACGTTAATATGACGAGATGCATGAAGATGCAAGTTACTTTTTAATTAAAATTGCCTAATTAAGTATTTTATCAGAATCTCCCTCGCTGAATTTTATAGAATACTTAGGATTAATTGTCAACTTCGCGTAAATTAATTGTTCTTGAAATTCTTTCTTGGAACTTTGAATAAGTTAAATTTTTTAAATTTATAGTATCAAAGGTTTTAATTTCTCTCTCTCTTTTCTTTTTAAAACATGCTGGATAAATAATTATTTAAATATAATATTTATATAAAATTTTGTTCATAAATATATCTTTTTTTAATAATTAATATTATTATATTATATACAATTTTAGCGTTTAAAGGAAAAAAAAAAAATATAACAAAATTGGTATAAATATGTGAAATATTAAAATTTTAATTTTAACGCGAGTATATTACTGAATACCGAAGTCATTCTCACAATATCGGCTCGAAAATATTGAAAATTCAAATACTGATTGACGACAATATAATACCTAAAATGCGTATTGACATGAAAACTCGTCGCAATAGCCGTAAAGCGAACGTGTTCGAGACCGTTAAAGGCATGGCATTAACTTATTCATAAACATATTTATGGCTATTTCAGAGATAAACAAGTTTTCTGAATAGAATATTCATCGAATTGTAAGCTTTGTATCGATTTTTTATAAGTTTTTTAATGAATTTGCTGGTATATAATAAAATTAAACAATAAAATTATCTTAATCCGACAAATGTTGCTTTATTAGTAATCAACAAATAAAAAGTAATTATCACACGTTAATAACTTTACGTGTAATATAAATCTTTTTCTGATTTATTCATTCGATAAAAAAATATCTTATTTTTAATGGAACTTTTTAATGGAAGTAAAGTTTGAAGTAAAAAGATTAAAGAGAAAAATTTGCGCGGCATGACCTGTCGCGTACAGATATGATCTCCTGCCACTCGTGTATCAAATGCTGTTTACAAAAATAGGTCTTCCCACATCTGGCGATTATCCACGATTACGTCCCTTGATTCGTTACATGGTTTCATCGAGCTACTCATGTATCGTGAAAGAGGGGGGAGGGGGAGGAAAGAGAGAGAGAGAGAGAGAGAGAGAGAGAGAGAGAGAGAGAGAGAGAATCTGTTGATTTTCAATGCGGGCCGCGCGCGGCATTGTTACATCTCTTTGTCTGATCCATCATTTTCGAGATATGACTAAATAGCAGCTGACACATGGTACTCAATGAAAAAAATTTCGGCTATCCGTCGATGCGAAATATTTGATAGCTTAAAAGCTAAAAATGTAGGATACGCATTTCAAACACGCAAACAATTTCGGACATGCATTTATTACGGAGTAATTTATTGCGCGTTTATCGTTTGTCTTGGAATTATTATTCTTTTGAAACACAAGCCGCTATGCTAATTAGTAATTATTAAAACTATATACACAGATCTGTATCTTAGTCGGAACACATATTTATATATGTAGATCAACGGATTATTTGCAATTATTTGTACGTGTGCATTTTTTTTTATCAAAATGATCACGATATGTAATATATCCTCTATATTTTGCTATAAGGAACGAACATCCTGGGTCGGATATGACCTAAATACACAGTCCACATTCTATCTAGCTGTGTAAACTCATGAGAAACGGTTAACAACGAAATGCCGAGCGTTACCGCGGACGAGGAACAAATATCGTGAGTTCTAAATATGCGTTTTCCGTAGTAATTCGCTACTCGACGAGATAGGGCATCGTTCGCACAACGTCATCACTATCGCATAGTCAATGGATTTTCGTGTTTATCTCTCCGTCGTTTGCGGAAGCTTTAGAAATGTACACGCTCCTACACGCGCGCGATCGTGTTCAAGTCAACCGGGGGTGAGCGCTTGCACGCGAAAGTCGTAGGGCTGTCTTAGCGGGTTGTGTTAATGCACTCGAGTCCTAATTGTATAAGCATGGAAATAAATGGACATTAAAATTCTAAAATTTACTTACAATTAGAAAAGCTATGACTTGCATTTGAAACTTTTTCTTTATGAATCAGCATTTTTAAAGATATTAATTTGATAATTTCACTTTCTAAAAAAAAAAAAAATGAAAACGTGATATTAATTAAAGGGAACGAGAGCATTTTTGTAGTTTCGTCTATATTTTATGAATTATGTTGGATGTAAAATCTTAATTTTGGCAAAAGATAATCGCGAGAGATAATCTCTGAAATAGTCTGAGTTTGAAAAAATTAAATTCTAAAGAGACATATAGAATTTCATATTAACATATAATCATGCGTATACCTCGTTTTTAGAAATTTTGTAAATTAACGCATTATTGCATATAAAACTGATCGTTATTCATTTTTTATTTTATCACTTTTTTTACATTTTTCACCTTATGTGTGAAATACAATATAGAGCGAGAAACTTGAAATTATAATCTCTTCGAAAGTATCGGTCGTTAAGAAATAAAGCGAAAGTATAATTATCAAAATTAATAAGTAAAGAACGCAGTATCGATCCTCTCTCTTTTTCTCGCGAGTCCGTTGTCGGAGAACCGCCTTGCCCGTTCGCGTTTCTAAAGCTTTCTAGGTTTCCGGTAACGCCTTAAGAATACGGCACTATATAGGAGCTTAGAGCTGTTTCTCTGCTGATTTAGATCTCCGCTTCCTCCATGGCCTCTGAGTCTTCGAAACATGCCCGCGTAATTTCTCTTGATCACCCACGGTAACTCTAGAGGGGTGCCGTCGTGCACGCAGATTTCCATTCACAGATAACGATCTCATCGTCGATCCAGTGTCCACCCGGATGATTGTATCTGAATGCGAGGCGAACGTGAAATCACGCGACAGCGACAATTTGTGAATGTACGCTCGATATGCAATCGGAACGGGTCGTTCCATGTGGCCTCAATGAGAATTAAGAGCCTTCAAAGAAATAACGTGATGTTCTGCTATAAAAATTTCTAAGTATAAAAATACCTTTAAATACAGACCCCAATTTATAACATTCGCCATTTGATCTTAATCTTCGTGTCATGCTGTTATTAAAAAAATGCACGATTTAAATGAATAGAAGTTAGAATGAAAAGTATTCGTATCGAATGTATGGAAGTGCGAACGTAATAATATTTTACTCGATTTTTTATCAGATATAATTAAATTATAAATGTGGACAATCACAATAATGTATGCTAATCTTCATGACGTATCTTTCTCTGCATTAATTTATTAATTGATCAATTTTTGTGAAATTCTATTTTATATCGAACTTATTATTCGATATTGCATATTGCCTTTGGGATTTGGTATGCAATCGATTGCATACCAGTTGTTCGACGTTACGTATTGATAACGGCTACAATAGGGAATCGCATTCGCGTTTGTAACATTCATTAGATATCTTCTCTACTATCGTGACGAGAAGTGATAATAGTTTCGCGACACTCCGCGGGATCTTAGGTATTGCTTTTGTCAAAAGCTTTTATCCCCCTCCCTCCCCAAAAAGCTCCAACTATACAATTCACCTTTATTGACCAGACCATTTTTTCGCTTTTATCACGTTGAAGCACCTGATTACGTTATCTTCCACTTTCGAGAGGCCGCGTTGTTCCGTAGAATGGCAGATTGCGACGAGAAACACACTTGTAACATTTATTTGCACACGATACGTCGAATGGAGATTAACTTAAATGCATCTGAAAATCTTTAAAAATGTTCGTCATATAGCGAGTTATACGTGCTGAATGCTAAAATCATGCACGCACTTCATAAGAGTGATTAGCACGAAAATCGTATTTAGCGGTGAAAACCGTGTTTGCGCGCGGTGAAATATGTTAATCGCGTGAATTGCCTAATACACGCATTGCGCGACGCGTTCGTGGCGGCGCGGCGTTGCGATTCAATTGACGTTGCACGCATGCATTCTTGCGGATAACACGTGGATTAACACGCGCGGATTAAAACGCGTTCCGACTTTCGCACAATTCATGCAGATATTCGCGTGTTTGTTATACATGGCCGCCGTCACGTGTGGCGCCTGTTACATAAATACACACATGTGTATGCACCTACATGGCGCCGTGGTTTCACGAGCGGCTGACCACACGCCATCCCGTCTTTTCCCATTTTCTCGACTCACCCGACTGCTTTAGATAGATAGAGTATACCTGAATACGTATATCGCGCGCGTAAAGAAGAGGGTGATGCATCACATCCTGTCGAATAGATCGGATTTAAAAAGTTATTTTCTTATTTTTCGAAATTTCAATATAATCAATAGTTGATTTTTCCTCAAAGTATCTTCGCAACAGATTTCAGAAAGAATTCATTAAATGTAAAAAATAGAATGTATAGAACGATAGCTTTATATTTTTGTACAAAAGTAATTATTTTTTAAAATCATAGAATCGCTAATTTTACAATTAATTGTCTTAATAAACGTGACATTACAAGACAATTTCGTCGTCTATTCATTCTCCAAAAATTAATAATCGCGTTGACAAACTCGAAGTTGCTCGGGGCTGTTCTTAGAATATTGTAGATTCTACTTTTTGCTTTATAAACAATTTGGTGTAAATTGAAAAATTAATTTCATACAATCTGCATGTATATTTTATCATACTTCAATTCTGCCGTATATTGATAAAAACTGAAAAAGAGTGAACTATACAACTTGACAATTTACAAGTGTTTGTTTAACGGATGGTAGAAGAGAATATCGTTGTAAAGGCTGGAACTGACGCGGTACACGGACGCGTACGAGCCTAACATCGCGATCAATCCTTTGATGTAGGAAACTGTGCTGCACGTGGCTACGAAATTAGGGAGCTAGTAGGCAACTGGATTTGCGGACATTCGCCGCGGTTAGAAATATTAGATTCTTCATTGCTGCCGTGAATTTATCGATCGAATCATCCTTTAAATCAATTGATATCAACAATTGCTAACAAAATATTAGGTACATTTTGCATTTAACTGCACAAGAATAAGTTTATTTAATATTTATTTGTGTATAGGGGTATTTGTTATTTGTAGATATTCATAAATTAATACAATTATAATACAATTAGAATACATGTTAAGTAGAATATTTAATACATTAATTAATTAATTATGTAATGTTTATTGTCTTCTCAATATGTATTTTATATTAATTTGCTTTACAAATATCTGCATAAATTGATTAAACATAATTAATTAAATGTATTTAAATATGGAACGTTTTTAGAGTGGAAAAATTCTCTGCGCGAAGCAATTGTTTTATTAAATTTAATATAAACGTAAACATAAAAAATGTTAAGAAGTTAGGTTTATATAACGAAAAATTTTCCTTGTTAGGTTTTTATCGTTTATAAATGTTAAGCTTTGCATTTATAAAAATATCCGACTATACTTTTTCAAATTCTGTGTATTGACGTAATTATCGACTTCGTCAACTTTTATGGGGGAGAACCGACTGACAAAACTTCGCTCGAAAAACTTCGCCGGAGGTAATTAAGAATTTTTTCTTTGCTCCTCGTTAGGAGTTGAATAGGATGGGCAATCTTGGAGGGGAGAGGGGAGAAGCACACCAGTGTTTTGGCGTGTCTCGAGCGTATGCGCGCGAGCGGAAGGAAGGCTCAACCCTAAATCGGGTTTCCAGGCAATCATAATGGATTTTACCCGGGGGGATTCAACGGAGTTGGCATACTAATTAGTGTCTCGGTCGTTTCTATCTCGAGCGGCACGCGGCATTCGTACTTTTGGAAAGCGTGTCTCGGAGGCCGCGTCACAGTGAGTCTAATGATCCGGGAAATCGGCATCGAATCGCGCGCAGCAGCGTGCGTGCGCCGATGTTTCATCGCGCATGAATAACGTCATTTGAGGCAACGAATTTACTTACCGTTTTACTGTCCATTTAATGCGCCGCGAATAATTCAGCGGCTGCCGATTGCGGATTTGCCGTTATTTCCGCCGTGTTGTCAATATATTTGCCGAAATATGTTATCGCGAGACTGTTTATACGCCGGAACATTTAGGATGTTCCTGTTGATATAATTGTCAGAGTAAAATGAAACCGCGATATGAAAACATAAACAGAGAATATTGAAATATGTACTTTACATGTACTATACATGTACTTTATTTCATATGAGGATTTTTTAATCCATTTAAAATAAATAGTATTTTTACTAATTTTATTTTCATGTATTCACAATAGAAATTTGACGAAATCTAGAAAAAGAGATGGAAAATTTTGCATGCGTTTTCCTTTTTATTCTTATAGGATTTATTATAGGAATTATTCTCAAAGAGGGGAATAACGATTGATTTATTAATACAAAAATATTTAATGAAATATTTGTTATGTTAATTGCAATTTTACTGTGAATTATTACTGCTACTAATTTTTAATTTTATTATTGCAGAGAAAAAAATATTTACCGTTAATTCAGAGATAATATTATTTTCGCCGAAAGTCTTAAGCTTGCCCGAAAGAAAATAACTGACATTTTTATTTCTCAACATTTCTTCATATAGTTCGTACATATGTTTGCAACACGCCCCTGTTGCATTTGACCCGGTCTCACACTGTTGCTCTCTTCCGTGCAAAACGCGTGCGCGAGGCGGCCGATGGATTTGCGCTGCATCACGAAACGTCTGTTCAGGTTACCATGATATATTCCGAGCCGTCGGATGAATGAAAAAGCACCACTTTGAAATTTTTACATCCGTCGTCGTTTATTGTCAGCACTTCCCATATGCGTCGTTCTCTAAAGCGTATCAAAAGATCCGGCGCTGTTATCCACATATCTCTCGAGACATTGACCCTTATCAATCGAAATTTTATGGGACCCCATATCTTCCGAGTACCCTTTAACGTGATGTAATATTAAATATTTTGTCATTACAAATTCTCAAATTGAAATTCTCCTTTTCCATGTACAGGATCTTTTATCTTACGTTATTAGCGCTCTTTGTCTACAATCGCTTGCAAAATTTTTGTCGTGAAAGAATCGATTTTGAGCCGATCGTTGTGGAATATTCAACGCAATACGTATAGGTATAGGTTCGAATCCAGATTCATTCGCATTGCGTCACGTTGACCGATGACGGCTTTGATGAAAATCAGAAACGAAAATCGCATCGGACTGCGACATATAAGCTTTCATTTCACACTGCATCAAAGGGAGACAGGGTGGGAGGGGAGGGAGGGGAAGAGAATGCGAGAGACAATAGAGCAAGACAGCTTTTTCTATGGAGGCCCAACATATGCTTAAATAAAATAGCGCAAATAAAATATCTGACAAATAAAAATATCGTCTAGGGACGGCGAATGGGCTCGGATTGAATAGGTTCGGTATTAACTTTGATTCCACTCGGCGCTGTGCCGAGATCCGGACTTTCGTTGAATTCCGCCGTGAAACAAAGCTGAAGCGGGACATCAATAGCAATTTTTACGGGTTTGCGACTTTGTGTGAGCCGTTCGTGCGAGCCGCGTGCGTGTCGAGGACGTGAATGTAAACGTGATTTCGCGAATTTGGATTTAAGACGCGGTTGTAAAAGAGGAGAGACGTGTATTCTGTATAATCTTTATTTAAAAATATAATTCTGAAAATAAATGGGGGAATAAGCGTGCGAAATTTTTGTTACATGTATAATAGCGTTAATGTGTCATTCATTTTCATCTCTGCTTTAATACAGCAACGAATTGGAAATGGCATTGATATCTTTGTCGTTTTGGCTTTTCGCGCGATAATTGCGTCACGTCGAGAGTGTCTGCAGATAATTATCAGTCATATTAATTACCGTTGGAGCGATAACTGCAGCAGCAATTGTGTAATTTTGCACATCGTCGCGTGTTGTTATTTCGCTTTATATTTATGTGTGCTCTATCATGCGTTCTCTCTTTCCTGGAGAGCATATAGTGTTCCGAAATTATGAGACAACATAGTTACCGACGCCTTTCTGCGCTTCTTCTGTACCGGGACACTTAGTTTTTCCCTGTGGTACATTAACGGATTAACTCGTTACCGTTCACGAGTTGGTTTTTACAGTTAGCATAATTTATTGCGATTGAATAAGTCTTGCGTTATGGGAATACCCAATGTTGAAGGGGAAAAAAAATTATCAGCGATAATTCTAAAAGCCGGAATGTCGTTATATTTAAACGTAGATTCAAATATCAATTATCTTGCATATACTCTACAAAAAATCTTGAGTCTGTTGTTTCTGTCTAAGAAATAACATAATAATAGTTTGTCTTAAATTTTATCGGGAATATATTAAATATTCTCAAAAACTTTATATATTTCTACATAAAATTACCTTAAATCTTTTAATTAACACTAGCCCGAGGGATTTCAGCCCCATTGCTTATGCAATGACGGCGAGGCGAGCGCGGGTGTCGCGATAATATCACGTGGAAATGGGTCTTTGTTCGCATAAGGATAACGTTTTGCGAGGTGCGTCAGGTGCTATGCCCGCGGGAGAACCTGTGGCACACAGAAGGTCGGTCGACCGAACCGCGGGGTAAGGATGAGGATGAAGGGTAGCGAGCGCGAGCGAGCAAGGTGGCCACCGCTGGCGGGCTCGATGATGCAGCCTAGGCAGAAAGACAGGGAGAGAGAGAGCAGGGATGGCTATATATAGCAGTGCGCCCCGGGCATCGATCGTCGGAGACCTGGGAGTCCGGATTCGGCACTGTTCACTCGCTCAGCCTCGACGCCTCAGCCCGCGCGATCCGCGCGAGAGAGTACTTCCGGTGCTCCGTACGCTACGTGCTATCACGACGTTCGATCGAAAGTCTTACGTTGTCGGGCAGCATCGATTTTTTCTCCATTTAAATTTTATACTTGTGTGTGTGTGTGTTTGCGCCCGCGCAGACGCTCACAAATATGAAATATAGATGTACATAAATGTATGCATATATAATTTTGTATCATTATATGCCTGCACCGGATAGAAAGTATTTTAATTGCAAGATTGTAAGAGTCTCTTATACAACAAATGAAAGATGTAAAAAATATAAATTATGTATTGTGAATTACAATTACAATACTTTCTCGAGCATATTATTAATTAAATGGTAGTGAATTTGAAAATGCCAATGGAAGAATGCCATTGCAGTTATTAATATTTTTCATTAAGAGACTGTCAACATTTAATTATATTCTCTCATTTAAGATATACATTTATTATATATTATTCACGTACGTTTAATTACACATTTTTTATTTAATTATATATTTACTTATCTACTGATCTTATATTTGTTTTCTAATACGATAAAAACAGAAATATCAAATAATTAAAAGGCATTAAATAATTGAGAGAACAAATGTTGCAGATATATTTTCTGATCCACTTTATGTTGATTCTTTCTTAATGAAAATTTGCTTAGATGTTTTATCTGTTCGTAATTTTCACATAACTCACTGTAATTTGGGAACGGTACAGACTAAGTGTGCGCCTCAGTAGTAACAGTCCGTGAGTAGTCAGACGGTGCGCTGGCTGGACCGAAGCTTGTCGAGAATGGTGCTCTTAACATCAAATACGGAAACAATTTCATGAGCTTCGTATATCGTGGAACTCTTGCGGTTCACACAGAATGTTAATTAAAAACATGGCCACGGCTCTCTTACTCTACAGATTGCATCCTTCGTTTATTTACTTATATATAGCCTTCATTGGAATTTCTTCAATATGAGTAATGGTGCACTCTACGAAAAGTTCGCACAATAACATGAATTAATCATCGCTCTTAACGTTGATCATAACGTTATCTTAAATATAAATTGTATATTCTTTGTGAAACAATACTATTGGATTAATGAAAAAAACTATTGGAACATCTAGTATGTAATATTGGATTTGAATAGCTTTCTAATAATTTTCAAAAATTTTTTTATAAGTTCAATAGTATTTTTCCATAAGGGATAACGGATGAGTAAAATCGCAATTAAGTAGCAGAAAAATATAATTTTTAGTTTTTTTTTTACCGAAAGTGAATTAAGATGATAATGAAAACGCGGCTAAGTAAGCGAATGTCATTGAGCTTATGCAAATGTAATGAAATAAGCGTTAAGCAGGCCTGAATACAAGCACGGTTTCATTGAGATTTTCTATTTTCCGTGCGTGACAGAATCTACCTTCGCAGTCACGTGCCGTTTATTAAAATTCCATCTCAGTGCTTTTGTGCAGCCTTTTGAAACAACGTCAAACGCTTTATTTCGTTCGAGAGAGGACTTAGAATTTTGAAAGCGAGTATAAAGCCTTGTCACTCAGTATTTCGGCTGGATATTTAGAGTTATTGAACGGTTTTAATTTAACTCGACATTTTTCTATTTATCACCGTACTTTAATGTCCAAATTTTCTTTGCATAATTAAAAAGGAATATTTTATTTAGCTTTGAATATATTGAAGTATTCTTTTGAAGTGTTTCTTTTGATCTGCAAGAATACCGCATGAGCACTGCATGCAGAACGTTCTATTTTAAATATCTATTAGCGTTTAAGTGAAATCTCAATTTTGAATTTAATTAAAATATTGGATTATTTCTTTTTATCCAAATACGCTACAATTTGTTAATTTTTAATATACTATTATACTTACTAAAATTAAATGTAAAAATTATGAATTAATTTATTTGTTTTCAAATATTGGTAAAGAATGATAGAGTTAAACATTTTTTGGCTCAGCACTGAAATATTATAAATATTAACAATAATTTGAAGACGAATTCGTATCATAAATAATATATGAAATTATATATCAATTTTATGTGGATTTTATATATTATTTATGATAAATTTCGTCTTTAAATTATTTTTAATATTTATAATATAGTTAACATTATATTTATAATAGTTTCAAAAAATAAATAAATTTTTCTTTAATTTTATTAAAATATTAAACTATATTTGAGTTTTTATAAAAATTACTTTTTATTAAAAATATTGCTTTTACATTAGTGAACGAATCTTTTTGTCATTAATTTACAGGTCGATTCCGGTTAAAATGACTACATTTGTTCTTATTCTTCTTTTTTATTTACAATTTTATCGTGAGAAAATTAAAGAAACGCGAGAAAATCTTGTAAACTTATTACCCGTGCAGTACAATTGAGGAATGTAGCACAGTACAGATTGCCTCCGGCAATTGGGTTTTACCGCGAACTCGCGACTTGTTGCACTTACGAGGGATACAGTGTATGAATGCTGCGCCGTTCACCGCCATTGATGTCGCGCATCTGTTGCACGAGCTACAAATTAATACCGTACAGTACATCTCATTCCATAGCTGCTATACAATATTAATTCTGACAATTAATTTAACAGTCGAAAATCTTATTTCTTTCACCAATTTAGGAGTAGTTTCTTTTAATACAAATTAGTAATTTTTATAAAAACTTAGATCGCTTAATATTTTATCAGAATTAAAGAAAAAGATTTGTTCTTTAATATTTTGAAAATAAATTGTCAAGATTAAAATAATTTTTGATTTATAAGCGAAATTAGTCAATGATATTGTATAGAATTTGGTAAGATTAGTGATTGTGCTTATACACGTGCACTTTTAATCTATCATTTATTTTTCAAGTGATAATGATTTTTTCTGTTCTGTTAAAGTTATAAATCGTTTAAAGTGAACTTTAAACATTTTATATCGGTACTTTAAATATTTCATAACGATAACGAATCATACACAAACGCACACAACACCGACGTCGATATTTGGCGCTTTTTTGGATAACCATGTAACGTAATATAGCATGCTGTGTACATAAAATCGCCGCACTCATTCGCGCGGCAAGACTCGAGCGAACAAGCAGCGGTATGGATTGCTCCGTTATATTATGTTATTTTCTTCGAGAAGAATAAGAGCACTAGAAACGATCGTTCTCAATAAACAGAACTTGTCAATCCACGTGGCTAATTGATTTCTATGATTAGTTATCGTAAACGTATCGAAAAACAATGGCTATCTATATTATACAAACATTTCGCGCAATTTATTCGTTTAAAGAAGATATCGAACGGGAACGGAAAATCGTAATTTGTTTTATTTATAATAATTATGCAATACTTAATTCTTCAAATGCATCCACCGCATCGCGTTTTGAATTGTTCGCCGATCTAGACGCGATATGACTGTAATTTTTGGATTGAGATCGCGAAAAATGATACGCTAGATCGATAATTCAAGAATAGAAAAATGTGAAATATGAGCAACCGTTTATTAAGAGTTAATTTGAATTTGCAAGGAACTGAATATGCAGCGTGGATTATTTCGTAGCAAATCAAATATTTCGTGGGGGTAGTGAAATACAAATTGACTGTAGCGGTGTGCACAGCGCTATTGTGTACGCGTGGTCACCTTACTGCTGTACACTCCGGCGGAACTCGTACCGTAGATTATCGTATTACTTTTTAAAACGCGATCGCGACAAGTACTGATGATTGGCGTGCACGCGATCGTATTTTCGCTAGTGTGACGTGAGTGTGAACGAACAAGGAAAAACGGTGGAACGGTGAGGAGGCGGGAGAGGAGGTTTGAAAAGGCATTAGGCGACGACAAGGCAATTGTTATACGGTCAGAAATTTTTTATTTTCTTTGTTACTTATAGAATGAATCGTTTATTATTATTTTATGTTTTATCTAGACATTGCTATAACTTAACTGTCTATGTTTTACAGTGCAATATAGGATATTTATGTATGTGTGGCATAAATTATATTTATGTAAAATCAAAATAAATTAGTATTTATAAAATGCAGTAAAGAAAGATTATTAATATAAGTATCACTTTATTTTTCTCTTTACTTTCGAATATTTGAAAAATAGAATTTGAAGCGGATTGACCATTTTCCATTAAATATCATATTGACTGCAAGAAAACAATCCTCAGAAATTTTTTGCGCATGTCATAAAATTAAATAAAAGAAGGATAGAAATTTGTTTACTTTTACACTACATGTTTTAACCAATTTATTGAATTTAAAAAACGCGCTAATTTGATTATGATTATATTTCTTTTCAATTCCTATAAATTTTATTCATAAATTTTACTCTAACTCTTTTAGTCCGTCCATGTTTATTGATTGCTTGATTTTATTGTATATGACAAAATAGAATACACAAAACTTTGTACGGTCATTAGCTAATTTACTTACGAAAATCGAAAATTATCATAATTTCAATAATTTTGTGTCAGAATTTTTATCTTTATAGTTAATCAAAATATTTTATTATATATATAAAGTATAATTATAGAATATGTCAATTGACAAGTATATTATTGTTTTACAAATAATAATAATAAAATGAAATAATATATTTAAAAATATGTTAACATATAATACTAAAATTATTAATCAAATATACATAATTTTTTATACTCTAGAAATATATAATGTTTCTTAATCAAAATTAAATAAGGATTAAATGATGTTAAAAGGCAAAAGTAATTAACATTATATATTAAAATTATATCGAATCGGATCAGTACATTATGAAATAGTCGTTATTACATCTTTACGAGTTTTGGGAACAAAGATCAATATAATGCTCCGTCAAGACCGTTTGCCGCAATATTGCTTGCTGCGCTCATAATTGCGGCCGCGGTTATATGCTGTTTAGCTTAATTAGTAAGAACATGTCGATGCTTTTGATCGGGGAGTTGCCGGGATGTGCCGAGCTTTCAGCATGTACACACATACACATACTCCATTCTCGACTCCATTAGGTTCAATGAATTTAGGTACGGACGTTTTAGCGAAGCACGCAGCCCGCTCCTCGTGCGCGTTGCTTTAAATTTACAAAGATTTACGTACGTGAAACGTTTCAAAATGTTATCACAGTCTGTTTGTTTTTCAAACGGTTTGCTTGTTTTAAGGAATTTCCGCTCTCATCCGAGAGAGAGAGAGAGAGAGAGAGAGCAGAGTAAAATAAATCATAACATTCTCGTCATACTTATTGTACGATTTACCCTATACTTTAAAGTATTGGACTTTTATATTGAAGATACCGGTAATGTTTGCCTTGGAGAAACATAATAACGACATTTTTATTTAATTAAGTGAAATTACTTAGATAAAAATATATAGTAAATATAAAGCATTCTATCATAATTTTTTGTAACATGGTTCACTTCTGTTACATAATTATTACATAATTAATATACGATATATTTGAAGGACAAGAGAGAAGAGGAAAATTATAGTTTCTTTATTGCACATCTCACATTCTGGGATACTATTTTAGTCAAGTTTTTCATTTTTACTTTACATTTAGATTATATTATACAAATTATATTACGAAGATATAATACTCATTATATATTATAAATTATAATTATGCATAAATTTTAAGATAAGATTAAAAACTGGATATTTGAATTAACATACCTGTTAGAAGCAAGCTTTCGACAGACCAAGAAATTACGTGAAAATTTTCATTTTAATGTTATATTCAGAAACTCAGTATCCTCGCAGTATTCTTGTCTCTCTCTCTCTCTCAGGGAAGCGAGCAATCTATTGTCCGTTGGTCCTTCTCTTTCGTCGAGAATATCCTTTCTCAATTCACGAAGAGAGGAAGGCGGTGTTAATTACGACGCGATGCTCATAGAAAAAGTTGCTTGCTCCCCGATTTCCGAGAGCTTCTGAGAGAGAGAGAGAGAAACAGGTAGAAAGAAAGGTATCTAAATTGAAATATGACCGTAATGCGTACTCGTCGATTATCTTTTCTCAGCAAATCTCTTGTGCAAATAGATCTTTTATTTGCAGAGCAAAACGTATTGTTGTTTTTAAGCTCTTCGCCATGATATTATAAAAATATCATCGAATAACGACAATATCATGAAATTGTTTCTCTTTTTATTCTTGTCTTTTTTATTAAAAAAATATGTAGGAAATTATTAATAAGAATATCGCTCGTTTTACTAGTTATTTGTCAATAACTAGTAAATTGATTTTTGGCCAATAAACGAGCAAAGATTTTAGATGTTGCTATAAATTCATATATTTTCTTATATACAATAATTCAATAATGAGACGTTTCGATCAAATTTGGTCCTCTTCAGTCGTCTTTAAGATTAATATATTATACATATATCACTATAACTAACGTTAAATCATTTACATTTTTAAAAACTTCGGAATTAAGATTGACATGTAATTGTTCGCATGAGCTGAGTAATGTCGATAACATCTTAAATAAATATAATAAGTTAAAACGAAGTCTAGAACTTAAAATAAGTCGGTGAAATAAATTAAAAGTCGCAAGTCAAAGACATAACAAAAAATGTCATACGCTGAGTATAATATCGATAACATTTTAAATAAATATAGTGGTGTATAATGTATTAATCTTGAAGATGACTGAAGAGGACCAAATTAGGTCGAAATGTCGTTAATGAATTATTGTATATGGAAAAATATATGAATTTATAGCAACATCTAAAACCTTTGCTCGTATTTATTGGTCAAAAATCAATTTACTAGAAAATTATTATATTCCCTGTGAAATTATTTCTTAATTTTTAGAGTATCTTCTTTAAAATTATTATTATTAAAATATTTCTATAAAATTATCTCACACACCTTCTACATATTGTAGAAGAATTTTCATAAATATTGCTTGGTTCCAAATTTTGGTGACATTTAAAAGCTACTAATTACGAAATTTATTATTTTCTGTTAATATCATGACGTTTTTGTTTTTTGAAATATATTTTCTTTTGAACTGAAACGTGCGTTATCATGGATTGATTCGAAGTAAAACATCTTCGTGAGAATTGCGAAATCGAGTAGCCTTCAAAGGATTAGCTCAATACATTTCGTTATCTGCGCACGTAGATAGAAATCTTGTACACATATGTACATATAAGGATACGCGCGGAAGTCACGGGTCGGGTTTCTGTGCTAAGAAGATTGCGGTTCTGGTGTCAGATTAATTAAATTAACTCGTGCAGCTAGCGCTCTAACGAGGTCGCGTTTCTTCGTTGCCATGATACGTTGCAATTACCTACATTGTGGAAAATTCAACCGCATGCTCGAATTTTATTTATTACACGCAGTAATTGGTAGCCGCACGTGTTTGTGTACAGCATAAGATCGAGTGAATTATTTTGGAAAAACTTAAGTCCTATTAACGAGAAACCTCGCTCTAATTGTAAGATAATTCCAAGTTAATGCGAAATTAATTAAAAATTATCTTCCTCTCGTAATTTTAAAATTAGTACGGAAGTAACGGAATATTACTTTTGCTGCGGTATAATTTTGAAATTAATCTAATATTGCGAGCATCAATTTGGAATGTTGATACTAGCATCGTTTAATATACTTTAGTCAATTTAGTCAATTCTTTATCTCGTTAATTCTTTAGCCTCACTATTGATCAGTAAATAAATTGAGCAGTTATATTTTCAGGTACATTTTCCGATATAGTCATAATTACGTTTCGGATCATTATTATTATATAGAGCGCGTCTTAATGGAAGATGTCTTTGTTCCACGAAGTAGCTCGAGCCTTTTGAAGTCTGAGGCCTTTGGTCCTTTGTGCGCGAAACTGTGTATACATTTCCTGCATGAAGGCGCAACATATCCTGATCTTTGAAGCTATCGCGTAGCTCGGCACGGGAAACACGTCTCGCACGGCCTTCATTGCATGCTCGATAAAGTGGCCACCGGAATTCTCGTAAGCTCGGGAGCGTCACGCGCGCCTTGCGAGAGCGGAAGCGATCGCGGCGATTCTCGAGAGAGTACATCATCGAGCAGATGCACTCCTATTCCCTCCGTGAAAGAGCCAACGGAAATTAATTAATCTCGCCGATCGTGCCGTTTCCGATCTTATGATTTATGCCCCGTCGTTTTCCCTTTACGCCTACAAAAAGTGAATCAGCGTTAGTGCGAACCGATTTGCATTTAAATGGCGCGCACATCGATCGAACGAGCGCGCGTCGGACCTAAGTTAGAATGTACGCCTACATAAATTCGGGGGATTAAACTCTTAGCAATATGGCAATCACGCGCTGATGCACGTGAACGTTTCACATTTCGTACTGAAAAAGACCTTTGCGCGAATTGAAAGCTTTCAAGATAAATCGCATAATGAGATCTCGTTTAAAAAGTGGTACGAATAATCTAAAGAACAAATAAATAATTAATTCACTATTATTCGTGTGTTTATCTTTATTACACAAATAAATTGTTAATCTGTTAATTACTTGGGGCAAAATAAATACGTTTTTAGCAGCTCTTCTCTTTATCGAGATGAAAATTTTATTTAATCCATCGTATTATTCGCAAAAATTTGCGAGAGAAAGTTATTCTGATTATTCAGAGATGCTCCCCTAAAGCGATAAAATGTCGATCCTCCCCATCTCTTCTTTTTTGCCTGTTTTTCTTGCCGGAACAATATAACGTTGTGTCTTAGTACGAGGTAAACGCTCGCGACATTACGGACACCCTCCCGGGGAGGAGAATTCGATATACCGTTCTCCCCGGAGGGGTTGATTGGAACCCGAGGCTGCTCTCAAGGGTGATTTTTCGCAGTTTCTTTCCGAGCGGGTGGCTACCAAGATTTGAGGTTGAAATGATGATAGTGCCGTTACAGACGCGACGTTGCCTTTGAAGATACGTTTTATTATCGATAACGCCGGCTTCGGTGTACGTTGCTTATCGGAGCCCCACCGGCGGCGATCAATATTTTATCAGTGGGCTTGCGGTCCGGGTACAGTCCCAATTACAATTTTGCATTACATCAATGTCACGTCGTGAGATAGCCGTGTCATCGTAATATTATTTTGAAATGAAATCCTTATTGCATTTCAAAGGCGAGAAAGAAAACATTAAATATTGTTGCTTTTAAAAGAACAAATTAAGTATATAAAAACTTTTAGAATGAGTTTTAAAATAAAATAAAATATAAACTCTAAAGCGTAGAGTCAAATAACTTAATCAAATATTAAATCTTACTTTATTTAATGTACATACATACATATATATATGTATATATAGGATATTAAATTTTATTTATGCTTCTGCTATTAATTGATACTTTCTTGAAATTCCTGAAAAATTCTTGTCTTTTTTAATCAATGTAGATTTGTGCTACAAACTAAATATTTTGCAAAAGTATTAAAAAAGTATATTGTTCTTGATTTAAAGAAAATTTGTTAATCTTTGTAAACAATTCTTTTTATATAGCTAGATAATACTGCATATTAGAGAACTTATAAAGTTGAAATATTGTCTTAACCTGATTATCATGCTCTCTCGCAACAAACAAAGTAAATAAAATTAACTTTCTAGCATTTTAAATAAATGCTGATGTTGTTTTGCTGGCTATTAATACACTAATGTACTAATGGTGATGAAAAAAACATCGTACCTAAATGCACTTTATATATGTATGTACCGTACAGGAGTACACGTACCGATAAAATTCTGAATTCAGCCAATCCATTTTACGTTGAATCCACTATAAGAATGTCTGTCTTGATTAGATGCCGACTTGCACGATGCGAAAAACGAAGTCCGTATACTTCGGAGTTATTTACGTGCGGGAGCTGGTGGATAATTACTATCGATTTCCCGGGTCGCGTTATGTGCAAACCCCCGCGATGACCCCGCGGTCCACCTGTTGCTAGGCGCAGAACTGTTGGCTTGTTACCATTTTACGATGCTTTGTGTTGCATCGGAAATCGAGATCGATACAATCGATGGATTTGAGATAGAGAAAATAAATTTAAGAGTACCAGGATTTTCAAATTATTGGTGAGAAAAGCGTACTCGTAACAATTACAGAAGGAAATATAGATATTGTATTAAAGATAAGGTCTAATACATTTCGCAGAGAGTTGCACTAGAGGAATACATTGTATAAAAGAGAGATAAGGTAAAATTAAAATTTCAAATAATATATGTATTTCTAAAATTATAAATATTTTGAAAATCTTAGGGATTATTCTTTTGAAAGTTTTTTCTTCCTTTCCATTTTTTGAAATCTTTTCTATTTCTAGTCACATACCTGTCTCTGAAATAAAAACGTTTTATTTTAATTTTGAACGGGAAATTCATTTGTTTTAGTTTTGAGTTGCACGTTGAAGAAAATTAAAAAATGGAAAAGAAATAGAGATGAACGTTTTTATAGGTAAGATTTTTATCGTTAGCCGTTTCTGTTTGAATCACGCAAAGAATTTTTGTTAATGATACCTTAATGAGACCTGACCTGAGCGAATTCTGTATATTCGCGGCCACGAACCGCAAGTAAACGATAATTTCGTCGCGAACTGGTAGAAATTCGGAGCAATGGTTAACATTAATTATTTTTGCGTCTTCGCGTGCCTCTTACCAAGTCATGTTAATTAACATGACTTAATTATCCTTAAATTCTTGTCTAACTAATTACCTATTGCTATCCGTTTATGCGTTCCAAAATTATTCAGCACTTCTTATAACGCAATAACAGAAGACAATGAAAGAATGATTGTTCAAGAGAGGATTTATTATCCATTCTGATTAACAGAATTTTTTTTTATTTTTTATCTTGTACATTTTATAAAAATAATTGAATTGAAAAATTAAACTTCTATATTTCTATGTGTTACAATCACGAAGTGGTAGAAGTGACATACGTTATTCTGAGCCATTAACTTTATATGTACCTGTCGATCTCTATCTCTATAATGCAATCACAATTACGATATTCTATCGTTCTCTTTTATCGCGCAGTCCGACCGACGTGAAAGCCTTTCTCGATTTACTTTCTACGACGTGTGGAATTGCATAAATTATTGCAGCTTCCTCGATCATGCCGATATCCCGACCTCTAATTTCTGCAAGCTCCGCTACTCGCAGAATTTTTAATGAGCTCTTTTTACCGCGCGGATACATCGATTAATCGCAAACTTTTATGATATGATGAGATAGTGATTTACTTAGGTCTTGTATACAAGCAAAATGGACGTTCGTGTTTACTCTACATCAGACGAGATATTCCGATAGAGGACTAAATTTATGCAAGCTTTAAATATTTGCTGCGAATTAATTCGTTGTCAGCTAATATTGTTAACTAATTTAAAATTTATTTAATAAAATGTTAGTTACATACATACTTATGTAATTATATTGTTTATTATGTTTAATTATTGTTTATATATTATGTAATTTATATAATTAAATGTATATATATATATTTAATTATACAAATTATACAAATTACGCAGTATATAAATACGTATATGATATATGGTTATATAAATAACTTATATAATTATATATAATAACTTATATATGAATATATATATATATTATCATATATATTTCAAGAAGATTTTTTTAATTAAGCGACTAGATCCATCATTCTCCTTTTTTCTACCTCTTTCTTTTTTCCTCTCTCTCTCTCTCTCTCTCTCTCTTTCTCTCTCGCTCTCTTTTATTTGAGTTAATTATCTGTCGTCAGGAGACGTCCGCGTGCATTGTTAAATCGTGCCATGCATTGAAGTTATGGAGTTATATATCAATATCGCGTGTTGCGCGGAGTATATGGAACGCGCATGAAGCGTACTCGAGCGACTCATCAGATACAGCAACGACAGCGACTACTGTCATTACACTTTATCGTTGCCGGATTGCCAATATCAGGATTGCAGTATTACGCGTGTAAATCCGGTCTTCGATTAAGGCTGAAAGTGCGGACGTGTTTTAAATTTACGAGTAGATAATGCACGACTACAATTGCTGTCCTGAAGATTGTCTCCGCCGGCGATTGAATGCCATAGCGAAAAGCGAAAATTATTATTGGGTGCCGTCCAGGGAATAAAGCAATTTTGTCATCAGGCTGCCGATGACACAATATTAACGGAGCAAAATTTGAGCAAAATATTGCGATGAATAAAACAATTATAAATTAAATCGTTATTTCTTTATGCCAGTAACAAGCTGCAAATAACAAGTACAAGTCTTTTTGTGCAGTCAATATAAATATTTAAATAAATTTGCGTAAATTTTCTGAACGAACATCAATTATTCGCCCATGCGATGGCTAATTTAATTTTAGAACATAAAAGTGTAGTGTTCTGAAAGTAAAATAGCACAACTAATTTAATTGTGCTTATCTAAAACATCAATGGATTAATATCTTAATATAATAAAGTCCCTGTTTACTAAAAATTTTTAATAATATAATGTAATAAATTAACATTAATATATATATGTATATAAGGCATAAGTATATATATATATATATATATATATATATGAGAAATGAAGAAAAATTTTTAAAAATTAATTAGAAAAGAAATACGAAAAATGTATATTATAGTACATAATTATAAAGAGAACAATTGACAAAAGTCAAAATTGTTCTCTTTATAATTTAGTGTACATATATATAATAATTTTGGCTTTTGTAAATTGTTGTCTTTATAATTATATACTATAATATACATTTTTCGTATTTCCTTCCTAATTATTTTTTTAAAGTTTTCCTTCATTTCTCTATAATTATGGAGAAATGTTAAAAAAATTCTTACCGACAGGCTCTAGTATTGAGAGGAAACCACCTCTGTGATAAATAAACTAAAATATAACAAATACAAATTTCATGAAGCAGCTTGTAGAAAACAGAAAATTGTAACACTTTATTTTCTTTTATTTGTTGCCGACAACGTTCGAAAGAGTTAAATAAATCTTTCCGAGCAAACGCAATTGGAAGCAAGGAAGGTACTTTCGGAGGAAAAGCATCTTTCCGATTCACTGGACAAAAAAATGAGTAAGAAATATAGTTATTAAATTGCACGAAATTTGAATCGAGTTTCGCGAAATATGGAAATATACCCGATTAAATTCATTTAAAATTTAAAATATAAAAATATTTGTGTTTTTCATAAAACGTAAATAAAAGTATGTTTTAATATTATTCATAATTGATATAGATAATTTGTAAAAAAATATCAATTACTTAATTTTCAATGAGATCTATTTTAGAAATTTATTATAGCCAAAGGGTTCAATTTATGCATGAGATTGATTGAGTTGATTACAGTTTATTGTAGATATACGTGCGCGCGATTTACGTGTTTTTAATTAAGTTAAAAATTGAGTTTGCAGAAATTTCAAATTATGTCTGTCAAAAATCTTTACAAAATAATGCAATTGTGTGTTTTTGCGATAATTACAATTCTTCCGAAACTCACAACCGGATTTAAATGTTTGTTCCACATTTAATGAAGGAACAGCAATTAACGATGACACGTTAATTACAGGCCGGTGACCGATATGCCGCGACACGAATTCCGAGGGCACGTATTAATTCTATATATTTTTCGCCCGGCTATTTTCTGAAAACGAAATGCGTGAGGGAATTGGAATAGAGGCGACAATGGAGTTTTGTTTGCAGACATCCGTATAGCCTATTTCTTATGCGAATTATTTTTCACGACGATTCAGTCGAGCGTGTGAATTCTATGCGCCGGGCGTTCAGCACCTCCGCGCGCGTATCCCGGGAAATGCAATCGATAGTCGATATACTTGTTGCGCTTCGGGGATTGCTCGTTGAAAAATATGAGATGTGTGCTCGTGCATTTTTATGAGGAGCCTTAGTAATAATGTCGGAAGGTAAACGTTGCTTGTTTATACGGCGAAATATTTCGCGGCGAATTAAAATCTTTAGACACGGTTTATCATTAAAAATTTTTTCTGCGACGCTTATCCGCGCATATAAAAAAACGTAGGTATTCCTCGTAATACGTACCGTGAAACGTATCATTGAAATTATATTTTATTAACAAAGTTTCATAATTATTTATTAATTGTATTTTCTGTCATCGTTGCAACGTTATTGCGCGATAAAAAAATTGATATCGCTTTGTTCTTTTTTCATCTTTCTAAGATGAAAAAAATTCAGCGTTTTAATCAGTAGTTCAATTAATTACGTTACGTTTCCTTCGGGGATCTCTTGCAAATCTTTCGCTTCGCAGTAACTGAAGATGTCGAGGAAACGTGTCTCTCGTCGCGTTCTGGATACTCACTTTGCTTTTTTAAGGCTTTCAATCTCCGTAATAGGAAAGTAGTCGGCAATAAGAGACGAAGTGGAAGAGACAGAATTGAACTTTCCTTTTTTCCAGCAAGTCAGTTGTGTTGTAAGAGGACAGTTGATAATTATCGAAGGTTTAGGCTAGAATCGGAAAAGAGTTTGGTTTTATAGAATGGAGGAAACAATTAAACGGAATTAAATGGTTGTCGTTGACTCGCGCGAATCGTTGCTTCTATATCGCAATGACAATTGTTCGATATTAACGAGCGAGATATTTCATGACATCGTTGCGCTAAATTTGCAGCCTGCAATTCGAAATAATTACGCGTTCATTGAACGATACTTCTCGATACGGATTAAATTTCTCGTCTCTCGAATTGCTTAGAATTCTGATGCATTATTAATAAAATATATAAACGTTATGAAAAATATTATTTTCTCCAGTTTTTCTTTTTCTTTATGCCTGTGGATTTCAGATTCTCCGAATCTCAATACCATATTTTCTCCAGTTATAACCAGAAAAAGAGAGTATATAAGAAAAAGACTTATCATAAATATGTTTACATATATACATATGCATATATGTAAACATATTTAAAATTAATTTCAAATCACTTTCTTTTTGAAAAGAAATTTTAAATATTTGTATTGTTTTATTTCTGATGTCAATTTGCGCCAAATTTCAGAATCGAGTTTTATTTGTAACTTACAGATACATGTTCTAATGCTTCAAATATTTTTTTTTCTTTTAAGTCCACTTTAGACGATCTATAATTTGCATCAAATTTTAAAATAATATTCTATAAATAATGTAATGTATTGTGTAAGACGAAAAAATATTTAAAGAATTAGATGCGTGTTTTTGTCTTAAATATCACATAGTTTATAAAATTATAAATATATAATCTCGAATATATTTAAATAATTATAAATATATTTAAGAATTATGGACCGTCTAAAGAGAGTAATTTATAAATAATAATTCTTTTGGAATTCAATTAAATTCATTATAAGTATTATACATTCTTACAGTTGAAAATAACATTATTGAATTAGAGTAATTTTAAATTAATATAATACATCAAATTCATAGTTTTCTTGCCTTCGAGATAAAGATACAATAAGTATTTAATAATATGTAACAAAGCTTATTCTTTCATAAATTGCGCAGTGTTTTATTGTTGTGTATTTTTAACGAATCGTATTGTTTTACTCGTAACGAAGGAAACCATGTCGTCGCGAAAAAAACCGTACATTGCCTATTTTTAATATTGAAAAAATCGTGGGTGTTTTGCGGGGGAGTATGAACTTTCCGCCGACCGTATGTCTTTCTTAAGAGCGCGCAGCCGGTATTTCCGTTTCTTAAAAGATGAGTGCCGTCCATTTTCCCTGGGGGACTGAATTTATCGGCCAACTTACCGTTTCCTCGGCGACCGCTACTATCGTCGTTGTTTGCCGAATGCAATTACGCGAAAGCCGTTCGATGTTTTTCTCCCGCGAGCAAACATTGCGAATTGTTCGGCGGTAACAATGCTTTATTATGCATTTATGCGGTAACATCGCTGAATAAATGTAGGGTATATTTAAAAGAGACGGCAGCATTTTAACAGCGTGCTCTCTTTGAAAACGGAAAGATTCATAAATCCACACATAGTCTATCTTTTATTCACTTTTATTTTATTCCACGCAGGACAAACATATAGACATCAAAAATTTTTGTTCAATTTTTATATAATTTTTATATTATTTGCTCCATTTTCCATCATCAAATTATTATCAATGGATTTATTTTTAAGATAAATAATTATTAATATATTTTATAACCTTTTGATGTGATTAGTGTGAACGCTATTCTTTTTGAAAATATTGTGTAAAGAAACTCGTTGCATAATTAACCTAATCCGTATTTTATTTCTTATATTAAACTATCACTTTAATATCGCATTTACAATTTATGCGACATGAAATAAATGGCGCCATGTACCACATAGCGTGCTGTGTCGTACACCCGATGAGCCATAAAACATAGGTACGATTATTAACGGTTAAATAACATGTAATATTAATTCCACTTTAAGCGTTTACTGTGTTTCACTTTCGCGATATAATTGTATGTGCGTGCCACTTTTGATACTCTGTCGCATCAAATGTACATTTTACATTCTTCTGGAAATACGAGTAACATTTGATGTTTCGGTTTATTTCAACAATTTTTTTTCCTGGATACAATCGAACCAGTGTCATTGTTTTTGGCTCTATTTTTACTTTTTTTTTATTCGGTGACGTTTTCGAGATGCCAGCGAATGCCAGCGAGTGTAACGCGAGAAACAAAGAAGCGGGACAGGACGCCTATGGGCACGGGTCTCGATATTTCTGAAAATGTGAAATTGGCAAGTTTGTATCAATATTTTCGACCGCAACATGACCGTTCGTACGGTATCTCGCAATTTTGAGTGCCACATCGTACGTGCAATATTTCGGGGACGGGATTTGGGAAACCGCATTGTTACGCGCGGGCACGTGTGCGAGTAACGTGTCCGTGTGCCCTCGCACACTTTCCGCGACGAAGCAACAGGGTGTCGGCAGATCTCCGCTGCATTCGGAATATCTCGGGAAATGTACACCGGGTGACCAAATAATTCAATGCCAGTCGGATTATCTCACTCGCAGTATTTCAAGCGTTAAATACGCGGTACGTTTAGTAAACTTTTCATTGCCGTTTTCATCGTTGCGATCATCCTTTTTTATTTCGTTAACTGGAAGAAAATAATCCTTTTAAAGAGACATAATTAGAATGGTGATATGTTAATTTGGTTAAAAGGGGAAGTCAGAGAATTACGCAGTAAAAAGTAAATATAATCAAGAATAACTCGAAAATTATTCGTTCTTAATGTAATCTCGCAGTGGCGCGCGCGGGATGATGTTCTTAACCTGATTACATTTTGTGCAAATCACAAAAGGTTAAACATATCCCAAGCAGAAGACAAGAAATTGCGAGTTTGTGATAATCATGAAAAGGAAAGATACATTCTGCCGAGTGTACGCATCGCCAAGTTTAAACTTAATTTTATGAGCTTAATGCAATTATTTTTTAATCTTCGGGAACAGTTGCAATTTCATGTGACACATAAACTTCTTTGGCTTTCGTCCCGGGATCGAGATCTGTAGCTATGAAAACGCGAATATTACACCCCGCGGTTCCATTTCTGAGCACTACTTACTTCCCGTGTTCGTAAAGCGAGTCATAATGAAATCCGCTACGAGAAAAATGGTTGCATTCGCGATCGTATCCGCGAGAAACATTGAATCAAGGTGAAAAGAAAAGAGAGTCTGTTTTACAATTCACATGAATGAATTTTGTGTCAAACAAAGCTTTTTGAATTCTTCAAAAAAACATTGTAACTTCAATCCCTGCGCGATTCCACTTTCATCGTTATCCCTGCTCGTTGGGTCGACAGCTATACCTTTTTTGTACGAAAAATTCGTGCAATAAAACTCGTATAAAATTGTATAAAAAATTGTATTGCGCAGCGTCGATTTAAGTTAGAAAGTAATTGCTATTGTGGATGTTAATCTAACGTAAATAATATACAATTAGAGAAAAAAAAGGAAGCTTTTCGGCTAAATTTTTGCTATGCATTCAAACTTACGAATTCTCGAGTTTAAAAAACAAGAATAACTATATATCTTGTTTTTTTTAGTCTGTATGTATTTTCCGATTTTGTGAAGAAAATCTTGCTGCTTTTATCGGTGCTTGCTGCGCGTTAATTAATGGAGTGAGGTTTCTAGAGATTTCGCCGTTACAACGGATATTCGGATGCGAGCGTATATACGTGCTTACCCGAGCTTTATGTAGGGTGAGCGGATAGTAACTTCCGGAGCTCTTGATACGTGTGTGGCCGCACGTGGAAGTGCAACAGCTCGCCGGTAAATCTTCGTAATTTCCAGAATACGCGCGTCGGCCGGTCGGATACCGGGTGGTCCCGCGAAATTGAATTGGCTCTCTTTCCCTCACGGCAAATACTTCATTAATCTTCCTGGCCTATTCCCCTCCTCCTTTCTAGCTTCCTTTTGCACCGTTGGAGATTAGTGAAACGCGAGACCACATTTTCTCATCGACGATCTCCCCCTAATGGAGCGCGTGATTTTCTCGGAGCTTATAGAACCAAGTTTTAACGTTGATACATTTTTATCAGATAAGATTTTTCTCTTTCGACAAGATAGTTTTCAGATTTCTTGCTTTCGTACCTTCTTTCTTTTTTGTATACAATAGTTTTTTCTTAATTAATTTTCGTTGCAAATAATTTCTTTGCAGCAGATAAATTATTACGTATCTCTATTTCATTAAGAGAACTTCAAATACTCCTACTAATAATTCTCTTTCCCTTTTTTATTTTATAATTATATTGTACCCGTAATTGAATCGCGTTATGCAATGAAGTTATGAAATTAAACAATATATTTATTACGAGACGAGAAATATTATATCACAGCTTATAATCGTGACAAATAAAATGCTTGTATTATGTCAAAATAATAAATAAAGTATCGTATTGCGTAACACAATGTAATTAATATTTCGCGATAATTGGAACACCATTATCGATAGGATATCATTAATGTATTTTTTTCAATCTTTTAAAGAGATTTTTTTTTCCAAGCAAGATGAAATAACAATATAAAACGTAATTATTTTCTCTCCAACATTTTTCTCTAATTAACTTATTTTTAATGTTATGTAAATGATATATTTTATATACACCCTATATAAGAAATTGTCTGCAATCTGTAAGGATTTGATTCTCTCATCCGTTTCTGTAGTTAGAGATAAACCAATCTCCCACATTTGCTAATTTCTAAACTGCGGGCCTCTTGACTCCATTCAAATTCCACGCAAATATGAGAACAGACGCAAATTCAGAGACCTCGATATCTTGGCGCAGCAAGATTTCATTCTGAAGCAGCGTTCATTTAAGATCTCTTAGGTTCAAATGGAGCATAATTACATATTATATATGCAATTCTCTACAATTATGCTATTACAATTACTCTTACAGATATTATTATATTTCTATTTTCGATCTATACTTCTCTATCGAGATTTCTATTTTATTCCGTTCTCATCATTAATGTAACTTATATCGGAGCATTGAAGAAATAAATATTGTAGATGTGTTATGCGAGTTTGAGAAATGAAATATTTCTTTGGCTCAGTATGACCTTTATTAATGCCTGACGCGAGATGTCTGACCCTCCAGTCGATTTTTCAAAACCGCCGAAGTCGATGACCGTTGTCGCAAAATCTGACGTGGCCCAATAACGTTTCGGCACATCACCCTGGCCCTTGTCTCTCAACGCCGGTGAAAGGGCAAACAATTAATACATATAAATATCAACAATGCGAGCACGACGGAGCCGCGTGATCCGTTTAGAACGCTCGTTTATATTCTATAAACGGTCTACAATATTAATACACGAGATCATAAATTATAGACATTTTACATACATGCTAAATATATTTTCAATGTCCACGTGTGATTTAATTACGTATTATTCTTAATCAGGCTAAAAATCTGAGTGCGCATCGCAGGAATCCACAGTCATAAAACTAGTTTTATATCCTCGAGATATATATTCTCTCTCGTTATATTAGTATAATTAAGTTTAGTGAACTCGCGTTCTCACGTATAATTTCATCGTAATCGCTTAACAACAGCATGCATTTAAGTATATCTCGTTGGTATTTCGAAATGATATGCAAATTTGTCGTGGCTTGGCCTCAGTAGCAGTTCTCTCTCTCTCTCTCTCTCTCTCTCTCACTTTCTGGTCGAAAACCAATTTGCGAAATTCTCCGACTAGCGTGCTATATCGAAGGACCGGCGGCGGTGATGGCGGCGGTGGACTTTAATCGGATTAGAAATCGCCAACTAAAAGTGACATATAATTCAGTCCGCGCTGCTTTCTCCCGTTGTCACCGTGGCAACGCAAATTAATCGGTCGTATTTGCAGTCGACATAAACCGTATGGTAACACGTACTTCCAGTCGACCGTTGGCTAATTACACTTTGTTTTCGATCCGCCCGAACGTTTGTCTCGTTTAATCATGTGATCATGTTGCAATATCATGTTGCGGAAATAATTTCGAAAATACGGGAATATAATAAATGCTTCATACATTAATTTTATTTAATTTCATACTTTATATGGAAAACTACCTGTATATTTTTAATTTTTTACATATTGTTCTAGCCATTTATTTCTCTCTGCTGGAACATGTGTAAAATAATTTTCTACAATTTTGTTAATATCTTTTCAATGAATGATTTTTTTTAAATATTATTTTATTTTTAGTGTATTAACAATTTTTTTTAATTATGCAGAAAATCTGGAACATCTTCACTATAAAAGACTACATTAGAGTTGGCACGATGGTTGATTACCATCGTACTGTTATTTACGAGTCTCCCGCGCGAAACTGGGTTTATACGCGTCCCTGCTTATATGACCATTCTGCAGTTTTATTGCCGCCCCTTTTTTTTACTTGCGAATTTAAAACGCGCAGCAGACATCGTTTAAGACTTCCTTGGCTCGAAATCGTGGACTGCGACTTTTCGAAGCTAAGTCTCTCTTTGTTAGTCTTACTGTATACTTAAGGTCGCCCACTATTAAAGTAATATGTTTCTCGTATTCATAGTCATTTTATCGTAAATGGCGCAATTAACGGTTTTTTTTTAACAATGAGATTAAGCAGGTGTTTTACGACTACATTTATCATTTTATATTATATGTAAATTATTTCCTGTATAATTACCGACTGCATAAGTTTAAAGGGTTCTTGAAGAAGGGAAATTTATAGTAAATGCCACAAATCAATTTTTGAGCTACGTGAACAAATGGTTAACTAAAGATGCCTAATATTTTTGCAGGCCAAGGCTGCACACGTAGGTATTATATGCAAAATATAATTTCAAATGTTCATACTTGCTTCAAAATTTTTTTCTCTAAAATTTTTCTTTTCGTTAGAAATGCTCATTAACGCAGATACAAAATAGAAATTTCTCTACATGGAAAATGTTGAAGGTACGCCAAGTATTATGCAAATAAACGCGCGGAATCCTAGCTATTAAATTCGCGTCATATTCACCGTGATATATTCCGAGCCGAGCTGAAAGGCACGACAGTGCATGCGACTACGTAAATGGACTTGATTTGCCATTTGGAGGCTGGCCACAGAGCGACCATAACTACGGGTCTAGTGATCAATCCTTCTCATATCGGTTGGTTACTACTTGCGCCCAATCTCTCGGTTACTGTGACATTAATTATTGTTGAATTATTGTAGACGTCTCCAATCCATACATCGCGTTTCCACGCTTGCATGATAATAATTATTACTATTAACAGATATATATATATATATATATATATATATATATAAATTTATCGTTGCTTCCAAGTTATGAACAAAATAATTATCAGTTAAATTGATTCGTTTAAAAATATTGTGTTAACAGATGATTCGCGCGTCATGAATAAAACTGAGGTTATAAACCCGTAAATATAAAATACAATGTGAAAGATTTTACATGTTATTTGTATATTTTGTTACTGTTGATGAAAACTCGGATACGAAAACGTTACATATTTTGTATTTTGTGCGGTCTTTACATCGCTACGGGCGACGAATGGTGTGTACCGCGTATCGAGAGATACGCACGTAGTTCTCCTATATGTAGCAATATCTATCTCCGAAGCAATATCTACTAGTTTTCAAGCAAACCAAGTATAGGGGCGCGCGTGCGAGGTATATGTATGTGAGATATCGCTCTCCCTGGCGCGATCAAATCACCGCGAGGTGATCTTCGCCGAGGATCTCGATTAATATTGAATAAATATAAATTCTGTTAGATAAATACCCGGCCGTGCTATGAAACCCCGTGGCGCCCGGTCGCGCGTAAAACCGCATTGTAAAATAATTGCACGTTGAATATATTTGATATTTGACGCGTGAATGCACATGTGATCCGTGAGAGAATAACAGAAACACACCCGGTGCACGGACGTGCGGACAACGATATTGATTTCATTTATTTTATGAGACTACCGACGGATTGATACCTCTCGTCCGCGAGAATTGAACGATTTCATGCGCGAACGTTTGTTGTTCCCCGGGCAACGCGCGGGTGAAATATGCGCAAGATTGACGCGCCTGCTACAAGTATTCGTGAAAGGCTATTAATATTATCCGCGTTCGCGATAGGACGTCCACAGGAATCGACAGATCCGCCATGGGCGCGCGCTCGATACTTCAAGTATCGTATCAGTTCTACTGGAACATCGCTGCATAAGTGACGTATTGAAATCCGTAGAGACACAACGGGACTGAATTCATAATATATATATAATATATATTCACAAAATTGCGCGTATTTTTAAAATCTTGTTGACTTGATAATTCTACAGGATTGTGAATTTGAAAATTTAAAATTAAAAATCGTGTATCCAGAACTAGCGGAAAAATACGAAAATTTATTTCACAAAATGACGTAAAAATATGTTATCGAGATTATACAACATTCAATTTACGAAGCTTGTCGTATAATTAGTCATTTGTTTGATTTTCGTAAATAGGAAAAGTAGTACGACAATAAATTTTAATGATAAATTATTTAGGTATCCTGACACCTGACATTCAGACGATTGTATACCCCCGTAGACAAAAGGTTCTGCTTTTTAAAAATGCTTCTATTATAAATTGCAAAATGTCGTTGTTCGCCCGTCATCGCACTGGAAATCGATATTTGTAAAGTGCTGAATAAAGATACGGGAACGTTGACCTGAATATTACAGACATTGTTTGCCTTCATCACAGGGTGTACATATGTAGCCGTTCTTTTGGCACAATAGTAGCCTCTTGAAAGGCTCCGACGTAAACGTTAAATGCGTTATTGTTTGTCCAAATACGAGTAATTGGATAAACAATGCCACATTTGACATTTGCAAGTCGGTTGCTTCAGTGATGTCTTTATCTTTTTAATCATTTAATATCATAATGGATTTGCACTCCTCGTAATCAACCGCGATAAGACAGAAATAAATTATAATCGTTTCTAAAAATATAATATTATATTTTCTGCGATGTGCGCGAAAGGTGACGAAAGGTGCTTGAATTTCATTGTCATTTTCGATATTCGACGACTCGCTCTCGGGGAGCTCTCGGCTAATATACGGCAAGCTATACGGTAGGCTTTGAGACGCAAACTCGATTAAGCTTACATTCCAGGTTGGGTTGAGAGTTAGATTTGCCGGATATCAGACGCGACCGAACGGCAATAGACTTACCTAAAAAAAGAACGTTGAATTCAGGCTCGTGTGCACACCTTTGATAATATACTTCATTTCGCACCAACCTAAACTTTCTTTTTACAGGCTTGTCATAGGCAGCCCGTCCTCGTTCTATTTTTAAGAAAACTCGGCGTCAAATTAATCGAAGAGTCACGGTAGTGAAAAGTCGCGTTGAGAAATACCGATCTAGACGAGAGTTTTTCGAGGGAAGTTCGCGATAATCTGCCAATTTTCGCCAATTCGATCGGTAGATTAGGCCGGCACCGATTAGGTAGATTTAGATTCAAGCCCCTACATATAGGGGATAAGAGGCAGGTAGGATGCGCCCTTCCATCGAATCCGCGTTTAGCGCCCTTTGTTGTACGCCTAAACTTTCGAAACTCATCCGCGGAGTAATTTAATGGCGCGGAAACGTACATACGTTATATTCTCGTTTACGTTCGATTTATACGGTGCCAAGGAATACGATCGGGAAATAGCTTTTCCGATTGAAATCTGCATACATCATCCGACAATAGACTGCCAATCTTCTCCGAAACGACTGGTTGGTACGTGCTCTCAAATATTTTACTACCCTGGCTGTTTTCCAAAATCGTCTTGCAAAAGGGTCCTTGAACCTCATGCCGCGATCTAAATTACCAGCTATCCCTGTAATTCATTCTATTCGATCTGAGGTTAGAAACTGTGATAATAGTTAGCTGATAGAAAAAAGAAGTGAAAATTGGTCAAATATATAAATATCAATTAGATTAAACTCTGAATCAAATGAATTAAACTAATGAGAGTGAAAATATCCGTTAATGACATTTGAAAACTCTCAAGACATTCTCTTCGCCTAAAAATATGAGAAAAAAAGAATAAGTTCTTAAAATTATAGAAATGAAACAGAGAATTGTGTATTTTTTATAATGTTATACGATTCTCATTTTGCATTGTCATTTGCAAAATCGGTTTCAAATCTTCCTTTTATTATTTTTTTATTCTTGCAAAAAGTTGTACCATTATCAAAATATCGAGAAACACTTCAGTTAATCCAAGGCTTAGTCCTTGCGAGCCTACGCTCGCAGTAGATAGCGCGTTATCAGATGTGTCCTCAGGTATCATCGGGGCAGAAGGTCGCCGCGTATTAAACGAAGGTAGTCCTCGTCCCGCGGCTGTCACACGTCAAATCGCGGCTGTCGATTGCCGAGGACAAGGAGGAAAATGAAGGACCCTCACGGGTGGCGCGAGCGCGCGCGCACCCGTGAACGCGCGCGGCTGGCTTTTCAACGGTCGATATTCGGTCATTGGCGGATCTGATCGGGAAATAGCTTTTCCGGCTGATGAGCCTCGCGGCACGAACAATACGTTGCTGCCAATCTCGTCCGTTCCGAGGACGATCGACGAAGGGAAGCGCGTATAATGTCCGCGCCGCGCCGGAACGCCGCTCGCAAAATCGGGCATTGCGATGACGCCCAACGAACCGCGTTGCCAAGTGACGTGCAGGAGAGACACATTTAGGTCTTCGAGTATGACGATTGCGGAGACTGTTACAGTTATGCGCGAAGGTCATTTCGCGCGTTTAGCAGCGAGACCTTTACTACTGCGACACAATTGCCGCGCGGATACGGAATCAAGTTATCGTAACTTATTAAAATGCAGATCAGATTCTTCAATTATTTGCTTCATTGAACGTCTCGAACGAATGACGAAAACTCTCTATTTAACTTTATCTGTTTTCTGAACTTCGTAAAATCGTTCATTCAAGTTTCTCTTTCTGTGTTAAAAAAAAAAATTAATAAATACAAAAAGTAACTTTTTTTTCTCTGAGACTTGTTTTTACTCGCGAATAAAGTCGCTGGAGTTCAACCAGCTTTTACATTGCGGCGCTAAGTACTTGCCATTAGGAATTATAGCGACGCGAATTAAGATATAACGCGTATTAATGTACAATATACATGGTACAGTTGTAAGACCGTTAATTGCTTCTATAATATACATATAACAGATAATGCTCTCTATATTCATTGTCGCTACTTAAGAGCGGTGAATATATATTCCCGCTGTAAAGTGTATTTTATGATCTTACATATTTATACAGGCGAAACTTTCGAAACAATGCGTTGCTTTATGCGCTTTTGTGCGAGAGCAATCTCCACGAGTGAAAGAGCAATAGGAACCGTCAAGTGCTCGTTCATCAAATTTCTCTTGGCAGCGGTCCACTCCGGTCTCTCGATGAGATTGGCGTTGGTTTATCACACGATTATATCGTGATCTCGTGCTTAAGCACCAACAATGAAAATAAATTTGACAAGTGTTTTTTGGCTCCTTGCTTTTTAGAATTAATATTTAACAACGATGAAGTACAAGTCACATTGACCGCCGCGCATTTCCGCGATAAGCGTGATATCCGAATATGATTGAAAGTTTTACTTCTTGCTTAATTTGTGATGCGATGAATGTAAGAATGCGAATTAAATAGGAAATAAAATCGTAGAGCCCGTATATAAATTAATTGTGACTATCAAATAAATTATACTGCCACAGACATCACTTGTACGTACATTATAATGGCAGTTAATACGTTGGAATCCGTATTTCTCGAGGACTCTTTTCAACTTACGATCTAAGGTGTATTTTCTTTTGCGATCAATCTGCTCGTTTGCGATAGCAGGATAATAGGCGAGGATTCACGAACTCACGTCTCATCCCAGGTCACAATGAGAACGTCGGAGCTGCTTTGGATACAGGAAATTTCAGGGCAGAGGAGCACGCGCGATCTCGTGTTATAAATTATAGCTAGTCAAGATATGTATATATATACCGATACTGATGAGAAATCGATTTTCTTGTCGTTTCTGAAGTGCGTCTGCTTAAGGACGATAATAAGCAAATATAGCTATATTCGCTAATTATTCCTTCCTATAGAAGGCCATGTCGTCGATTTACACACAGCATAATTTATAGATAACTATAATATTGTGTAAAAATCGTAAGACTCACAATATATAGCAAATCACCTAAAATTATCAATTTAATAGATCGATCGTGTAATCTTGTTGCGAGGAGTTAAAAAGATAAAACGTTGAATGAATGTTTGATAAAAAACGAGATTGGATTGAACAAAATTGATATGATAGTTGGAACAATAAAAAGAGAGAGAAATGGAAAAATTGGCTACAAGAAAATTCTTAGAATTATACGATTTGCAATTTTGATTTGATTTGATATTCGCATTGAATTCAGACTTAAAATTGAAAGAAATTTGATATCTCAGATGAATTTAGATTTTTAAGATCGAAAGATTTCGAGAAATTTTCAATAATATAGTCTTCAAAAACATCTAAATTTTATGCGAAATATGCGAAATGCGATTCGAAAAATACAATCAATATGTCAAGATTCTGATTTATTAATTTAGACTTTAGAGAAACGGAATAGCAATATTTCGAGATATTAAATTTTTAATAGTACGAATGTTTCCAAAGGTATTGATAATTTTATGAAGTACAGCATACGCCCAAAATATAATAAGCTTTACGGATTTTCTCAAATTTGTTAATTAAATAAACAACGTATTAAAATTGTAACTAGATTTTGGACGAAAAATGTATTTTCAGTGATGCAGGTTGGAAAACAATCTAGTTTACATTGTGGTCTTCGTTAACCAACAACATTCACTGGCGGCGGACGTATGCAATACGGAGTAGAAGCCCTCGAACATATCGAGAACATGCAGCTACCGAACAATAAATTACAAAAATTCGTCACGGCCTCCAGGTAGATAGATTTTGGGCGAGCTCAATTATTCACGTGCTGCATTATCAATAAACTGTCTGCAATTTTTTATTTTTGAAGTAACCACTATTACTTTTGGAAAAAAAAAAAAGAATTGTTGCGCTACCCGTGAACCGTAAACACGTTAATCGTGGCAGGCAAACATGCGGCAAACGCTCGTCGCTAATGAACGACGCTATCCAATTATTGAAAGCGAGAAAAATCCGTAACCTCGTTTTTTTCGACGCGTCTATTGCCACGCGATACGTAGACAAAATGGAACGTGTATGCTGCAAAGCTTATTGTAACGTTAAGCGTTAATTACATAAAAATTTGTCATACAAATGAATTACGTATGAAACTGGAAATTATATTATTTCATATATTATTCCATATATTATTTCATAAAGGTATATTAATTTTTCCCTTTTTACATTTAATTGAATAGAAATAATATTAATAAGTACATGTTTAAAACTTTGAGTTTTAAACTATATATTTATTATATATAACTATAATATATAATGTAAAATATAGTATATTATATTGCTTAGTTCTTATCTAAAAAATCATTTCTAACAACATGTGCTTTTCTCAATGCACTCATTTCGCTTGAAAATATACAGACAACACCGTCGAATTTGTCACGTGCAGGATGAATTCGAAAGGACGGATTCATATAGCGAAAAGACCGGCAATCGAAGTCATATGTCACTCAAGCCTGTTTCACACGAGCATTCTTAACCCCGATACTTGATTTCGAAGAGCATTGCTCTTCAGAATGTCGAACACGTTCCCTTCGCCGCCGGAACAAGCGCACGTGCCTCCGAAAACGGAGGCAGACACACTGTTAAACACAAATAGATTACCTGAGATGTAGAACAGGTCGGAAAAGCCGAGATTCAAGATGCTCGGTGTGTTGGCTCGTTCTTATCGCGTTCGTTTCTTCTCACTGGAAATCTTCCCCGCTTCTTTTGTTGATTACTGCTCTCGACGGTAACCCTTTTGTTGGATTTCACAACTTACCCTTGTCTTCCGCTGCCTTGAGAATTGCTTTCGATTTTTTGCCACAAAGAGAGAGAGAGAGAGAGAGAGAGAGAGAGAGAGAGAGAGAGAGAGAGAGAGAGAAACGAATTAAAACTGACGTTCGAAAATGAGGAAATAAGTTTCAACTGATATTATAATTAAAAATATAAAGAGGATAGAAACTTGATAGACTGGAAATAAATGTGGTGCATTTTTCAACTGGGAATTTATATTATCGCGCAAATATAATTACATTTCATATTGTATACAGTTGTTTGCGTAAAATATTATTAACTCCATTTCGAAAGCAATTAGAAATAGCGACAAAATTCTTCTTTCTAATAAATGATTAAAACATATGAAAAAAAGATGAAGATCATAACTATACAAATACAGTTTCTTTCGTTTAACTCTGGAGAACTTAAGAAGAATTATTTTTGTAGAATTATATGCATAATTGACTTTTTCTCTGATTATTTTTGAAATAACAGTTTTTGTTATGAAATTTTATGCATATAAAGTAACTTTCTAGCTCGTTTTATTGATAATTTTTAAAATGGAAAATTTTTATCATTTTCATGTCGTGGAACTGGATTCCAATTTATAAAGTGGTTCCTCCACTAACTAGTGTATTTTGTGGTATGCGAAAATTGGATCTCTCTAAAGCCATCTCTTTCGAGAAGATTCAATTCTCTCTCTCTCTCTCTCTCTTTTTTTTTTAATTAGAAACCGATTCCCGCCGGAAGAATTTATGAACAGTTAGAATCAACTTTATCACTAGAGCGTTATCGTCCCACCTCTTGCGTTTGCATTTCTCCGCGCTAATTGTAATTAAAGTAACTTTAATGGACGATCGCTGCACTAAAAGCAATTCGATTTAAACGGCTATTTTTGTCACTTCCCTGATTTGCATGCAATCAAGCAAATTCACTAGTTTCTGCTCGTTTGTAACTTCGTGTCTTACTTGCAGTAAGACGTTCTGACGCTTCCGGGATATGTACAGCCTCGAGGAATACGTGGACGATACAAGTATTGAGTCGGTAAATTAAATTAAAGCGATATGCCGTAATTGCTCCGAAAGATTCGGGATAAGTTAATTTTTTTTTTGCAAAATACAGCACGAAATGATAACGTCGTATTAAGCTTTACTTTACTTTCCAGCAGGACATTTCGGGTATTCTATATACTTTTCAGGTTTGCGTATTATCGCGTTTATGCGATACATACCGCAGAGAGAAGCCTTAAAGCGTCTCTATAAAGACTTAATTTCAAACCAAAAAATAAGAAATTCATTGGTTATAAATATTCTTTTTTATTAATTAAAAATATTGTATTAGTTATTGTAACCTATAACTTTTATAATATAATGAGTAATGTTATCGAAATGTAGAAAAATGCAATTGAAGAAAATAAAATTAAGAATATAAAAACACAAAAATATAATTTTTAATTATAGAGTTATAATTTTTTTATTATTGAATTTTATTATTTATTATTTTTTATTATTAATTTAATTTGCTTGATCTTGACAGTTGTCCGAGATATATGATAAGAATGATAAGATCCAAAAGAACGAGAAACGTACGACAAGAGAATTAATTAAACGCCTCGTCTATGGACTCGTTAAATGACCGTCGAATTGCGCTAATCGTTTTTGGAACACGCGCGCCGATCGTTTGACGATTAAATGTCGACGCGTGTACCACAGGGCAGCCTGTGGGAATTCTGTAAAGCGACGTTAACGAGCGCGTGGCATGACGTTATGCTTTCATACGACATGGTGCAACGCATGTGTCGGCTCTCGATGTTGTCGGCCGGTCAAGATTTACACGTGTTCCGAAGATTGATCGTCCCTCGTCGGGAATGACATAATTATCGCGTATAAAACCTCGTTTCGCGCTCTTGACGACGAGATTTGTCTTGATCAACTCGTTGCTTAAAGGAAACTTCGCGTAAGCTTCAAACTTGGTTGTTTTGGGCATGTAACGGGCTGCGTAGAATAAAAGGAATAGGGAACAGAGAATAAGAATTTCAATCTATCGGAAACCGTGTATTCCACATGTATACATGGTTTCTGATAGGTTGAAATAGGTTGAAATTCTTATTCTCTGTTCCCTGTTCTATATTCCTTTTATTCTGCGCAGCACCTAAGAACTGGCAAATTCACTTGATTGTAGACCAATGATAAAATTAGTCTTCCACGACACAAACTTGAGTTGCAGTAGACAAATTTACGAGGGTGAAAAAATTTTATTTATAAAACACGAGATTTGCATTTGTATAATGTACCTCTAAAAATTATGAAATATAATGATAAAGGGAAGTTCTTCATTAAGGAAGTTTATTTTTTATAAAAGCTACAATTTTCCCAACGCACTAAGACAGTATGTATTTCAAAGCTATCAGTAGTCAAAGTATAATTAGAGGATATATTTTGGGTCTCCTTCCTTGTTAGCTCTAATGTATACAAAGAGCGTCATCAAAGGGTGACCTCACCGTGTGCCGGGAAGAATTCTCCGTGATATTGTATTTTCCGTAATCAAGTTTCGGTCCATTGTCGCCGGGTGAAAGGGCAGGTTGTTTCAGTTTTAAGCCAGCGTCTGCGTAAAATTCCGCGCGTCAAAAGCGCGCGCAGGCAGATTGCAGGCAGCGAACGATTTAGATCAAAGGAGCTGCAGGTGCAATTACTGTGCGGAGCGCAAACGCAACGGAAAATCGCAACGCGCAGCATGCCTTGTCGCTCTTATTTTCTTTTTCCCTTCCCCCCTTTTTCCTCTCTCTCTTTCTATTTCTCGCAAATTTGTTTATGGAATGTCGGACGCAGACGGTTGACGAAATAAACCAACAGATTTTGCAGAGAATTGAGAGAAGGATTTTCTTTTTTCCCCCGCTGTCATTTCTGGTTACCTATTAATAGTCAATGAAAGTGCCAGTCGTGAGTGAGAAAGAGAGAGAGAGAGAGAGAGAGAGAGAGAGAGAGAGAGAGAGAGTGAGGGGAAAGAGAGAATTAGATCCTGCTGCGCCTAAAATGCAGGAGCGAGAAAAAGGGGAAAAAGGGTGGGAAAAAGAGTCAACGCGCGGATTATCGTTCGCTCTACCCAGTAAGCTTTGCGAAAATTTATTTTGCGTGCATTTACGAGAGGCTGCATTTTCCATTATACATAGCTCGAGATGGTTGTTACTTTTAATTCGCAGAATTATTAATGATGATTTATCGTATATGCTTGTTGCGAAGTTTAACAGTAACATAATTAAGTAGTTTTATATATGTAGATGCAGCGTTGGTGTGCTCATAATTGATATAATTATAATCATATAAAATTAAAGATAGTAAAAAATCAATAAAAACTGCATGCAAACTTGTTACTGTTCTACGTTTTTATCTCATCTCTGAACATTATCGTTTGATGAGTAAAAACACAAAAGAGAGTTCAATTATCACGGTTATTGTTTAAAAAATAATTTATGACAGACTTAGAATTAATTTTAGAATTAAAAAAAAGTATGTTTATATTTATAGAATATAACAACTCTCTAATTTTGTTTAGCCTATATATTTTTTATTTTTACAATTCGTAGTTTATAATAGAGTTGCAAGTTGTATAGGATACGTCTCGTTGTAATCCCACAATCGCTTGGCGGCTGCTTGCCATATAATTCATAAACAGGAATAATTCGTCGTATCTATCAAGATTTTGCGTAATCGTCTTTTAACATTGCGCCGTAGCTGTTCCTTGTCGGAACTTTCCACTTAGGCAGCACTTCGTGCGAGTTTCGGTTTGTGACATCGCTGCGACATTAGTTGAACTTTGCCATTATGGCCAGTCGGACACGGCGCGACTAGCTGGCTCGTGATTAAAATTGGAATTAATCGGGGGCAACTTTCGTTTGTCAATTTGCGAGGGTGAAGTGTCGAGAGGAATGTAATGTAACGCGATACGTGAGCGGATGAAAAAAACTCGCCGCGCATTGTTTCGAACGCAATTCGCACGAAATGACGAGCTTTTTTTTTACAAGTCAAGTTACACACGAGCAAGGAAAAACTCGTATTGCACTATTTAATCTCGCGTATATAAACTTTGTTTTGATAGAATTCAGATTTAATTATAATTCGATTACGGAGATGTTTTAGGAAATTCGAGTAGACTAGCGGAACGATTTGTATTTAAATTAAATCGAAAATCTATTCCGTCCGTTTTCATCCGTTCGAGTAATATGGCGAAGACGGTTAAGCCAATTTTTACGAAATCACGTTGCGTGTTTTATCGTCCATCCAATGTGGAAGTACATTCATCTTAAAATTTCATATTCGGAAATAATTTATAATAACATTCTCGTTGCCAATCGCGTAATGTCGTGTAATTTACTTCACAGAAGTTATGAAGGAAATGTACCGTTTTCGTTACGCGCGGCTTATGCAAAACTTATTGTATTTTTGCCTAATGTGCACTCAACATTTCCCGGTCGTCATTAGTGAAGGGAATTCGCAATTAATCTGAAAATAATTAATGTAAAATAATTAATCTAAACTCTTGAATGTGTACGAAACTTTTCGCCCTTCTAAGTATTATAAGAATCGACGCGGTTGAATCTCCACCCTAACGGTCTTATAAATTTGCTTTTCCTTTTCATTCCGCGCACGACATTCTCAAACAGGATTCCCTACCATCGTTCACTCTCTTCTTCCCGTTCCTGCCCTTCTGCGTGAGAAGCGGCTCGGGGGTGAAAACTAATTTTACGAGAAGTCGGCCGATCCCTTCGATTCTTTATTAGATTTCCTATGTCGGTGTGGCACTCTGTACCAAAAGGAATCAGCGAACGAGAAATGTTCGAGAGATGATTGCAAACATTTTGAAAACTCTTTGCTAAACGAGATATTACTACTGTTGTTAAATAGTGCTAAAAACGCAAATGTGCAGAAATAACAATTTTTATGTTAAGTTAATCATATTTTTCTTCTAATCTTTCTTCAATATTTGGGTATCGATGAGGAAATCTTATGGTTAATATTTCAAAACTGTAATTACGTATCAGGATAACAATAATCTGTTTAATTTTATCGTAAATATGAAAGTACGTAAATTTCTAAAAGTGGATAACTTTGTGATGAAAATTTTTGATCTCTATTTTCTTTCTTAAATTGTTTCGAACTTCAACTGAATTAAAACGTAGACAATTTTTATCGAGTGAACAAGGTACTGGATGAAAAAGAATTTGTATGTGCGCGCATGGCAGTATGTTGCTCTGCTATACCTAGAAGCGGCAGGACAAAAAGTGCTCTAGAAAACGAGAGAATTAGAGGTTTGTCAAATTCGAGCTCGGTTGAGATAAACGGAACGAGCGACGACAGGAATACCTGAAGAAGAGGCAGACATGACAAAGGGAGCAAAGAGATGAAAAGGACAATGGATGAAATAAAAACGCGGATCCTCCGCAGGCAGGTTCGCACGAGAGTCGACGAGAGAGATTCTCGAGCGATATTCGTCCTGTTATACTAGAGAGAAAGAGTTGTACGTACAAAGAGAGAGTATGTGCACATATAATATACGTGCAGAGAGAGAGAGAGAGAGAGAGATGTGAGCAGAGGGTGAATGGGGGTTGAAGGAGTTACAGGATGGAGGGAGGGAGGGAGAGAGAGAGAGAGAGAGGGGGGAAGAGTAGGGCAAGGGTTGCCGGGTAACAGCGAGAGTGGGATAAGAGTTCCCCGGGGTGCCTAGCAACAGGTTGTGCTACCCTAAAATTTCGACCACCGGCGCGGCGCAACGCGCGGGAAGACCAGCTACTACGACCTTTGCACGCATATTACGTATTTTCTCGAAACGCGCTTTGTATAAGGCATCGATATACCTACGCCCCCCGCACTTCGCCTTCGATTTCTCATTACGCGCCGTTATTATCGAAAGCGATCGTGAATGGTGCAGGGGACGTGGAGGGGAGGAAGGAGAAACGGAAAGGCCTGTGTTTGCGCGATTACGGGACTCATTTTTTGGTTCTCTTATCTCTCGTCAAGCTCATATAAATAATGTGGACGAAATAAATAATACAATTGATATAATATACGGTAGTAGTGTTTACGAAATGAATAATATAATTGATATAATACAATAGTACTGTTTAAATAATCGAGTATTAATAGGTGGCTAATGACAGTTTAATAGCGATAGTTTACATAAATAATACACTGAATAATAAAATACACTTGCACGTGAAACGAGCAACGTCGTCTCTCGTGAGCAGGAGACTGCAATCAGATCTAAATCCGTGGAAAATTGTGTAAATAATATAACGTCTCTCATTTTGTAATTACCGATTACATACCGATGTATAAACTGTTTTTAGGTCATAAATTTTTATTGCGACATGATTATATTATCAACGCACGTACGTCTCGATGCATTATGTAACAACAAGAGAGAATAGGAGAGAATACAACAAATTTGTTTGTATCGATTTTTATTCCATTACGCATTTATGTAGAGTACACGCGAATGAATAGCTGATGTGTAGGTGAAGGCAATTCGGTGGAATGATGAGATAATCCCAGTCCTATCCCCAAAAGGGATGGACTGCGAGCTTGTGTGTGTGTGTGTGTGTGTGTGTGAGAAAGAAAATATAGCGTAAAAATTTATTGATTACTTTCGAAGGCGATCGATGATATCGCAACAGTAATGTCCGCTCGCGTGAAATTTCGCGTTACGTCGCGACGTGTGAGATGCGCGTAGCGCGCGCGCGCGCGTGGGTGTGCCCGTAATGGATTGTAATTCTGTTTTGTTCATTCGATAAAGCCGTACCGGATAATAATTCGTGCGCGCAAATAACCGTGCGAGAACTGACGCGTGTTAACGTCCGCGAATTGTCGACGCCATACGAATATACATAGGTATATCTCGTGTCACGATTCATGAGAAATCGACATCGACGGAAAATTGCTGCTTTAATCGCCGGGAGTGCGATTTTACACGGGGGAAGAGAGATAGAGAGAGGCATTGTAGACCCCGCTATGAAATATAAAATATCCTCGAGACGTAGACTTTCCAATTAATCGATCTCTCCTCAGTAGAATTGTTGTCGAGGATCGTCGCGATCACGAATCACTTTTATTTTAACGAAGCACTGAAAATCTCTCCTTTCTTCGTTTTTTTTTCTAATTTGAAACGAGCGATCTCAATGAGATTTTAATTTGACGCACGCCCGCTGAAATATATATTCGTTCTTAATCTCCATCTCCGTCGCGAGATCCCGTGATGGCATTTCACGAAATCATATAATTTTGTAGTCTAAGCGCCTTTGAGCCGCACCGCCATTTGGAGAACACGCAACGTGTAAACTGTATACCCAATATGCTCTCGATCCATGGATATGCACTTATTTAGTGTACATACACCGAACGTGCTCGTGCTTAGCGTAATGCGCTTGGGGTGTGAAACTTTGGGAAACTCCCTGCCCGTAATAAAGTCCGGAATTTGATACCGGGGGAAACAACGGCGATCATGTAACGCGAATGTGATTTACCGTACTTCCTGTAGTCCAAATGATTTAACTTTGAATTATTTACGACACCCCGTCCACAATTCCGCCTTTTCATTAAAGTTGATTTCATCGCGAGCGCCCTTTAATCTTTTATCGTTCCTTAAAGTGCCAAGCTGACACATAAGATTGCGCCCGTTCTATTTTATCAGAACATTCACGAAGGACAAACGAATATATAAAGAGAGACGTCTCTCGCACTTATTAAAACGCACTTTGAAATATTATTATTACCCGTAAAAAAGTAGCGTCTCTCCGAGATTTTTTTCTTTTCGACACTTGCAGGTTGTTTTGCACGAGGTACTGATTGCCGCGAAAGTAAGTATATTACAAACACTTTGACGACTTTTTCTGGATGCGTTTCCGTTTACACGATAGATATTCTCCCGTGCATTTCCGGTTCGCCGAGGGTGAGTAAACTCAACGTGTACGTCGCGTTCGGACGATGATTAATCGGATTTCGCAATATCTAGATAGCGGTGGCGCTTTATTTTCCATCATTTCAGCGCGACGGACGCTTTCAGGAAATGAAGAGAAAAGGTAGAAATGGAAAGGAGATCCGCGCTCGTGACGTTTGAAAAGCTATGAGGGGGAGCCAATAGATATGCAGGACGCGGACGCAGTAATTAATAGAATATTTCACGCACGTTGCCGAGAAACGGTTTGCCTTTAACGTTGCTTGCGCAACACGTGAATGGCGCGTATTCAACATCGACTCGTACCGCGGCGTCGAAAAACGGCGGTTCCATTTTTTTCCAATCCCCATTTTTGTATTCGATGCGACCGACTTTTTCACCATCGATCCGACAAAGATCAGTTAGGCATCACCGATACGTTAAGGGGAAAAAAGCCTATTAATGGTTGCGGCACGCGTGCCAGAAAATAGACGGGCACAAGTGCTCGATCGCGTGACTGCCAGCCGCCACTGATGCGCCGAGATTAGGCCAGTCAACGTAACCTAATTAACGAAAGAACGCTCCGCTGGATTTTCTTCCATGCCTCGTTAGTCTATCCCCGCAAATTCTCTCTTTTTTTTTTTACCCGAGAGCGGCGATTCCGGACAGTTTATGATTCATGCGTATACCATCTGATTTGAAGTATCATGTTGATTTATGACCCGCGACTCTAATTTCAAAACTGAATATATTTAGATAAAATAGTTTTTAGTCGGGAAACGCTTGGTACTCGTCACTTTTTCTACTTTATTTTTGCTACGATATCGTTTCCGATACATCGCTATACAAAATAAACTGTGACACATTCTCTCTTTTTTTAAAAAGTACTTGAATAGAAAAAATACCAATCCGAAGATACGCATATCGACTTCATGCTTTTTTTGTGTAATGATTAGTCATAATATTTTTATTTCAATCAGAATTGATTTGAATTCTAATACTTTTTGATAGAATTCTTTTATAGAAATGAAGTTTGATTGAAATAAAAATTATGATGATTGAGCGTAAAAGAATAAGGAATTCAAAGCTACGAAATCTTTTTTAGAACATTATCTTAGTTTTCTGAAAAGAAATTCGATAAGTTGAATTTCTCTATTTCGATATTTAGATATTTCTCTATTTTTTAATCGATTAATTTGATTTTCAAAATTTTAGAGGAAAGAATTAAGAATTCTTTGAAGAAAGGTCAGAATCTTATTAATTATATTAAAATTTTAAAAATAGGATGCTGTAGCACTATAGAGGCAAAAAAAATAATAACTAAAAACTGTATTTTTAATTTTTAAGTTAAAAAATTTTCACGCGCTTCGGAGTCAAAGCTGTAATCGCGGGAATGAAATTCCAAATCCTTAGATTTTTATATCTCTCAATTATAAAAATAAAGTTACGTCTACTTGGATTTAATTAGTTCATATGTTTTTTTTTTCAGGATGCTGGGTGGCGTGGCTGGTCGGCACGTGTCTACGCGTCGGCGTGGCAGCAATCCGCTTGTGCGTGGAAGTGTGGGCCTCATCGGCTATGGTGCCACATCCGGGATCGGCGGTGGTCTCGGAAACGCGGCCGATGGCGGCGCGACGATGGATACGATGCCCCGATATGCCGCCAGGAGACGGAGGGCTGTCACCACCAGCGATCACAAGAGCTGCGCCCTTATACAGACGCGGCTCAAGCTTGGCGATATTATGTGAGTGATCATCCGTCCACACTGTGTGTTTTCTTATTCGATCTTGGGCTATCTTAGCTATACAGACGTCTACCTTGAAAGTCTTACAGCACATATAAAAAGAAGAGAAATTTTGGATAAACAATTAAGAATTTTCTTACCAATTAATAACATCGTATTTAATGGTATAATTAATATAGAAATGATGCATTCGGTGCAATGATGCAATATATTTTCGCAATTTAGTCTTATTTTGTTTATCGATAATGTTAAAAAAAACATCTACGTATAGTTAGTAGATTGAAAATAGAATAGTATTTATCATTTATATAAAACTAAAAAATTTTTGCTCATAAAATTCTGAACTAAAATTTTTCAACAATATATTTTTCGGTTCATATTTAAGAGACATCGCTTTAATGAAAAGAAACCTTTTATTTTCACCATATATAGCTTTTGTGTGAAAATAATAAATAAAATACATAGTAGATCTATATATGAGTGACAATTAATGATTATAGCAATCATGTTTTATTATGCCTTTTTTAAGGAGTTAATATGAATATACAATACTAAGAAATCACTGAATAGGTACATAGCTCTCATCACTTTGAAAGTTATCTCTAGTTAGTTTTTATGCCCTCCGCGTGCAATCTATTTTACCGACGTGTTTCAACCCCTTTTATCCCTTTCACCCCTTAACGGTCGGTAAGAGTGAACTATTGATAAGGGTAGCAAACGGTATAAGCTTGTACTCCGATAAAACAGGAGTCTTTAGTAGATACGTTTCAGTTGAGCTACAACCGTTGGTAATATTTTCTACCCCCGAACCCTTCAACCCTTAAATGAGCGTCGGCAAGCAGAGCGCTCTTGCTTTGATACTTTACTATCTAATGGATAACTGTTACCTAAACGATTAATTTATCAACTGTCGAATTATTATCTGTACATTACAAATAGAAAACGATGTTTGAAATATATTTACCTCCTTTTAGAAAACACATGAGTTTTCAATATCTATTAATCTTTTTAATTAAAATTGCATCGTTAATGAAATATAATAAAATTAATTAATATATCAAATATAATAAAATGCTAACTCCTTAGATAATTATTTTCTTATGTAAAAAACTAGAAAAATAGAGGAAATGCAAGAAAAAAATTATATTAGACGATTTGACACAGGCAGGCGCCTACAAGATTGCGATTTTATTATAATAATTATAATGCAGTAAATAACAGTATCATGAATATTATTACAATTATATAGTTTTTGACTCGCTTTGGCGTAAAAAATCAGTTAATTTTTATCCGTTAAATTACCCGCCAATGGTAACCTGAGTCTTCGGCCGCGTCGCGGAGATGGTGCCAGACGAGGGCTGCGCCTGACCATACCGGGTCATGCACTACTGCGGCCGAATTAAAGTCTAATGTAGCGAGGTGTCTGCACGCCCCTCGCGTCGTTCGCCCGCCCGGCTTTACGCGCTATCGATTAGCCTTCGATTGTTCGGTCGTTACTTTCTATTTCCAGCAACGCGCGCCGTTGTCGGCCGTTCACCAGCGTGAATCTAATTACGATCTTTCTCTCTTTCTCTCTCTCTCTTTTTGTGTTCACCGACGATCGTTTCCGCGACCGATCATTTTACCATTTCCCCGCGCTTTTTCCTTAATACACTTTTCAAATCGACGGATATCTTCTTTCCGAAACGAGCGTGTCGATCTTTTTATAGACTCTCTTACGAATATCAAATGACATTTTGATCTTTTGTTAAAAAATTTTATAGCTTGAATTCCATTTCAAGAGATTATCTCTCTTGCCCGAAGTCATAATTATTTACTCACAATTAGCGTTTAACAACGTTTGCATCGTTCTTCATCTTTCTTGCTTGTTACGCGATATTTGTAGTCTAATATCTCTTCATGATATTTATTATTGTTTCCTATAAAGATAATATATCCCATTAGAAAAATGGTATATGCTCACGTAATTGCCGGAAGAATTATCGTGTCAACTACTTGACTAGTAGTATTCCACTTGGAATTGGATTACCGAATATTGATTTCCAATTAATTAATAACGATGTCCATTTTTTCACATTTATTGGCAATATATCGTACAAAAATAACCGTGCCATTTTCAAAACGAGTATTTTATATTATTAACGTTTCGTGTGGCATCCGGACAATCTGGATAACATCCCAATTTGGGGGTGTTATCATTTTTCGATGAAAGACCGAATCGGTAAACGCACGGAATGGCGACACGACCGGTGATCATGGCGAGGGTGAGCGTTCTATCTCTCTTATTCTTTCTCTCTCTCTCTCTTTGCTTCTCGCAAAAATAGAATCAATAAAAGGAATCGACGTTACGTGGAAGTAGGTCTGCGCGCTATCCCGCGAGTCAACTCGACAAGGTTTTCGACCTTTGCTATTAAGGGACGTACCTATCCCAGCGCCGCGCCGCCGATCCGAGCACCCTCCTTTATTTATCACGCTCAATTCCGCGTTGTCTTCGCGGTCGCTGGCGGATCGATGCCCTGAACCGACGGATTTTATTAACGAACGTGAATCAATGTTGCTTCGAATGCTCGTGCCCAGTCTACAGAATGAAATTAAAGCCTAATCCGAAGAGAAAAAATAGGTTGTGTAATAAATTTTATTATTTTATAATCTAAATAATTAAAATAGTTTCTTATATTTTAAAGAAATATAAAAATTAGATATACTAAAATATTGTATATATGTACACATATTTATTATTAGATTTACTATTAAAAAGCAAGAGTAATGTTGATTGCGAAATTATATATTTTTTTCATACATGTTTATTTAGTATTTGCTTCGTATTATAAATATAAAAGTTTAGAAAGCAAAGTTGATCAAAGTCTTTCGTGAATAGTTTAGAAATGCCAGTATGAATTTCAATAGGATTCTAATTTATAGCAGTCGAGTTCCATTTAGAAAGTTCAACATAAACCGTAAATTATTCAAAAGTATCAAACCTCATTTAATATTAAATCTTATTATTAAAAACAACAAAACTGAATTTTCTCCATGCTGCAGAAGATATAGCTTTAATTTTTTAAATCTAAGAAAGACGACTGTTTACGTAGATGTGAGATAGAAATCTTTTTCCAATACTCCTTTAGTTCTGAATTTCAGAGTAAATGTATTTAAAAACGATAAAGAAAGTAAAGAAAGTCTCAGGACGCGGTAACGTTCTCAAGATATCGCGAAGGCAGCGCGTGAAACATTTTTCTACCCTTTGTGTATATTACAAATATTTTCTGATACGTTATATCAATATCTACATCAAGCATATTTTATACTGTGCGCCGAGCCGAGTATACTTTTATTAGCGCTCGTATGGCTCGTGGGAACGACGGTCCAATCCTACGCATTGCCGGGGGTATCCCCCGGCCATGTTAGGCGCATGCAAGAGCCCCGGCCGATACCATCTAACCCTGATCGGTCCTAACCCTGAAACCGGATCTACTCCCGTGCGCTTTCAAACACGCCACTTTTCTCGATTTTTGCACCGCTACAGTTCACGTAATTATGCGCCTTGCAGTAGTTATACAGGGTGACTGTGAAAAAATGTTTGCGGTTTTCCAGTTTAAAGAAGAAAGAGCATGTATTGGGGAGAATTCTGCTGCGAATATTTTCTCTCTTGAAAAAAGTTGCTTTATATTAACAGTAAGATTTTTTTATTTATTTTTGTTGGCTTACGTCTGTCAAATTGCGATCTTGTTTTCCGATTAGTTTTGTAAGAATTGATTCTGAAGGATTCCGTAGATTTAGAGCGCAAAGTTGCTTCTGGCAGTGTGTGCTAATCTTATTTTATATTTTTTTAAATTACTGTAATAATATTTTCGTGAGGAGCATCAAGATTTTTTTTTACGATACACTTATTTATTACAATGTATCTATTTTTATTATATATAGCTACAACTATCAAACTTAGGCAAGAATGTTTCTTACGGAGATTCTGTATTCAGTTCTTGATACTGGAATCGACAGTGAATTCTTTAAAGATATTCGGAGCGGTACTAACGATGAACGATTTGTGAAGTCGAACCGATCGACTCGACAACGTGGTCTCTCCGTTCTCTCTCTCTTTTTCCTTCTCTATCTTTTTCCTGGTTTGTGACTTAGTCTGTCCTTGTCTCGATAGTGAATCGAGTCGCGGAGTCGAGTCGACTCGGTACGGTCGTGTGTTTCAGGCTGGCTGCCGGCTGCCGCCGCCGTGAATCAATACCCGCATTGCGCGTGCCACCTCTCTTTCTCTCTCCCTTGCCCAGCCTCTACTACTCTCTGCTTCTCTCTCTCTTTCTCGCTCTGCTTCTCGCTCGTCCTCCGCGAACCCTCAGTTGCTCTTCATAGCTCGCGCCCTTTCTCTCTCGGTGCTATTTTTTCTCTCTCTCTCTCTCTTTCTCTCTCTCTCTCTCTCTCTCTCTTTTCTTTACCTCCTTTTCATTTTCTTCTTCTCACTTTTTCACTTTCCCTCCTTTTCCCTCATGTGCTTTTCTATTTCCTCTTTTTTTTCTATTGCTCTCTCTCTCTCTCTCTCTCTCTCTCTCTCTCTCTCTCTCTCTTTTTGCTTTCTTTTTCTCTCTATTCTCTATTTCTTCCTCGTTATCGTCCTATCTTTCTTTCCAATCCCGCAATCTTTTTCTCTCTATATTCTCTTCCACGGGTAATCGTCTCCTCTGCCTCTTTGTCTTCCTTAAGCTTCACCCCAATTCCATTTGTTTTTATATCTCATATTGCGCTTTCTTCATTCTTTGCAAAGCAAGGGGGGAATTTGATACAACCGAATAGAGAAAGAAGAATCCCATGATGTGTGCATGGCACAAAGGGAGGAAAATTCTTATTGTTAGCTCTCTTCGAGAATTGGACAACTCCCCGCTAGGCACACGCGGGAAAAACACATGTACATGCGAAAAGCCCACCTACATCGTTGCCGCTGCCAAGCTAACGTCTTTTCTCGGAAATGCGGAAGTATGAGATGCGAGATGCTTCCACCGAGTCGACTCACCCGCGGATTCACCGATCTGCAGTGCAAGTTCCCCAGTTGCGCCCCTTAGAACTCGCTCTCTCCCTCACATACTCACATACACGCATACACAAACGTACACACCTTTCTTTTTTGACGATTTTAAAGGCTTTATGCCCGTTTTTGAAAATTTACTGCAAGCAGTCATAGAGGTTTTTAACATAGAATGAACTATTTAATTATGTGGCATATTTTTATCATCCATATCTCATTTTAACCCAAATATCATCTGCGTAAAATTAAAGATTATAGCGTATTATATATATATATATATATATATATATATATATATATAAAATTTGACGGTGACGGTGAGATAATATTTATATCATTCGATTATGTTTGATAATTATGCTCGCTACTGAATGCGGTTGTCTGATTCTAAATTACGTTTGTACGCGCTGAAAATTCTAACCGCGGTGCAGAGATATTTTACGCGCTTACCCTCATTCGTTCAAGAACTTTTTGTTTTTTCTCCGCTGAGCTATTGAGACATCGCTATGCCGCGGCGCGGTGCGGCGTTGTAACAATTCAAAGCGTATAATCCGGTGATTAACGTCGGCGCGACGTCTCGGCGACGAGTATCGTTTTTCCTACCTTCAGCCGGGCGATAATTTTCCCATCGCTTTATAGCGGGAGTAAAATGGTAAATAAGGGACAAATACTGAGAGTTTGTCATCGTCAAAGTCACCATCGTTGCCGTCGTTGCCGTCGTCGGTCAGACGATGTTGTCTCTCCCCCCTTTCTCTCTCTCTCTCTCTCTCTCTCTCTCTCTCTCTTTATCTTTCTTCACCAAGGTTTCCCTGTTAACTCACAGGGCAGGGGCAGACCTGCGGAAAAACCACGTATGTGGAAATCGGCCCACGCGCCTTCCGTTTTATCGCCTGACGTCACTCGTTTTTGAGTTATTCTCAGCGCAGGACGAAGCCGTGCACGGGAGCGGCGTGCACGGGAAACGGCACGTTGCAGTCTGCCGCTTATGCTTTTTTGATCGGTCTGTTCGAATTAAGTTAGAAATTGAAAATTAAATATTTTCAACACCGGGTATTTGTTCCTTGAAAAAGACGTTTTGCGCAAACAGAGAGATAATTCTGGAAGATCTCGGTCGGTTTTTTACGATTATCGATCGTGAACCAAGAAACAGTATTATCTTAACTTTTATTAGGAGACAACATGTTTTATACGAGTTATTTTTATTGTAAACAGTTTTATCTTCTTTTGAAAATTTCTTGCGTGATTTTATCATTGTTAATTGAGGAAATCGATTTCTCAAAAAGATAATTCTCTTATTCTCATTGAATAACTCGAAGGTAATCCTCCAGAATTATAATAGAATGATTCGTATTATTGAATAATTGATTAATTTTTTTTAAAGAATAATTTGTTCGTGGAAGGATTAATGATGCAATTGCGTTCTAGTTATGTGACGAAGCAGTGTCAAAGATAAATACATTTGACACCTGTTGTTACGCCACTAATGTAAAATGTTCGTGCACGCGTTGAGGAAGAGCTATCTGAGTTTGATCATAAGATTTCCGTTGTTGTGGAAAAACAGAAAATTCAAACCATCTTCTTTTTATGGCGAAAGCTCAGAGAGCCTTGATAAATCACTTACGATTTTCTTCGACTTTGAGTTAATATCATTATTAAGACACACTGCCTCTCCGTTCGGCCTTTGAGTTTCCCCGAGACTTCATCGAGTTTACAATTATTATTATCGCCTCGAAATTTCCAAAAAGGTCAGAGAACGCAAGAAACTTTGCATCGACCAACCTGGCAAACTTGAGGAATTTGCGATATATAAAAAAAAAGGTAAACTGCAGGGGGGAAAAGTTTTTCAAATAATTAGAGATTATCGCCCGCGGCAGGACTGACTTGAGCAGGTAATTACCAGCGACCCACACGTCACCCTGCTGACATTTCCCTGATATTTACGAAAATTAGATTGCCATTAACCGACCGAACCTTTTATTTTCCCTTCGCACGAACGCATAGTTCACGCGAACCCCTCGGCGTCCTCCAAGGCATCGATAATATTTTTAATATATAAGTCTTATTTAATATTTTGAAATTTATATTGTACTCTCTATAGCGTTTCTTTAAAGTGAGGACAACGATGCGGTAAAGCGTCTTTATTTTACGCCGCGTAACACAAAGGAACCTTCTCATAAATAGAATATAATTTTTTAACATTCGTTCATTCGAGTCACATTTTTCAAAATAATCATTTATTTTATGTCATGCATAGTAAAGTGATTATTGTTATTTTACTCCGACTAAGCTATTGCACTTTCACTTGCCATGCTCACTTTCATGTTTTTTTCAAAATGCCTATAACCGAGCCCGTAACCTTTCGATGTTGTTTTCTCGCCTGCATAAGCAAGCTTTATCGGGACGATAAAGCGAAACTCCGGAGTGCGCGTGAAATTTACAAGACGGCAGGGACGTACTCGGCTTACACTCGATGAAAACGGATCGGCGACGTCGTCGCTTGCCCTACCGGGTCAGTAAACCCCGGCGACTGCCGCCATTACTCCGTCGCGGTCGCGTTCTCCCAGGAATAATATTTTGTAATAAAACGCCCCCGCGATAACGGCGTGTCCGGCTGGCTGCCGGCCGGATATATCCAGATCTCGCCCCGCTTTTATTTCGCCATTCCTTCCGGATCTCGATATGTCGCCCGGAGATTTGGCGAGGGATCGTCGTAAACCTTAACGGAAGCCGTTAACGCGGCTGCGAGCGAATATACTTTGTCAAAAGACTCGCGTCGCTAAATCCTCCTCCCCCCCCTCCTCCCCGTTAAATACGCCCCAATAAAGGCGCTCTTAACAGCGCCCGATTGCCTCGCTTTAACACATACGCTCGATTATCTTTCTCATTAATTTACACGTTGCAGAGATTGCACGTGAGCCGCTTATCTCGAATTAGCATCGTCGCGTCTTGTCACATATAACACTATAGGAAATATCGTCACATTTATTTCTCTCTTATGGTATAAAAATACAATTATTTAATAACTACAGATGTAAATTATATTTTACGTTTTATATTATATTAATTCGCAAATTCTATTTAGAAATTATAATTTTCTATATACATTTCTGGTTCAATTATCTATAAAAGGGGGGAGGCGTAGATTGCATCATAAATGTCACCTTCGGACACGTGAAGGTAATAAATGAATTCTGGAGCGGCCAATTGAGAAAGAGATCGTGCGACGGAAACCTTATTGTTCTTTCCTCCTCGTAAGAAGACATAAATCCATTTGCCATTGTATATACTAGCTTCACGTCGTAAGCAATAAGGAAATTGCACGGTGGCCAAGTCGACGATAGTTAGAACAGTGTTATGTAGGTATCTTAAATAAATTAAGTAAGTAAAGAATTCAAAAGAAAAGTTTTAAAAATCTATATTACATAATACGTCCTCGAAAATATTTTTAATTCTTGTTACGCGCACGCCTGGTGTGTGTGTGTGTGTGTGTGTATGTGTGTGTATGTGTGTGTATAAGATGAACAAAGTCAAAGGTTAAATTGAGTTAAGAAGCATTCACGCCTCAAGGAAGGTACTATAATTGAATGGGAGTAATTAGGCGAAAGTATGGTCTAATTAAAGCTTAATAGTAATGAACCGGCTACGGGAAGGATTGTGAATCTTAATGTCCAAAAAGAAGTCGGTCCTCCTCGTCCAACTCGGTGAATCAACGACCAACGGATGAACAGGTCTAATGAGGTTTGGATGGCTTGCGAAGCTTACGAAGCTCCGTCATGCATACGCTCGTCCTGATACCCCCGTTTCGCAATTCTGATTCATTATCGGCATGCCGATAAAGTTGCTATACACGACAGCTGATCGCGCGGAGCGTTGCCCGGGTTGTTTTGCACTTATTGTTAGATCGATGGGAGCTTCGCGTCCGGCAAACGTAAATTTCCTCGGCGATACTTCCTTCCGATTCTCCCGTGGATTTATATTCCTTCACCCGAACTTTCCGCAGGAAAGGACCGACCGCGCGCGCGGCAAACTTCGCCGGACTTTATTTCCGCTCGGTATATTCTCGCTTAACGATCGCCTGGCTTATCTAGTTTTAAGGAGCCTTCTTGAATTGATATATATATATATAAAGTCTAAGATAAGAAGTATATATATATAAAGTAGTATGAGATAGATGAGAGACAGATAACGTGTACGGTTTGTCAAATCTGCACATTATTAAGCGTGTCTGAATTTTGTCAGAAACTTGAAATAAAATGTCAAATAAATCTTTCCTCCATATATTAATGTAAATTAATGATATATTAATGTAAAAATTACTTTAATAATTAGAAATCGATTATGAATTATAATGTAATGTAACGATATATCGATATGTATCTCTAAAAATCGGGAAAGAAAAGGAGGTGTCGTTTGCAGATTGTGATTAAAGAAAGTGTAATATATTACCGAAATGTATTCAGCCCTTTTATGCGTTGACGGGCCTATTATTGGGTTAGGATGTCTGTCTGTTTGTTGACACGCGGTGATAGGGCTTTCGCGATCGAAGGAAATGAAATTATTGCTATCCCTGTTAGTAGAGGCACGTGCCTTTCGCATATTGCTGGGCTTTTTTCGTCGTCTACGCTGTGGGACGTTCTTTCTAAAGCCGGAGCTTTCCGCAGATTCCATTAAATCGCGTAATTCTTTTGCTCTTCACTTATCTCGTAAGTACGTATACACGTATATACCAGCGCATACCTATCCCCCTTAAATAAATTATCTGCATACATTTAACGAAAAAGAGTACTAATAAATTTAACGTCGTTTGAAAGGTTGCGCATGAGAGAGAAATTGCGTGATTAAGTTTAAGTAGGAAGGTAGGAAAAATCCAGTTGCATCCTGAAATAATTATTCGACGAAAGCTCTCTCTGTTAGCAGGATTAATGAATTGCACTAATTTATCAGTTGAACTAATTGATTAATGAACTAAATGATTCGTGCGATATTTTAGTAGATACATTGAATGAATTGAAAATTTTAATTTTGCACAATGTAATAGAAGATAGAATTTCAGACTGTAAATAAATTTGTCATTTAATCGTGCAGGTCGAAGGGCGGAAAAGGTAGAGCCATTTGAATCAATCTGTCCGCGATACTAAATTATATCTCCCGTGCGATCTCTCGACGGACAGCAGACTGTCCACGGTTTTAGCCATGGAAAGCCCATGGCACGTTTATGAGGGCACGTATGATTTCTAGGTCGATCCTCATTGGCCGATACGGACGTGACGTTATCGCGAAGCCGCTCTTTGATAGACCGATCGTGTGATTCGATTAAAATTCTCTACCCCTGTGTTGTACAATATAATCGCGCGGATGCGACGTTACAGCCGGGCTACCCCCGGCGAATGACGAAAGCCGCAGGCCAACGACGTTGTTTTCGTCACCGTCATCGTCGCCCGGCTGCAGCTATATCGAGGAAAATCGATTCCCTTCTCCCTCCCACCCCCTCTCCTGCGCGAGTCAAGTCTATCGGAAAAGCGTGAAGCAACTGGACTAAATTGCGCCGATGACGATGAAAATTTCCAAGGAAAGTCGACGACTCGATGTTTCGTTCTGTTTGTCCCGAATCTTAGACTCACAGATAAAAATGAACGGAATCCACTCTGGACGCGTGTTTACTCTCATTCAATTTTTACATGTAATTTTTAACGTAATTAATTACAAATTTTGTTCGGTATCTCACCGGAAAGCAGGTCGCTCGCTTGAACAATAAACAAGAAAGTTTCGGAAGTGAGGAGTGTGAACTTAACAAAGTTGGATCATAAAACTAGGAAGAAATATAAGTGTTGCAAAAAAATTACAGAGAAAGGATAATGAGAGTAGCTCGATTTAGAACGTTAATAAGAAAATTTTTAGTATACATAATTCGATTTATAACTAATTAAATAAAAACTGTTGAATCTTCGATCGCTAATCAAATAATTTATACTTTTATATTACGTATTTCCGCGGTAGATTACCGTAAATAATATATTTAAATGAAAACGTGATGTAAACGTAGGTGTAAAATGTTAAAACGTGATGTAAACGTAGGTGTAAAATGTTAAAAGACTTGTGTAATATCAGTCGTAATAGCCGTGATTTTTGCTTGTACTCGGGCGATAGCTGAAATACCATCGATGCCAATAGCGTCGTTGATGTCATCGGCATGCTTCTGAAATGACGTTACATTTGAGCTAACTAGTAGCCAAATACAGCACATACATAGCATACCTATCTGCCGTACGTTATCCCGCGTACGCAGTGACTTTCGACCTTTAACGTAAGTTCGACGAGGAGGATGGGCTCGTAGCGATGATGCACATGTCCACCTCGTTACATGCCGTATAGTTATTCAATTTACAGGGTATCGTCAAAATCCGTGAGCTTGTACCAATGATAACAATAGTAATGTGATAACCTTAGTAATGAAGACGATAAAAAACAAATTGAAAATATGAAACTAAAAAATTCAACTTTCCATGTAAAAAAAGCTTTCTCTCTCTCTCTTTATCTTATAGAAATAATAAAAATGATATAAAAACCTCTTATTGTCTTGAAGAAAAAAAATTGAGTATGATAAAATTCGAATGTTAAAATTAATGCTTGAATTTACTAGTTAGAAGAATGAGAACTTTATCTTTCTTTAATTCAATTGGCTATGTGATATGTTTTAATTATATATAGATATTTACTTTTAAAAGAAGTCACATGAAACAATACTGTCGACATTAAAGGGTTAAAGGTAGCAGACCGCTACTCTTTGTACGTCCCTTTCTTCGGCGAATCACGCCGATCGAAGAGTAATCAATTGTTAACTAACAAATATATTGCTTATTCATCGCGAATCACCTCTTCATGGTTTATTAAGATATCTCATGGATTAAATTAATTATACTCGTCTGTATATCGGCTTGCCTTGCTTAAAGTTACTTCAGACGGCAATTGCGAACGATCATTCAACAAAGGAAATCCGGGATTAAGTTACAAAGGAAAACCTATTTTTTTTGCTCCTATTTGAATCCACTTTTTTCTTAGGAACGCACTTGAGAGAAATGCAAAAGAAAGAAGCGACGCTCTTCTGAATATCTATCGTTTTCGATAATTGGTCACGTTACAATAAAATCTTTCGTTAAACATTTCACTCACAGCACAGGATGTATATTTTATTATTTTATTCCGTGTATTCTTTTCTAAAAGATTAATCGTGACATGGTTTGTTTTTAATTTAGAGAGGGACTGCTTTTCATTTAGACAATTCTTTTGTCTGGCCTCGGACAAGTTGCAACAAAGAGGTTACTGCTGCAGTAATCTTTTTCAACAAGCGTGAAACTTTTTGTCTACATTTTTTATTTATTTTGCAACGCGTGGATTTCCTACAAGTGCCGTACTTGACGCGTGAATTAAGTGCCGCCGTTTAATAAAATTAAACATCACGCCGTGCAACCGCAATTCTTCCACTTTGATTCCCGCGCAGGCGCAAGAAAAATCGTTCGTTCGCATTTTCTGTTTTCGCATTCTCGGTTTTTCTTCTACGCTGAGGACACGTTTATACAATGTTGCCGAAAAACAAAGGTATTCTATAGATGCAACTACATCTCGCGCAGCTATATCTAGGAGTGTCATAAAATTGCCGACACATATATCCTCTTTCTATATTTTTCGAGCAAAAGTTTTTAGGAAGCTTGATTTATTTTATATTTCTTTCTTTTTGTACAAAAAAATTTTATGTTTTATATCTACAATATATTCAGTCACGAGTATCGTTTTCTTTTTACCATTCCATATTTCTTGCATCCGTGTGGTGCGTGGTGGAGCGTTAACAAAGGCGCGTGCTAAAGTCGTCATGCTACACCCCTTTGTCACACTTTCGCGATCCACCTTTGAACATCAGTGTCTGAACGGCAGTGTGTCTTTGCTCTTCAAAGGCTTCTGGTACCCTTAATTCTGCTCTGCGAAGTAATAACGTTACATTGCTTTTGGAGGCAGAAGGGTTGGAGGAGCGTATATGGAGCGCCGTGTGAACGTATAAAAAAATCGCGCTTTTTCCGTGCTCGCGCGGATGTGGTGTAAAATTATCCAAAGCCGTCCTTAGTGGCGACAACTTATCTTCAACCCCCGACGTACGACACCCACGTGCCTGTCAGCGATCTGATTGGACGGAGATGGACGAAGAATGAGAGCGGTGAGGGAGGACGACAGTCGGTAGTCGAGGAGAGTTCGACGTTCCATATTCCGCCTAATCCCTGTCAATCGATCGTCTTTCTGCTTTCTGCTGTCTTTTTAATCTTCTATCAAACCTTCCATGAGCGGGTGCCGCTTGAAAGTCATCCCGTGGAAACATTATCGCGGATAACTCTTCTTTTAGATAAAGTTATATATATCTCCACTTCTCCATTTTTAATTAATATAAATTAAACTATCCTGTCACGATATAGTTTATTTTTATTTAGGTTGTTTAAAACAATTAGGATGATGAGAGTTGTTATAATAATGGGAAGTAATTACATTTATGCCGGAGAATATCTTATTGAATATTATATTAGATATAAAGACACGGTTTTTTTCGAAAATTGTTTTTTAGATGAAAACAGTAAAGTATGTATCCATATTTTACAAATGTATTGTTTGATTATTTATTATTACTTCTTATTTTCTATTTAGGACAACGAATCTTAGATTTATTTTTAATCGGTGGTTTTATCGAAGAGTGAAGGTCCGGTCGCTTTAATTACGAGCGCGATGCAGCTCGTTGCATTTATTGTCTCGTCGAGACACGATCTAAATGGGAAGAAGGACGAAAATGGAGTGCGAACGAGAAAGATTCAGAATGAACAATGCAGTCGCGATGAGGCGGCCCTTAACCCTTCCGCGTCTAATGGCTTAGATATCAGGTCACCCCCTTCCCACCACACAAGTCGTATTCCTTTTCTTAATGAAACGTGTACTTAGAATTGCGCACTTTCGAAATTTGCTATAATTGCAAAAAATCAAAATTTTTATTAAACGGAAAATAATATGGATCTTATATAAAAACTACATTATCAATTATGATACATAAAGATAAATCTTTTTTGTTAATCTTCTTTATTATGATTTTGATAGATTTATTAAAACATTTTATACAATAACTACTATAATTAAGGTATTATTACATTACTATAATGTTATATAATAATGGATAGTAATAATTATTATCGTTGTTAACAAGTAATTCAAGATATGTAGTTGTCAATTGCATTAATTGATAGATGTGTAAGCGAACGGCGAAAGATTATAGGTAACCCTGTCATGATTAATATTATTAATAATATCGAAGACGTCATTAATTAATTACTCAACGCAGGATATAAGTGGGGTACTACATTAATTCCCGTGCATTAATTGCCGCGTACATTATTATTCTCTTTGTAACGCCGCGATGAAATGGCGTAATAACGCGATATTCTTCGCGAATGTGGTAATTCTAAATAATCGATCGGCCGATTCCCCGTGCGCAATTCTCCCGGGAGCGCCTCTTCCTCCCTCTCGCTCGGACAGACCAGAACAAAATAGTATCAATGAACAATAAACAATGCAGTAATCGTTGAATAGCATTATCTCGCTGACGCTTAAAGTATACGATATTTATCTATTGATTACAAAACTCTACATAAATAATGAGCTTTTGCAAATGTAAAAGTGCGAAGTATTGTATTCCGTGAAATCGTGTCAATACCTTGTTTTTACCACGTTTCACGATTTGTATTACGTTGCAGAACTTTTTGCTGCAGCTTTCAATTTTCCAATTTATCGATCTTTTACGATTTTCGTACTCAATTTTGTTACATATTAAATATGAATATTCACAAATGTTGATATGTTATACGATGCTTGGTATACTTTCTCTGACGTTTATTTTTACTCCTCATGAAGTTTCCGTGAACTCAGCATTGGCTGACAGATAGCAAAAATGAGAATCGTCCAACCTACCCCTTTTTTCCTTTCATTTCGTCCTCAATCTCCAGTTACTGCTCTGATTTTACCTTCGTATACGAAAAAGTGCAGGAACCGCGGTAATTAAGATAATTGGAGTAATAATTCCTGGCTGAGAGAGCAACGTCACGCGATACCGATGCTGATAATCATATTATGTACAGGGTGCGCTAGATTTACTATACTTCACTTTATCTGCGGATGCCTTGGAGTAATACGATGCAAATGCCGCTGAATAACAATTTTTAAGCGCTTTATTTATTTTATAGTAAGTAATTCCATAATAAATGACCCAAATAGTCCGACGAAATCTCGTTTCTTGCTCGATTTTAAATAGATTTGATTTTAATAGAATTCTCATGTCGAGTTTAATTGGAAAGATATTGATATTAGTGGATCGATTTTAAAAATCGGTCAAATAATTTAACGTCCCCGAAGTGCTCTTTTTATGTCACAGCCATCTTGCCATTATATTTAATTACCGCGATTTGATTTTCTACTTCGGAATAATGTTTCCTGAGGAAATAGGTCAACCTGATTTTACCAGCAATGCACTCGATCTTTTTGTTTCTTCAGCAGATTTTATCCCGCGTCGCGATTTCATAAAAATATTTTTGAGTATTTCTCGTTAGATCTCTTTCGCATAGACACATTTTCGTCGCTAAAAATTTTTCTTTTTCAGCTAGAATATCGCGTGTCATCTTTCAGTTAAAACTTTCGATATTCGCATACGGTTTATTTGCGAACGATATACCGGCTATCAACGCACGATTTTAGCTTTTTTTCTGGAAAGGGCAAAAGATACGCAACGCATACGTAATATTTTACTGTACGCATGACCGGGCGCCCTATATGGATTTTGCGTGCACGCACACACGCCGCCGCGGCCGCCGCCGCACAGTTGTCTCCCCCGAAATAAATTGGTTTCGGTACCCTTGGGAGACAAGCGCCATTTCCGGTTTCGCCGGAATGCACGCGGAAGAAGTCCACCCTCGCGCCGATCGGAGTGACCTTACGGGGGAGTGTATTATGGAGGAGTTGCTAACCGCATGAGAGCTTTGAAATCCGGGCAAACAGCCATTAGCAATCGATACTCCCGTAAACATCGAGCGCCATGCGCTCGGCGACGAATTAATCAATTTGCGTCGCTTAATTTAAGCCTCGCGGTTTATTCCCGCGTTTCTGATAACGCGATAACGAAAATACACGTGACGATCGGATAATCGCGGCGTTTGAAGAAACCGTTCTGCGAAAGGGCTGCAAATAATTGAAGCAGTTCACCGCATATAGCTCTTCTGAAAATTGTAGATGTAATTGCTGCAATAATTTCTAGCGATTATAAATGTCTGGATAATTATAGGTATTCAGTAGAACTTTACCGCGAAATATAGTTACTATGTAATTAGATATATATCTCTAGATATTCTCGTCACGAGACATTCACGGTATCTGCACATAATCCGTATAAGAATTTCTGTAGACAGCAGAAGATAATGAAGATGATTTAGTTTAATTATTATATAATTAATTGAAAAAATTCTCCCGATATTTTCAGGGGAGTGGTACTTAATTACATTTATACATATAATTACATTTATACATATGTGCCTTTTGGCAAACATTCTTCCTTAATATATACCATTATTGCGATAAATATTACCATATTGTTTCGGTGATCGAATTGATAAAGATGCCCGCCTCGGAAAGTCGGGACGTTCCAGGTTCAAATTCTGGCTGACAATGAGATATTTTTCGCAATAAATTTCTTCGCAGTCTTTTAAGATACTTGTTTCGCATCGGATTGTTAAACATTGACGATCAATTTAATTGTGATCTCTCATTGTTCTAACTTTAGCTTATAATTGTGTCGCAAGTCCGACATTAATTTCGCGCACAATTTAAAAAGAGAATAATTGATTAAGAATTTATACAGAAATTTCCTCACAATTTTTTAAGATGCTTGTTCGTATGAGATTATTAAACATTGAAGATCAATTTAATTATATTATTAGGCACCAAGATCCGTACAAGGCGCTCTTAAAATTTATTTGCGATATTCACTTTACTTTTTCTTTCCTCGATTTTACGTATCGTGATTTCTTTCAAAATCTTTCAAATCGTGCATATCGTCGCGTATATCATTAATAAATTGTATCGTTTTTTGACGATAAATGAAAGGAGCGACTCAATTGTACTAAAGGAGGATTAATATTCAAAGCATTCTCGTGAGCACGCGAAACTTCGTTATCGATACTCTCGCGTTCAACAATATATTCGCGCCGGTAGTATTCACCCTTGACGCGCGACACCGGAGTTGATAGAAGCTATGGCGAGTGACAGCTGTTCGTAAAAGAGACCAAGTGCATTTTACGACGGCGAGTTGAGGACAAGTTAAAGGCCACGCTGACATCAATAACGTGAGCGTAACAAGTGACCACAGTTAATGATAATTAATTCGTTAATGTTAACGCGTTCGTGATAATCGCGAATTGGCTTCAGCGGAAAACTTTAATTGCTGATTCAAATCTTTCTTTCTCCTGCTCAGGATTTTCACGTTTTTTTCGACACTAGATAACAACACACAATGTTTGCGAAATGTAATTAACGAGAGTACTAATTTTTAGGAATTCCGCAATCAACGACCATTAACATTTAAGACTTTAAAAATAAGCAGGCAATAATTTTTTTGTCTCTAAATATTTAAAACTGATGGCAAAAAACGCAATTATTAATAACAAGTATACTTAAGTAATAAAAAGAATGTTAACATTTGCCATGTAATAAATACGCAGTAATTTCTGGAACTTTACTATCTAATTATTAGCTGGAGAGTAATTTAAAGAAACGCAACTGTTAATAGACAAATTATAATGCGCAAACATTAATTCGATTGGAACATGCATTATGAACAGTCAATATCTTTTTTTTTTTTCTTTTGAGAGACCTTTATATTTTATTCAAGCCCGACGGGATCAACAAAACGCAATGGTGTCCTTGCGTGATCCGAAATGTCCCCCAGAGGAGGTTCATCCTCCACGCAAACGGCACTGTTGCATGAGGGTTTGTAGGTAATAGGAGGGTAGTAGCCGAACAGAGGAAGAGAAAAGGGAGAAAGAGAAAAAGAGAGACAGATATAGAGAGAAGGTAGGGGGCTTTCAGGCCGGGGATGCGAATGACGGGAGGGCGAAAAAGAGAGGGTAGCAGTGGGAAAGCAGTGGATGAAATCTGGGTCGTCCTGCGCCGCGTACGACTCGGAAACTCGGTCAAGTTTTCTGCACCTGCAGGTCGAACGCCGTAGCATTCGTGACAGCCGTCATTGTCGTGATCGTTGCTTTTCGATTCCCAATTTTTGCTCCCTTTGTCTTTTTCCGGCCTCTCGTTTTTACCTTTGCGTCCGTCCGGAAATCGCTCCGACGAAAAGGGACGGTGGAAATTGTTTTACACGGAGCGCAGGGCGCTTCACAAACTCTCAAAGGTAAAAGGATGTTACGTCTGAGGAGAAAGACCGCTTGGAAATTTTTTCTTATTTCAAGATACAATGGAGTTTGTATAAAAGTATGTAATGTGAATCTTTGTTACTTCGTTACGCTCTCTTTTGATAGCTTGAAAGGAGGAAAAATATCTAGAATTTTATGTTGCATCGCAAATTTGATTGTATACAGACTTATTAATTTACTTCTAAAAATAAAACGTACGTTTTTTTAAAAAGGAAAAAAAATAAGAACAAGAAGAAGAAGAAGAAGGAGAGTATGTTGTTTATTACAGGTTATTAGTCAATTGTAAATCGAAAACTACATAGATAACTATCAGGACTGCGAGCTCTTAAATAAAAAGAAAGAAACTTTTGCCCCGATTCGAAGTTCCAAATCGAGTTTGTATTGAAATCTCGTTACGTCAGATCTCAAGTATATATCGCAGTGGACAATAATCCTGGATGCAATCTTGTTACAGCGAAGTTACTTTATATGTTCGCAAGAGTGTTTTGTTCTACATTTATATAGTGCTGTTTGTTAAAATTTTATATTAAATTTTATTTGATATAAGTATCGATCATGTTGAAATTATATTCGATAATATCAAAAAAATGTTTTTATACTAGGAAGAGTCATATATTACATAATATACAGGATGAGATAATCGAAAACTAAATAACTGTTTTTTGTAACAAGAAGAATAATTTATTTTCAATGGGCAGAAAATGAATTAACGCTATAGAAAAGACTCTATTATTTTTATTCAACACATAGTGCAAAAAGAATGCATATTTAATAAAAATAAATTTTATAAGGAAGAAATCTCTGCTTCAATAATTTCAGCAACTTCCTGATTAGCATTTGTTGCAGCAATATATTACTTGTTTTATACTTCATATAGGCTCATTATAACGAGATTCCAATCAACCAATATCACGACGGAATTTTGTTGTTTCTGCGATGCGCGTAGTTCGTGTCGACAATTTTTTCTATGTGTTAGCGCACGTCACGTGCTCGGCAGGGTGGTAACGGCGGTGGTTAATAATATCGGATTAAAAATAGTGCGCGGATATTAATAAGGAAGGCTTTTTTTCACGGCACGATGGAAAAACAGATCGATGAGTGGGAATGTGCGAGTGCGGCTCCTTGCTTTCTCACTCTCTCTCTTTTTTTTAAAAAGATATCAATCGGACTGATAGCATCGATCGTTGTCGACCGGTTGACGTCATGTTTCGCGACGTGAAAGCGTGTATGTCGCCGGTTTGGTTTTCCGCGGATTCCCGTCTTTGATAACTTATACAGATACGGTGCGTGTTTCGAGAAGAATCCGGTAGATCTTTCGCGGAGATGCATGATTCAACGGATTTAAAAGGATTTAAACAGAGGAACTTGCGTAAACATTGAACTGATCAGAAAAAAGATTATGGTTGTAAAATCTTAAAAAAAAATTTTTCAATGGAAATACGATTATTCAGACAAGTCCTGGATGACAGTGTATCGTGCAGTATACATATATTGTCGCGTTTTTTATTCTTATTATAGCATGAAATGGATCGAGAATAAAATGTTTCTCGTGATGCTAACAGAGTAACACATCATGCATTGTTATCTCCGTTACGAACGACGTATAAACCGGAATCGACACGAATGTGTAGGACAAGAAATTGAGAAAGTACAAGAGCATGATATATGGGTCGACTGTTATTCAATCAAAATTTCAAAACACAAGTGGGAAGGAACGAACATGAGAAATGGACTGGGGTACGAATGTCGAGAGATGCAACAACAGAAATAGGATGGACAGGATGCGAGAAATGAGATATGGAGGTACACACGTGTATAACCGAAAGTAATACTGAACTATTCAAAAGAAGCGATCAAAGAAAGAAAGTTTAAATATGCCGACGAGATTAAAGAAATTTTAGTATCGCGAAATGCAAGGAGAACGGACGTGTAGATTGTGTGGATTTAAAGTGGAAGCCTCGGTGTGAAATTGCGTTTAAATGGCGAAATAGGAAGCAAGTAAAGATTGGATGATAATTTGGTGCGAAAGAAAATTGTGGAGGTACTTTTTAGAAAACGGAGTGAAAGATTAAACTTTATAGGAAAGAAAAAAACAAGAAAAAATATTAAAACAAGGAAATTAAACGGATTTTCTAAATTAAAGTGGAAATTATAAAAATATTCTAATATAATAATAACCTTTTACATTCCAAATAGTTATTATTATTATTACAGCGAAGATAATCGATTTTGTATTATTTTTGGACTTTTAATATTGAAAATTATGTTTGACTAAATAAAACTCGCATAATTAAAACTCATAAATACGTTTGTACTTTCGTAATTGTGATGTAATTCGCAGTATTTGTTTTGCGAAATCAAATTACATTAGCCAGTCGGAAAACCTTGGTCGTAACTTTCAATTGAGATTTTCCGCTCGCTCGAACGATCGTGGAAAATCAGTAAATGTCTGGCGTGCCAAACAGCATCGATTTCAACACGCGGGGACACGTTAACGTGGATTCTGTTTTCACAACGATAAGTCGAGCGAAGTCGGACGAAAGTTCGCATACTAAACCCGCGCACAACAACTATTCGTTGATGACTGGATCTGTTTGTTGTCCAATAAAACTTAAAAGCTGTTTGTAATGGAAGGGGACGTAATGTCGTAATGTATTTTCATTTCTCGAAGTTAGAGCCATTTAAGTATCTGAACAAATCGACTGTTATCAATTACTGCGACGAAAATATCGTCAGACATTTCTAAAAATGCCGTATCGGTCGTCATCAAATTCCAAAGATATCAGACTGTGTATTGAGAACTGCGTGAACTGGAGATTAGAATTCAACCAGTCAGATAAGTTTAACTTCAATCCGTTTCGTTCTGATATACGGGCTCAAGAGACGTTTGTCTATTTTTGGCGCTTTTAAGTCACCGAAATTTTCCTCCCCCGAAACATGGCGCTCGCGCACGTTTGTACAACGGCTGAAAATTGTTGGTACATTCGTGGTTGCCGATGATCCGTTGTTGATGGTAAATAATAGCGCGTGCGTGCGGAAAGCAGACAATAATCTCGCGTTTACTGGAACGTAAAATCTGACGAGCGTGCGCACTAAACAGGGAGAAGAGACGGCGCGAGGTAATATTTTCCTCGTCGGAATGCGGGCTGGCAGATCGATTTTCTGCGAATGAACCTTAAAGTACGTGGCGAGGGTGCCGAATCCTCGCCTCGGCGGGTAACTCTCGCAGCTCGTAACTCTGGTATCAACACGACAGTTTCAGTTTCGCAGAAACGAAAGATGAGTCCTGCGAGAGAGAGAGAGAATGAGTGAGAGAGAGAGAGAGAGAGAGGAAAACCGCTGTTCTCGAAACGATTTAACGTTTGATGTGACCGTAATAAAAACGAGCGAAAACACTAAAAACAGCTGGGAAAAATCTCCATCGAATATCGTAGAAAAATAATTTAATTATAATATTATAGAAGAGAGAGAAAACGCGGTTTCCATATATAGATATATCGTTACGAAGGAACGTAAATACTTCAGGGTTTCGCTTATCTTACACATCTTAGGATGTCAACTTATAAACAACATGGAAGTAAACATCCAAGGAAATATCCACGAGGAACGAGAGAGATGGGATCAATTGCTTATCGTAATTAGAGTGCAAATGTTTAGAGAAACTTATATTTTGATATGAAATGTAGAAAAGTGGGACTACAATTGAAACACATCTTATCAAATGAATGGAAATGAAATGCAATTACTTCCATTTAAAATACTCAGTTATTGTTTTAATCTTTTTCGTTTATTTTCTGTGAAAAAATATATTTACATAAAAAACCGCTGTTTACATAATATGATACTGTCACTTATGTAGAGTAGAGAGTTATAATAAAATAATTATTTCGAGTGAAACGAGAATAGCCATCATCCGTATCGTTTATCGTTCAACATGGACAATTATTTATACAAGATTTATCTTTCTTCGCTTTTATTAGGCGATTTATCAAGAGTGGCTGCTATAAATAGTAACTTGCAAATAGTGCTGTGTAATAGAACTATCTCCACTCTAATCGTTGTTTAACATGAATGATCATCTCTTTGGGAATACAGAATTTCTCTCGCTTTTCAACGTTAATCATCGAGGATCTTGTGAATGGGAGTTGGCAAATATTACGATAACAGAACTGATAAGTGATAACAGAAAACTGATTTTCCACTTCCCTTCTCGTCGCCCATCGCGAGAATAATCGTTATCCCGGGAAAAAGCATTATGTATATACAGGATATTATACTTTTTTCCCGCTTTCGGCTGCTCGGTCGGGAGGCGATTGTCGGAACTGAATCGCGTAAACTCACCCCTATAAGACACGATCGGTCGCGGGATGAGCGGGACCATTGCAGGTGGTAGAGGAGAAGGAGGAGGGAAAGCGAGGAGCAAAGAGGAAGAAGTAGGGTGCCGAGAGAGCGCTTGGATGTAGGGTCGGTGCGGGGGGCGACCGGGACAAGAGGGGTTCGGCCGGTTGGTCGTACGTATCGCATCAGGGTGCATGCACCGAGGAGGGGTAGGCCGCGGCAGGCGGGGGTCACGGAGTGCGCTGACCTACTGTTCCACATTCGTGCGCCGCGCGCACAGCAGCCTTTCCGAACCTCGTGGGGTCGAAGAGGAGGAAGAGGAGGAGGAGGAGGAGGAGGAGAAGGAGGAGGAGGAGGAGGAGGAGGAGAAGCAGCAGCAGACCAAGGGTTGCGGGGGTGGGCGAGAGCGAGGGGACGGGGGACGAACCCAGAAACCCAGAACGCTGCCCCTGCACTCTCTGCCGCTGCCACCGCTGCCGCCGCCGTCGCCGTTACCGCTGCCACCCCTGACAATCCCATCTCCCTTCCCCCTTCTGTCCTCTGCTTATCCCCTCACCTTCGTTCGCGGGCTCCGCAGATTTAAAGCCGATTCCTTTATACGCATCGAATTGTGCGGCCATCGCGAGCTCTTCTCTCTCTCTCTCTCTCTTCCTCCCTCTCTCTTTCTCTCTGTGTATATCTTTGTGTTTGTTATTCAGGGATAGAGAGAGAGAGAGAGAGAGAGAGAGAGAGAGAGAGAGAGAGAGAGAGAGAGAGAGAGAGAGGGTAGAGGATAAGAAAGGTGAGCTGTGTGCTTCCAAAAACAGTGGCTGATTCGTTTCGTTGATTCTATAGGTACAAGAGAACAAAATCAATCGGTGTTTTGTTACATCGTTAGTTCAGGAGGCAACTGATTTTCATGTGTTCTATTTTGCGAATGTAGTAGCAATTTACGGTTAACGGAATTGCCGTTATTTCGCCTAGCCAGAGGCAGGCAAGAAAAAAATTTGATCTATATTTTGCGTTGGGCGCCATATATAACCCTTTAATTTTCGGGATTAATGTTATATGCATTTCTGGGATAATCTGGATTAGAGAACCATTCAACTACTTGCTCAGGATTAAAGTTACATTTCAATATATTACAAATTCATGAACTTTTATCCATTTTTTGATAAAAGAACAAATAATTGACTTAAAATTTATTAAGAAATCCGAAATAAAAGAAGTTGAGCAATTGATCGGAGCAACCTCATGTGAACTCTTAGCTCGTATAACATCTTGATATGCTCTAAAGTTATGAGCAACTTTTGATGGAAGTGGTAAAGCACATTCGTAACTGAAGCTCATTTGCAACAAGACAACCATAAGATATTCAAAGCTCTTGTTGGACTGACACGGTTCATGATGTAACATGATTTTGCTAAAATCCTTTTTACAAAAATATGCTTGAAATAAAGATGATTTTATAACATTATACATTTTTAAGAAATGTATACGTTTTTAAGAAATCTGTTTTACTTTCTCAAAAGGTAATTATACTTATGTTCAATTGTATAATTTACTATTTATATTTGATTAAAGCTATCCAATCTTAATGAATGCTCTTAATAATTCTTAATAATTTTTAGTATTACTAAAAGAATAAATAAATGAGTTTTTGGTGGGTAATTATAAATAATACACTCAGTACGTGAGAGAGCCTTTTCATGAGACGCGGCTGGCTGCACGTCTAATTAATTAAGTTCTCACGCGCGGGTGAGTTACGGCTATGTGGACGATGACTTCCCGCCGACGCGCGTGGACTTCCGGCCGCCTTTCGAGGCGTCAAGAAAACGGTCATCAGATAACGGGGCGCTGCATGCCGGAATTTATCGTGGCCGTTTAGCAGCGGCGTGGCCCAGGCCGTTACCTCGTTTCATTTGTGGCAAGGCCAATTAACGCTCATCGCGCGTATTGAGAGCGTTGAACCACCACTCTTTCCCAGGGCGCTCTTCCATCCCGACGAATCCCTTTGATCCTTCGACGATCGCTCGTTCGTCTCGATATTCCGGTATCGCCGACAGGATCGCGAATCCACGTGTGCGAGACCACATCTATTACCGTTGGAGATGCCGGGGCCCGAAGCTCGCCGCGTACGCGAGTGTAGCGCGAAAAAGCTCATCCCTACCCTTGAAAAGCGAGAGGGCGCATGCACCAGCAACCCCCGGCGGTATCGGTCCGACGCACACAAACGAGAGCGAAAGCTCACGCACGTTCGCCAATTGGCACGCACACCGGTGTGCTCGCGAACGGTGACACCTGGTGGTGCTCGACGAGCTTGCGGGCTAAGCTTCGAAAAAGCCCGCCAGTTATACTTGCGGATAAATGGAAATTAACAAATGGATCAGTAGAGAAAGGATACATATAGCATCGCTGAGCGAAAATCTTTTGTACGATGACTGTCTTACTTGAATAATCGATTAAACAGAAGAAAGCTTTCATTGAAGGATAAGTAATGATTACTTATCTTTTAATGTATTCGGAAAAAATATTGTTGTTTGCACAGTTTTTTTATATTTCAAGAAATTTTATTATTTTTCATAATACACCTACTTCTTTAGTTCAGGTTTTGATAATTTTTTGATACTTTCAAATTACATATATTTTTATGTCTAAAAGTATAACATAATATTTAAAATTCGAAGATGATCCTTGCGATTTTTAAAAATAATGAAAAATAGTTTTTATTATATTTTCTCGCTTGAGAAAAAATAATCTTTATTTATGACACTTAAGTATAAATAAAATTAAACATCAAGAGAGTTACAATTATTATTTTATTATTATATATTGTGTATTACATACATCATACGATATGGATAATGTAAAATGTCCAATATAATGTAAAATTATATTGGATGTTGATAATGTAAAATTATCTTATCCAAAATGACGCAATTTCTCTTTATAACATAATTGCAAGTTAAATTAATACAAATAGAAGAATTGAGTTAATTTATACATTAACAATTTTAATTATTTTTAGAGTTTGACTTTTTTTTTTTAATTAAGTTTAGTCATGTATATACTAATAATAATGTGTGATATTAGTTCAAATATTATTTAAACTTTCTGAAATTATCGGTTTCATCATAAACGATAAACGACAACATAACCGCTCTAGCGTATATTAGAAATAGTTTCTGGGTACATAATCTCAAAGTATTTACAGGATAATATCACGTCCGCTTATATCCGATCTGAAATATACAAAAACCTTTATCGTGCACATTTGCCAGTTTTATATCGTAACAACTTCAATAAATAAATTCTGGCATTTAATTTGTAATAAATTTATCAAAGTAAATTATCAAAGTTGTATTAATTAATTATTAAATCTTTATCTTTTTTTATTTAAATATTTAATAAATTTTACAGTGTAAATGATATTTAAAATTATATATGTACAATCATGAACACATCGGTTACGACACTTTCTTTTTTATAGGTTTCAAAACGGACCAATATTTTGTAAATGCGGACCACGATTGGTGTTATACTGTCTCTAGACTAAAGATGGTACATCGTGGTTCGCATTTACAAAATATTAGTTATCTATAAACTATATATTATGTATATTAAATATATATTAGAAACCTATAAAAAAAAATGTCGCAATCGATGTGTCCACGACTGTACATGTAAGTAACATGTACATATATCTATTATTATTTTATCATTATTATTTGGAAAATGTAATTAGTATTCATGCATTATAAATTGTTATTTAATAGGCTTAAATATTTGTATAATTTATTATTTAAATATAATTTAATACAATTTAATATTATAAATTTGAAGGCAATAATATATGCCCCTCATTTTTTTCATAAAATTTGAAAAAAGAAAAATTAAAGGAAATCATGTTAGAAGTACACGATGAAAACTCTTGAGATATCTTCCCTCGGACGTAACCCCAGGGTATCGCTTTAAAGAAACTCGGTCCTGGCGCCCTCCGAATGGGGGTTAATACGTAAGCGCGACTGAGAGGGACTTGCTAGAGGAGTGCGAGTGAGTGCAAGCTCACTCTAGTAGAAAGGGACACCAAATGGAAGGTCAGACGAAGAAGGAACTCGTGTTGCTTGTAAGAGACAAAGAAGGGACTATATCGGAGAGGGATGAAGACCGTTGGAAGGAGAGGGACGGTGATTCCTGGAAAGAACGAGCCAAGCTCGTTCTGCGCGACAAAGACGACTGCCGTGTCACGCTATTAGCGCGAGAGTGAGAGGTAAACTCAACGGAGAAGACCAGACACTAGTGTAACGGAGATAGTCCGGTGATAGTTGGATAGTTACGAGAGAGATAACGATATGTAGAGGGGAGCCGAAGTTATTGGTGAGGAGGACAGAGATCGTTGGCGCGACAAGGATGAGCGAACGGGCAAAAGGGTGGGCGAATGGAGACGGCGGTGGTGGAAACGTTGGAGATGGCGAGGGTGAGAAGAGGGACGAGGGGAGGGCCATGAGGGCCGAGAGAAGGACAGAGAGAGAGAAAGAGAGAAAGAAAGAGAGAGAGAGAGAGAGTGTGTGTATGCGAGAGCGACGGTCGGGGTGGTGGTGGAAGAGCGAGGGAGCGTAGTCGAGCGACCGTCCCGCTGTGGCCACGAGCTCCGACGCTCGGGAAACGTAGGTAGTGTGTGAACTTCCGGCCGAGTGAAGCGGACAGGGGTTGTAGTTATAGGGAAGGTGCCGTTGAAGTCGAAGTGGTTAGAACGTTTGCGTGGATCGGAGACGAGGCGGGTTTCGGGAACCTGCTGCTGAAGCTGCAACGGAGGACGACAGGAGAAGCAAGCGGCAGACGCGCGAGTGCGAGCAGAATAGGCGAAAGAGAAGAAACGGAAGAGAGAAGAAGTGGTTGGTGGTTAGTGCTGGTAACGAAAACGGGCCCCCGGTTCCACTCTCGTTCTTACGCCTCGTAACTCGGGTCGGGTCAGTACTCGCGCTCGTCGAGTGCTCGCCGAGTGCGCGCGGAGTTGACTCGCGCGGAGGGTGACTCTCCCTCGCTCGCGGGGGTGTATACCGCGCCTCGGCAAGGAAAAGGAGAGAAAACGCGTCCTCGTGAAGAGAACGAGCTCTCGCGAGGAAGAGAAGGCGTCGGGCTTGTTAGCTCTCTCCTCAATCAATCTCGCGAACTTCGATATTTCCTCTCCCTCTCTCCTCCCTTCTCTCTCTCTCCTTTTTTTCTCTCTGTATTTCTCTCCAGCTGTCTCTTTTCTCTCTTTTTTTTTATCTTTCCGTTTTTGTTTGTCGTCGTGTTGGTGCCGTCGGGACCGTGACGGCCGCCGGGGTGTTTGTTATGCGACGGTGGTACAGTGGCGGTTGACGACGACGACGACGAAGAGGAGGAAGAAGAAGACGAGGAGGAGCGCCCGCCGAGGAGGACGTGGACGGGGAGGAGGCGGAGGAGGAGGAGGAGGAGGAGGAAGAGGAGGAGGACGGGGAGGAGGAGGACGAGGACGTGGCACAGGAGGCGAAGCAGCTAGCCGTTCCTCGCCGTCGTCGCGAGAGGAGCCGCCGAGAGTGTGCTCTGGTGCGTCGCAGGGAGGGAGGAGGAGGGGAGGGAGGCTCGAAAGGGAGGAAAGACGACGTCGACGACGAGGAAAAAGGAACGGAAGAAGAGAGGCGGACGAGGAGGTGGAAGACGAGGAAGAAGAAAAGGAAGGTAGTGGCCGCCGCCGCCGCTGCCGGTGGTTGTAGTGCCCGCTCCGAGGAATCCGAGAGAGTTCAGGGCTCGGGAGAGAGGATCCCCCCTCTCTTCACTCTTCTCTCTTTCTCTCTCTCTTTCTCTCGCTTACTCTAACTATCCCATCTTCTCTCTTTCCCACTGACCCACTGTCTCTCTTTCTATTTCTCTTTCTCTTTCTCTCTCTCTCTCTTTTATTCTACCGTTCTTCTAATCTTCTCTATCGGAGAAAGAGTGTCGTTAATTGCCGTGAAACAAGAGAAAAATAATCCGGGCGAGAAAGAAAGAGCGTAGAGCGAAAAAGTAAAAGGGGTGCGAAAGGTGCTGCGTTGGTGTTATTTTCCCCTCCCCGTTTCCGCCCCCCGCCCCCTCCGCCTGCCCGCCCGCACCCCTCGCCGGTGTTTCGAAGAAGGGGGGTTGGTTGTGCACGTCGATCGCCGGGGTGCCGTCGTGAGTGTGCAGTGTGCAGTTTGCCCCAATTCGTCTGTATATCTACCCTCTGTTTTTTTTTTCCATTTCTGTAAAGTGGTGCCACAGCACGAAGAAGAGGGGATTGCCACCACCGGGGCAGAGGCTCGAACGCATGTAGGAACATGGCCGCATCCAGCCCCTGCCTCCCTCTAGAGGTGAGTCCGGCGAAACGAAGCGGGTCTCCGTTCTCCTAAAATTCGCTCGTTCGCTCGCTCGCTCGCTCATTGCTATCGCTTCGAATCACACGTAAAATCCTCATGACCCGTTCGCGGTGTTCGGCGAGCCAGCTCGAACCCCGAAATCCAGGCCAGATATCGTTCGCGACGTTAACGTCAACGGGCTCGCATGCGTTTTGCCATCCCGCTGTCTGGGATCTCTCGGCCATCGCAGTGGCCACGTTTGGGTTAAAGGCTGACCTTTAAGCTGGTTTCACATGACACGCAGCGTCATACATGTATCAGAATGAAAATTCCGTCCTCACATCGATTCTATATTAATATTTGCAGATCACCATTCAACGCGTTTTATCTTTCTCGCGATGACACCCTAATCGCACGTGCGTAGGAAATATCTTGCGACAACGTTTCATGGCAATATTTTTTGATTATATTTCTCTCTCGTATGATGATTCACGATTATGTTTCCGCAATCGGGCTTTATTCGGCTCTTCACCTTCTTCCTCAACTTCCTAGTCATAATCACACGTACGTTCGAAAACATCGATTTCGCGCGCCGCGTTCCCTTCTCCGGTATCGAGATAGTTATCATGAACCACGAAACTTATGAAACACATGAAACCGGCTTTATACGCTAGCAGAGTATGAATGCGTGTGGTGACTTCCGCTCGAAACAATGCGGTATATGACAACACAGTTTATGGGACAATGATGATCCGCGTGAAACTGGCTTTATATCCTATTAATTCACTCGTGCTCTTTAAATACATGCATCACAATAGTGACACAATGCTTACAGAATTTCTCGTCCTTGTTTCGAAACATTTTGTTTTGAACGAGGATCTTTCGACGTGGAATCTGTTCAACGTGAAACCGCTACGTCGCAAATCGTCGTTTCAGACCTTCCGCCAGTTTTCTTCAGAGAACAATAAAATTCAAATAAACAAGAACATAATTTTTTTCAACAATTACCATACGTAATAAAAAATTGAAAAGCTAACTTAAAATATGTACTAAATGTTTTTTATAAAAATAATAATATAAAACTTTCTATTAAAATAATAATAAATAAAAAGATATATAAAAATTAAAGTTAAAATAAAATTAAAATTCGATATATATGTCATAAGCAATAGATGGCTGTGACATGTTATATATTTTAAAAAATATTCTCACTATAGGAAGAAATTTCTTTTTCCAAAATTTTTGAAGTTAGCACATATGCGAGATATAACAAATTTTGGAATAATAGTATTTAAAATTGCATAAATCAATATCTTTTTAGATAGATAATATGAAAATCGTTCGAATTTATCGTTGTTTTTATAGAAAGTATTAATATTTCGTTCTTCATGTTAACTGTCATATTAGAGTTCCAATTTCAGTTCAATTGACAATTAAACGTATATTTATGCTAATGTAGTACTTTTGAAGATTCGCACTTATATAATTGAATAATTTATTATAATATTCCTTGCTCATCTTTTTAATGCAAAAATATGCAATTTTTAAGCAAAAATAAGCTTTTCTATTAGAACGCGTTATTCAATTATACAAACGCGAAAGTTTCTAGTGTCGATTTATATTCAATTATCAACGACGTCGAATTGGAGTTGCAATCATCGCATTGAAAAAGCGCTGAGAGCTGTAAATTATATTTACCGAAAGTTTACTTATAATTAGACATTTACTTACATTACAATAATGCTCAAATGGATTTCTCTTATAAATTGCTGATGATTTTTTCCTTTCTCACGATTTAATTATTTAGTGTTATCTGTTTCTATTATCACCTCAGACATCCTTTTATCTTTAAAACATTTTTCATAACAAAATACGTTTTTCTCTTAGCCTTATTCCCGCTGTTTTTAGTATGTGATTTTATTTTTAATAATTTTATCGTTATATGTGTACATATTAACAAAAAGAGAAATAATTGTAGTAAAATTAAATCAACGATTTTCTCTCTCTCTCTCTCTCTCTCTCTCTCACTCACTCACTCACTCTCTGTCTAAACGGGATGGCCTCATTTATTTTGTTCGTGCTATCAGCCTTTTAACGTGTCAACTATCGGACTGTCTTGTCGTCTTCGCCAATGAAACAGAACGGAGCAGTTAAACGTTATAGAACGCTCCTCGGGGGGATTCATAAAAGATATGAAAGGACCCTTTTGGTACGATGCTTCTCACCGTTCCGTCTTACGTTGTTGTTCGCAAATTTCCTCCGTTTTGCTCGTTCACTGCAGTCGCCCACGCGTGGATTCAAAACCAATTAACGGGAGTTGGAACAAGATTATCTCAAATCTCATTCCCGTATTTTTGCGAAAAAAATTTTTTTTGAAATATCGATCAAATCCTCAAACTTCAGAAATAACAAACATTTTAAACTTCCATAAATTTTAATATTAATTAATATTTTTAATGTCTAACATATAAGATATACTTTAAAATATTCAATTAAATTAATTTTTAATTTAATTAATTGTTAGAATAGAAGAAGAATAGAAGCTTAAACATAATATGAGCGCTTATATATGTATAACTTATATATATAACTTACATATATAACTATATATGTATAACTATATATGTATAACTAGAAGAATTTATATTACGCGAAGAATTATATAATAAAATAATCAAATTACAGATGTTATGTAAATACGTTCGAATTCATATTTTTGTGTTAGCGATTTTTAAAGAAATGAAAATTATGGCACGCAGAATCTTTAAAAATTGAATATAATAACCTGTTAAATAAAAAGAAATTTGCTCCGATTAAATCTCGTTTTTCGCGGTCAAGTGACTAAAGTTATGATTCGTTGACCAATTTCCCAAGAGTGCTCTCGAGCATCTCGGGAAGTATTTACGATGAGTGTCACTTTCTGTGGTTTGGTTAGCGCGAGTAACGAGGGTGCTTTTAACGCGTGCGACAGCGATTCTTTCTAGCGCGACTTTCATGAGAGTTCGTAGCGCGAGCAAAAGCTCATGGATCAAAGAAAAGGACAGAGAGAGAAATATATATAACAGAGAGAGAGAGAGAGGAAATATAGTAAGAAAATAAAAAGAGGAGAAAACGAAATAACGGCTAGAAGGTAAAAAGTAATTCTTAGTAAGATTTTCAAAAGCTAATTTGATCGTTGTGTTACAATAACCTTGAGTAAGAAGCATAAACCAGTTTGTCAACCAAGCGATTCAAGGCGACAATAATAACTGTGTTGTGTTTGAAATTCGAAGAAGAGAAGGCACGAGATTAAATCACAAATATTTCTATATTTAACAATTATTAATAATAATTAAAAGTATTTAACAATAATTAATAAAAGTTACGAATTTTTCCTTTATGAAAATAATTTTTTCTATACATTTTTCAGTAGCTTCGTTTGCAATCTTTCTTGAAAATTAAAAAAAGGAAATTATGATTTTTATGACACATTTATTACATTTTATAAATTATAGTGATTTCTATTCTCTTCCATAATTTCTGAATATCATATAAAGCTTCAATGTCAAATCTTCAATCAGCATAACAGACAATTAATTCTTCCTCGTTTCGAACATACTACAGTTATAACTACAGCTATAAACAAACTACACTTCGAATTATTGTTTGTCTCTCTTTAAATCTTATGAGAATTTGTTTTGCTTTTGCTACGTGTATTTATCGCTTTCATTAAGGCAGCAGGCGGCCATGCACGACACACCGTTGTAGATCGTCCGCGCGTATTTCTCGAAACACTCCGGTTTTTGTGCTCTCGGCAGAAGTATTTACGTGTATGTTCTAACGACATTTAATCTGTTATCATGCTCCGAGCAGATGTTGCTACTCGAATAATTTGCCCATCTCCATTTGGAGCTTTGCCCTTCGCATGCTATTACGACTTTCCATCTTCTTCCATTTCTTAAGAGCAACGGTGTAGATGTATGACATTTTCAACCACTTCTCTATTTGCATTAATGACTTTTACATGATCGTTACAATCGGGACTTCATGTGCCGTAATTATTCTACTTTTCATCCACGTAGAATAGTCAACGAATCTTCGAATTATGCGCGCTCTACGAAGAACGAAAACCTACAACTTTAATCCGTTCGGCCATGATGGTGGCACACGCCACCATAATAGTATTAAAGGTTTTTAGCTTAATGAAAATAAGTAGATTAATTCTACATTGCTGTTGCGCCGCGTGTGTAAACGCGTAAATGAAACTCTAACTTTTATCTGATCTGTCATCCTCGCTTTATCCTTAAAAACATGCGGGTGAGAAAAACTTTTTTGATTTTATTTTCTTTTTGCTTTACATCTTCTTACAAGTTCAAAATACACGGCCGGTAGAGTTTAGCATTTGCTTAATGAGCGAAATTTCATCCTGATTATTAACTAACCTAAACTTAGGAACAAGTTTCATAAGATATTTTGCAGTACTATAGTAACAATTATTATAAGAGAGAATTCTCTCTCTCTCTCTCTCTCTCTCTCTCTCTCTCTTTAATATATATGTATGTATATATTAAACATACAATTATTAAATTTAGTACGTATATTTCTCTACATATATTTTTATTCAACTTTTCTATTTTTATAAATTCAAAATGTTATTTACTGCTTCTAAAATTAATTTTTCTTTCTCAATTTTAAGATTAATGTAAATTTAACTGTAGGATTATTTATTAAAAATAGTCTTCTCCTTTTATTTCAGAAAGACTGTTTTTATATATTCTTTTTCATATTATTTCTATTTTTTATAATATACCGCTATAAATATTAAATACAATACATGAGTATAATCTGTTAAAATATCTAACTGTATTTAACTAATCTCAACATATTTTTGTCTTCAATTTTTTTTACCAAATAATTTATCGACCATTCTATCACTACTTTATATGTCCCATTATTTTAAGCTGATACATTCGAGATACCTCATAGCTTCGTCAATTGTTACGTATATAAAATTTTCTATGTAAATTAACTAATTATTATGCCGATTATAAAATTATAATTTTATTTTCTGAATTACTTTATTAGACGTTAGCTGGTCCTTTTACCACATAAACGTCTTATATAACTTTCATCAACAATGGCTTAGGGATCGTGTCGGACGGCCGTTTCTCCTCTCGCGTAATCGCGTTCCCTCGTGTACCATCCCGGTCTCCCGATCCAATCGATCGGTCCCTTCGGCACGCACGTATTCCGGAATCGCTCCAATCCGCGAAAGAAGCCAATCGCGCTCGCGAACGACGAGATTAGAAGGCAACGCGATGCGATGCAATGCGATACGACGCGACGCGACGCAACGCGACGCGCCGCGTCGCGACGCTCACGAGCGCGACAAATCAATTTCTGGCGCAATGTCGACCGACCCGCTTTCCGCGCATTGTCGTGTCGCAATTCGATAATTTCCACGCCACGATTATCCCACCGTTGAGGGAAACATGACGACTACATAATAATAGCAAAACGTGAAAATATATACGAATATGCGATGCCGTGAGCTTTACCGTTATCTACACATACAACGTGACAATCGAGAAGTTGCTAAAACTATACAGCTATTATTTTGTATCGAATGAATGGAGTGAAATGTGTGTGAATTAAACATTTTGTGTTATAAAATTTCAACAATTCATGGTTAAATATACACATATAATTCAATGACCTGTTTTCGAAATAATGAAAATTTGAATTTGCATATCTAATCGAGGCATCTAAACGAGGCGCTTTTGGAAACTACTATAAATCCACATTATAACATTAATTGTAACTGTCCTTCATAGAAATCCAAGTAAATCTCTTTTATAGAAATGACCCGGTTTTCTGAATACATATTACTAAACATAGATCACATGTGTAACCAGCCAAATTTCCAATTTTTTTATATAATGTTTATTTTTGTAATTTTATAAGTGTATATTTCTTTATAGTTAGTAAAAACGAGTCTTTTCAGTATATCCTAAGTAATTTTTTTCTGCCTACTCATTACAAAATATAACAACTAGTTTCAGCAACTTTCCGATTCGCTTTTGTTAATCTGTATATAATCAATCATTTTTAAATATTTTTGTTAAATTTCTGGAATATTATTCAAAACTTCACAATACATAAATTTGTCATTAATAATAATGTTGATGACTAACTTGATTAATAATAATGTAGACGATAGTTTCAGTTATGGCATAAGCTTAATTGTTGAAATTAAAGTGCAAGAAAGTAATAAGTGTACAATTTTTAATTGACAATAAGTTTTGTTAAAATTTATTAAGGATTGTCAAATTCCACTGTTATTGATTAATTGTCGAACCCTAAAATCTAAAGATATTATTAATCAATAAAAAAAAGACTTCTTTTGTGTTCTGAGATCAAAATAAAGTTTTTTAATTGCTTGATAAAGTATCGATGCGTAAAATATTATGCGCGTTTGACGTGTGTTTGTCTACGTAATTTGTAATCATTCAGGCACCCCGCCAGTTTTAAGGATTGGCAAGCGTGGGAGTACGTAAGCGCCACGTGTGAGGAGTATAGAAGGGGTGGATTTTCAGTTGGTAATCCCGACTCTCTCTCTCTCTTTTCTCTCTCTCTCTTTCTCTTTCTCCCTACGTTAGGACGACGACCAATGCTAATTTTAAATACAGCAGCATCTTGAACTATATTTTTAATATATTAAATCTTTTTTTTAAATAAAACTTGTATTTTCTGAAGAAAAATTTAAAAAACTCAGACACCAATTTAATAACAATAGAGCTTCTCGAGAAAATACTTAATGCACAATTGACATTCAATAATTGTAAAGCTTTTTAAAACTTCTCAAAACGTTCTATACGCTTATCAACGTACTGCTACTGAAGTTTAGAACTCGATAAAGTTTTTATCAAATATCTTTTCATATAATTCTACCTACGTTTATTATTAACGAAATTAAATATCATTTCGGACAGAGAAACTTTTCATAATTAAACAATTTCGTCTAAGGTCTAAGAGTTACAACAAATTGTTCACTATGAGTACTATGACAATCGAGAGAGATTAAAATAATATTGAAATATAGCTGCACGCTTTAAAATCAGTATAGCTGAAATAGATACACGCTGCTTTCACTTTGGTATTCTAAAGCTGGACTACTTGTCCCGATCATCCCTAAAGCCGGTAGTGCCGACGGCGACGGCGACGTCGATGGAATCGCGATGGTGGACGTTGTGTTCGCGACAGGGGTGGTGGAAATGGCGGTGGATAGAATGAAAGGGAGGGATACAAGTCGCTCGATGGAGCAACGAGGGGCTAAGAGGACGAAAGGGCGGCACATGAATGAACGATCAATAGACATATAGTTACCTACTTGCTCCGATGGTACCTGTCCTCGGCTTTTCGATAGCAGACACTTTGATTAACCGTATTATGTAATTTTATAGTAAATATTACTAAAACAAATACTGCAAAAAAATGTGATTTATACGATATATTGTATATAATTAATAAAATCTGAACTAACTGGACATTGTGCTCTCTTAGCTTCTCTTGCGATTATTTAAAGAAATTTTCTAGATAAATGAAAGAGGATGCAAAATCTCCAGTAATGGCATGAAAATTAATCTGTAAATTCAATTTTCTTAAGCTTATAAAAAGATTTTTAAGATACAACAAGGATCTTTTGATTAAAAAAAAAATGTTTTCTATTTTTCTTCGATTTTTGAAGAAAAATATGACGATGTAAAAACAAATAGTTACATTTACTATAAATACATACATGAGACAAATATTCTTATATTTATTTCAAAAGTTTTTTGACAAACGTACATAAACTCTTAAAGGTGATGCAATTGTGCGATTAAACGCAACGCGGTTTTTTTTTGCTATTTTGATGGTTGTCGATTAGTACAGCGCGATTAAAAAGATCAGCTACCAAGTCAATTGGAAGGCTATAAATATCTTAATCTTTATCGAATAACAACTATTCTTCCTAGCTCTGAAAGAGTATCGCAATTTCTGATTACTGTACGCAAAGCGTTTTCTATACATCATGCCTCTACAGTGGTCTGGCTCATTTCAATTTTTCACGATGTTGCCACAGTCGTTGCATCAAACTTTCCTTGCATGTAAAATCACTTTTTCTTCCTATCCTATTTTTGCACAAAGTATTCCGAATATATGAAAGAGATATATTTCACCGACACACGCGTGACGGTGGAAACGCGACAAGGGTGAATTTGATTCTTTTTTTTTACGAGGACACCGTCTGAAGTCTACTGGATCGATAGGGCGATAGAAGAGTACATTTTTTTTCTTATGAATCACGCTGTAAACGCTCCATGCGTGCACGCGCCTTAAAATTCTACGTAGATAATGAGGCTCGCGGATTCCCTCAGGGTTAGGCACAACGGCAGGACACTTTTATGGGCCTGTCGTGTTATCGCTCACTGATCGTAACCTAGTTTTAACAGCTCGGATAACGCCATTTAATTTGGCTAACGCAATTGGTCGCGCCGTTTCCGAGTAAACACGAGCGCTCTGTGCGTAACATATAAAAATTCTTGTAAATATGTAATTTGATTCAACGTGCAGCTGCAGTAATGAAATTTTTATACGATAAAACGTGCGGCAAAAATTGTTTTTGTCAATAACGACGGTATGCTTAATGGTATATTCTATACGCACTTCTAAAAAGTACGGAATTTACGTTCACGGCATAAAAGGGCATCAAAACATATACACACATCTCCATTAATTACTATTATTAATAACGAAAACAATTATGCGAATCAGGAACAATCTTGGAAATTACATTTGTGTAATGCACTCGCGTGCGGATGCTAATTGTATATAACATAAAAATTATGTTTACCATCGCGAATGAATTTTCAACCGCGCTGCAACGTCGAACAATGATGAGACACAAATGGCAGAGTGCGGTAATTATCATTATGGGGAAGCTGAGTACCTACGTGTAACAACAATCGAATGCCACGCACGTCGCGTGTTTTTCCGCTTTTTCGAAGACGCCTACATTCCTCGCAGCGTAGCGTTTGCATCGCGCCCGATTAATGTAGTTTTCACTGGAAATATGACTTTTTCACCACCTGACATTTCCCGTGGCGGGTGTAAGCGTAGGTGAAAGCGCCGTAATCAAATACAACGGGATAGCGTGACTCTTCGATCTGCTCCCGGATGCTTTCCGGTACTTAACAGCGTAGGTGGACGAGTGGACGGTTAAGCTACAGTCCCGCGGCTAAATCTTCGTGAATTATTGCGTGCGTCACGGAAATTGGACGACGTTTGTTGAGAAGATGTCACACAGTGGACATTTTTCTGAAATCTGTCAGAAGTTTCTAAACACAGGCAATAGTGACACGGTATATTTGAAGAGAGTACGGACAAAAATATGTTATTGTAACAATTAACAATTTATAAGTAAATACATTTCTTGTATTATTATACTATTATCAAGATACTTATCATAAAATAATATTACTGGCATCATAAATTTCTTTGATAATTTTATATAATATATTTAAATTGTCAATAAGCTTTTAATATTCTATTTTTCCATTTAAAATAAAGATTTATTCAAATTCATTACATAATTATCACTGAAGAAATATTACCTTATTATTAATATATTGTTTTGAATTTGTTAGCTCTCAGTGTTTGATTCTGAATGTTTTATAACTATGTTTTTGATTTCGCAGAAAAACGTTAAGATGATATAAATTATTGCGTTTGATAAGAGTTTTTAATAAAAAAAATACTCTCTGTAATTAATAATTTTTTCTACTAAATTATCCCTAAGCTTGGGGATAGCTGACTCGCGAAGGAAAAAACTTTCTGAGAATGACCGATGCCTGCCCCAGTTCTTCGCGATCACCTCGGAGCGAATATGCGTGTGCGCGTGCATGCGTGCTCCCTTTCTGCGTATATTCTGACCCGTCGCGTCCGAGAGAGGAAGAAATCCGAGAGTTTCTCTTCTCGTAATATCTCGCCTCCCCTCCCTCCCTCTCTCTCTCTCTTTATCTCCCCTTCGCTTTTACTGCGTCCGTCGCTACCGACGTCTCGTACCACTTGGCAAATGCTGGAGACGTGAAGTCGCCTCGACTGACCTTACTATTGACAAGGACGCCTTCCCTGATTTATTAAGCCTGGAGCGACGTAAGGAAATGAGCTGCTCGTCGCACGATAAATACCCCAATGGGGAAGAATTTACGCGGGAATAGGAACGGGTTCTCTCCTCGGGATTTCCGCCTAAGAAACGAAATTTTTCGCGTATGCCGTCTAGGACTAACACTCTGAATGCCGATGACACTTTGCTGGATTAGGATTTCAGTCTTGATATCAGGAACATAAATGGAGGACACAGAATAGCGGGAGATAGTCTGTCATGGCGAGCTATATATAATACATACGGCGGGAAATAGTGCCAATTGTATACTTTAAGTAAAGCGGATCAACTTCTAACGCGAGTTTGTAAATAAGAAGTGTTTTAAATTAAAAAGCGCTACATGTATAAAGAAATATGTATAAAGAAACTGATAATTATATATAAACTGGCTTGTGTCGAAGGTTACATTTATACGAATTGGTAGATTAAGTAGTGAAATGATAAATGAAAAGTGTGATAAATAGGGCTAATTTGTATAAAGGATTATAGGATCGCTTTGTGTGCCGACCACGTATGGTCGCACATGTTGACGCGCGCGTTCTATGGAGACGGACAATTTTCCTCTTCAATTATCACGGACAACTCGAGGCCGAATGTAAGCTACATCGTTTCCCGGGCAAAATGTTATAGTTCAAGGACCGCGCTGCGCACCGAGCAACGCGCGCGAGCGGGATTCTGTCGCTACGCGGCCGTAGGGGGATCCAACGCGTCGCGTCGCCCATGAGATTTATCGTAACGAGATAGCGACGCTAATTAATAGTTAACTCGGGGAGGCCAAAACGCGTTTTCGACGCGGCTTGCATCTCTGATTCGGGACGGACGGCACTCGAAGCACTCTCGGTGCTTCGAACCAATCGCGGTGACGGATGGCGTCAGGACTTGAGTGGCTTTACCAGAGCACGTGTCATCAGAGAAAGTGGTGGTTCAGCTTGAAACCGCTGGATCCATCGCTCAGTCCCTTCTGACATTGTTTAAAATTATAGGAATATGAATACAGGATAATAATACAGACAGTGAAAAATATTCATTTGGATATACTTATATATATAATTATATATATAATTATATATATAATTATATATATATATATATATACTACTAATAATAATAATAATACATATTATATACATAATAATACAAATTATAACATAATTATAGCAGTTAAGCATCGAAAAAAATGTTCTATAGAATAATTAAAAAAAAAATGTTTTAGAAGAATTTTTAGAAATGATAAATTTAAAAAAATAAATAAATAAATTTAAATTCTAAAAATATTTTAGAATTTATTTTTATAGATTTTTTCTTAAAAATGATTAATAAAATGTCAATTATCAATTGAAAGATTGAGCGATATTGAGCGTTTATATATTGGGTTATAGATAATGCGTGGGATTCGGTGACAAAAATGATTCCTTGAAAGGGTTTTCTGGTCCACTTCTGCTTAGTGAAAATGCGGAAACTCCATCATTTTAGTTTCAAACTCCCTAATCTCCAACATCGAATATCTTGCTAATTAAATCTGAAATTAAATTTCCGTTCGTACGCGCGCGAGAGTATAAGATTACATGAATATCTTGAAAAATAAAATTTGTTACCTATTTAACGCTTACGAAATTTAATTTACCAAACTATATTAGATCTGAGAGTTTTATAGTTAGTAAATAAATTAAACCCTAGTCATGATACTTAATATTTAAAAAATGTTATGACAGATACGACGACGTTTTATTAATTATGTTTATATTAAGATTAGATAGAAAATATTATTTATATACAGTTATTATTTCCAAGTTATCTTCATATTAATTTTGTATATTTTACTCAAATCATTTGTTTTATAGACCATTAATGTCCAGCTAAGATTTAAGATTCTGTCTTTTAGCATCGATTGTTCGCTTAATCAATAATTCCTGGAATAATGCGTAATACTAAATAGAAAACAACAAAGAGCACATACATACTATACGACGACATCACTAACGATCGTATGTGTAAAACATGAGCGACCGTAAAATTCCCAGAAGATCTTGACCAAGTATTCCTTAAAATAGGTCATCCAGAATGCGTAGGAAATTCGATGAAAGTGAAACGCGAAAGTAAAATGTCAAATTATACATCTTATTATATACTTACTATAGTCAAGGCAAACAGAATTAAAGATGTTAAATCAGATTAATATTAAAATGAATACTTATTTAAATTAATAAATTTAAAAAATATATATAAGATATATAAACATAATTAATAAAACGTCGTCGTATCTGTCATAACATTTTTTAAATATTAAGTATCGTGACTGGTGTTTAATTTATATTTACTAACTATGAAACTCCCTTAAGAGCTTTTTCAATCTACATTAGAGAAATTTTTATTTCTTAAATGCTTTGTAATCTATTTTGTTTATGATTTTATAAAGCACATTTTATTCGTGGTCGATATAAGTTTCATGGAAGTTTCACTTGGAAACACCTGCGAAATGTCATTTTCATAGGTATAGATGGTATAACAACGCATTTAAAACGTTTCCGGAAACTAGCTTAACCAGGTTACTTCCGAAATGTCAGAAACACGTGGCCCTGATAAACCGAGAGAAGGGGATACGACACACTCGAGTTACAGGTTACAAGGTTTATTCAGCACGTTGGGCAATTCACAGAACGGTGACTTCATCCTTCCATTGACTTCGACGACACCGGGTCGCGAATTCTCGGAATTGCACGCCAGTACACACCCCGTGTATATATATATGTAGTATATATATAGTACATAATAAAATCCGCATGGCCCAATTTCAAGACTCGTTTCGGGGAAACGCGGGTGTCCCTAATCTGGTCTTGGCTATCAATGAAAGGCTCGCAGTTCTTCTCGGAAGGCTTCGACTAGCTTTCCGTAATCGCGTGTGCTAGCCGTTCATTGATAACTATCGTCGTGAGGTATACACCACTAAATTCGTAGAATGACCGGTTTACGTTTTAATTGAAACCTTCTGTGAAACATTTCTTATTCAATGAAATAACAATACGTCAATTATAACATGATTTAATGCCGTCCTGATTTATGAGATTTTTGTCTTTTTTTTTTTAATATCAAAATTGATTATTATTGTAAACATGAGATTCTTTATAAAGGAGAGAGTATCTATTCCTCGTCTTCGATTAAGTGGAAAATCCCAGTTCGTCATCCGAGAGATGTGCTCGAGATGCAGCTGTAACGCTTAGCTGTATCTCTACCACTCGCGGGCGCGGGCCAGTAGTAGCATCAGTGTCGAGTCAGACGTCTCGGATGTCGGATCTCTCGCTGCTGAACTCTCGTTTTCTCTTTTCATTCTTTCTTTTGAAGAAAACTGCCGGTATTCAGTGGCCGATTTATTCATCCGGGCCATCATTTAAGGACATCTCTCGTCATGCCGAGTTACCAAAGGATCTTTAAATTGCTCTTCCGGCGGATTTATAGGTATTTATATATGTCATTCCCTCTTTTCTCCCGACATTTTACCTAGATGATTGCAAATAAGATCAATGATATAATAGATGACTTTATTGCTATTATTTCCGTCCTGCGAAAATCATCAAGTGTTTCATAGCGACGCTCATAGGCGCCAGGCGTTCGCATACATTTATGGCATGTCCCCTTCTCCTTCTCTTCCCTCTCCTTCTCTTCCTCCTTCTCTTTCTCCTCCTCCTCCTCCTCCTCCTCTCAACCCCAATGCCGGTGTTATGACTCCCTCACTCACCCACTCCCTCACTCACCCACTCCCTCACTCACATGCGCAGCTTCCTCGTGTATCTTTGGAAAGGATCACGATTTGAGAACTTGCCAACGCGACACTCGGTTTATTCCGGCCTGCGTCGCGATGTCGTGTTTCCTTCGATTTCTTTGCCGTTGTCTTTAGCTAATTTTCGCAGGAATGAATCTTGCGCCAGATAGATTCTCCGAAGCTTCTCGTTCAATGTTCTCGTTCGTTGGCGCCGTTCTCGCAGACGCTACTGCAGCATCCGGCAATTTTACGATGATTCGAATTTCTTTATAAAGAAAATATAATTGCTCTATCATAATAACATAATAAATTTAACTCTTTTTTTAAACTTTAGAAACAATAATTTAAAATATAATTATTTAGAAAACTTTTTTACAGGCAAACAAATTTTTATTACAATATTCGTACATAAAATTTTGTTTATTATTATAAAGCTAAACATTAAAACAACTTTAAAAGAGTTTATGTAATTAATTTTCTGCAAAATATACAGTGTTTTTAAACTTATAGAATTAAAAAATCTTTTAAAAATATCCACAGATTTTTGTCATGTACATTTAAAAAAATAATTTATAATTAATATTTTATGGAACAGAAAATTGAAATCGTGCATTCCATAATAGCGTAAATGTTGATCGACATCGATTGGTACATTTGCGCTTCGATCTGCGTGATGCGGGATTGTCGGTGAGTGAATCTTCGAATCGTCCGGTCGTGACATGGCAAGCGATTAATCAGAAAAACGACCTGATTGCGACTGATCGCGATCTCCAATCGTCGATTTACGATCAGGTCGATTGACGCAAATATTTGCTCAGTCGCGTTACTCACGAAAACACCGAGGCTCTTTCTTCTGCTGCCAAACTCTATGCGAGTTTTTCATATTTGCTTTCATGCAGCTGTAAGAAGTGCATTACTCTACGAAATATTGAAGTTTTGATCAAAAACTACTTTGCCGAGGAAGAGTTCATTATTTGATTATTGATAAAAATGGCTTGTACAATTTTAAAAAATTTTAAAAAGATCTAGGATAGAAAGAAGTCAAGTATGAAGTGAAATTAAAAAGTTATATTCAAATTTAATTTCCTACTTTATTATATTAAATTGTATTTTATTCTTATATTTTATTATGTTTAATTAAAATTAAGATTAAAATTAAAATAGGTTAATTATATTTAATAAATATTTTGTTGGATTTGTTGATACATAAATTTTGTTAGAATAATAGAATTTAATAAATATATATCTTTTTATTAATTTTTTTAATTATTTATTTTTTGAATTATTAACAAATATTTAAAGCTATTATTAAACTCAATAATCGGAATTTATTTTTATCAATTCAAATATGAGTAAAAATTGTATACATACTTATTACATTATTAAAAAATTGTTTTGTTAACAAGTAATTTCTAATTATCTTTTAACAAGATAATGTTTAATTATAAAAGTAATGTGAAAATTAATAAGTCATAATTATAATATTTAATGGCTAATACTTAATAATTATTAATAATAATGAGGATTTGCGACAAAAAATGGAGTAATATAAGATATAAAGAAAAGAAAACTATCGTAACTATCATTACGTTTAAAAAATTGGGGATCATCAGAATTTATTTAATATGAACTCAAGATCATATAAGTGCCGCTAATAACATTGTCCGAATAATAAAATATGCGGACAAATTTGATATCTAATACGACATAATGACACTAAATAAGACACTAGGTAATCAAAGATTCACGATTGAAGGATAATACGATGGATTCTCCGTAGAGAGCAATAAAAGGGATAGATCGTTGCGCGATTAGAAGACCAGGGGGGAGGGTCATCTAAACGAGCCTAATACAAGCCTACGAACAAATAAATAGCGTTAATAGCATCGTCCTCATATTATAGCTGTGTGTAAATGCATGGGGGCACGGGTAAATGTGCGAAAGAGGATGGGAAGAGGGAGGCCAACAGAAGAGAGATATTCCAGCCATAATAGCCGCCTACATGCTTCAGCGAAATTACCTTTCGATCTATTTGCCTCCAGAAAGCGTCTCGGGTTACGTCAGTCGCGCTAGCTCGTTATTAGCGAGCGTTTTCAGCTTGTGTGTTTACGATCAATAGATCGTTCGCGAGATGATGCATTGACTGCGAGAATCGTTAAAACGAAAAAATAAATAAATAAAACTGCAATAGTAAAGACTTCAGGTTAAAATCTTTTATTTTTAATTATCTAACGCGCTTGATAATTTCTATCACAACGTTTTCGGCGCTCGAGCCGTGATGATCTGTTGCGAGAACGCGTTAAGTGCATTGTTCTTCATGAATAATCGAAGAATAATGGAAAAATGGTGATAGCGGCGCACGTGTGTGCACTTAGGCGCAAATTGCTCTACGCAGTATTTCAGTAGTAATTCAATATATTAGGCAGACAGGGCGGTATCTGCAACTCCTTATTTCACTCACGGGCGAAAATAGGTTTGCACAATTCAATTTACCTTTCGTTTTGGTCTAGCAAAATTCGTACCTTTCCAGCCCGGCGGCGTGCTCATTCATCATAATATACACGGGAAGCAGTAACTACATTCCCGTGTAAGCTAGAGCGCTTTTCAGCTTAGCAAACTCATTTGTGAGACTACGCATTAACGAGTAAACTCCATTCTTGACTCAAGAACCGGATGTATCCTAGATCCCGGCGGAAGAAAAAAAATGATATGAAGGCTAGACGTGTGTGTGTGTGTGTGTATGTGTGTGTGTTCTCGCGTATGTATTCCTCGCTCGAGGGGTGAACATACCGGGGTGCGAGAGATGAGATAAGGCGATTCTCGCGCGAGTAAGTGTCTCGCACGTGCCGCTTTCACTCCCTCCCTTCCTCGATGGATAATTTATCGTCTCCCCTGCTCTCGTGCGCTATACTCGTCGTGGATGTCACCCTCTCTTGCTGTACGCTCGACTACGCCTCGTACCTGTCCCACTTACAACTTCGCGGGGCGGATATCCTCGGCGGGCCTTTCATAGGACTCGTTGGACGGAGAACTTTCGTTTCACGTCCTGAAAGTCTCGCCTGCCTCTCGGCTTGATTCCCGTCAATTACCGGCTTACACCTCCGGCCGTTTTGCGTCCACATTCGTCGACAAAGGAGCTCACTTCACGAAGGCCGCAGGGGATTTTTAAATGAAATTGTGTTTTGTTATGTTACTCCTCGACGATACACGGACGTCTGTTCTTTATACTTTTTTTGTGATGATTCCTCGACGAGGTTCGACTCGGCTTGTCATAATTCCGAATATATTCTTTGCTGAAGCAAGAAATGATGGCAGTGCTTATCATAATCGCACTCTCGCATCAATGTCAAGCGCTTGCGTTTTGCGTTTTTATAACTCTCTATTATCACTTGGGATAAATGATACAAAGTAAAAATATTTATTATAAAATTTATTCTTAAATACTTATTTAGTTATAAATGTCAGATTAAAGTCAATCAATTCTTTTTACGAAATTAGATATTAATTTTTCTATTTGAATAAAAGTATTTGTGATACCTTTTTCTCTCTCTCTCTCTTTCTCATTTAATGCCTTTCTAGAGACACTTCGGACCATCCGATTCGACTCTCGCGAGTTGTATTAATCATTTGGACGTCAAATCAAGCGCGGCGTGCACAATTATAGTGATCATATGATCGACGTATTCGAATTCAGAAGCATTTTGTCGATATATACTATAATCTGCATGCTTGAGAGTAAATATGTACTGTGCCACTCATAAATTCGCAAATGTGTCGGTTTTTTGTAGACTAATGACTCTCGCTTAAGAACGCAGGCTTTCTTCAAAATGCAAAATAATGGAATACCAAAATCTTCTGAAGATGACAGATTTATCGGAAAATAGAAAATTTTTGGCGCGAGTAGCAACCTTAATTTACATTTAATTCTTAACAGATCTTTTTCTCAAGTAAACTTTAACGCGAGGCATAATCAAAGGAGACGTGTGCTTAAAGATAAGGAGTTAAAGAAATCGATGGAGCAGATAGCGTCTACGCGCGTGATCAAACTTTTATTCAGCAGACAATAACTTGCAACAGTAATTTATTCGTATGATACAGGAGACTGCCGTTTTCGTGTTTTTACCCTAGTATAAAGTGCGTTTGCTTGCACCTTCCGCTAAGAGCCCTTGCTTCCGGTCGTATTCACCGGACACAAGGCACACTATTCATAATCAGATCGGAGCGAAGTTTGTGCACGAGAGAGGTCGCATGTCCAGGCGAGGAGTTTGTATTGTAACGATCTTACAAGTCCAGGAGAATGAATCCGACACAATTCGCCCATTAGGGCACCAATCCGTTTCTCGGCCAGCGGTCTTGCACTTGTAGGAGACAGTTAGTTAAAATAGGATATTTAACGGAAATCCCTTATACATATAGTTCTGTCCACTTAAAATGAAAAAAAATTTAAAGCGTGTAAATTTCTTATTTTATCGACGTGAAACTATTGTTAAAAAGATATTTATCATAAAAAATTATTACAGAAAATATGTAAAATAAAATGAAAAAAATAAAATACGGTTTGTATATCGCTTGTTTTGTAAAATTAACTCGTACAAGTTGTGGCTAGGATATTTTAATCTTCGAATTATAACGAGATATCATTCTTCAAGGAAGTCTCTCTCTCTCTCTCTCTTTCTGTCTCACTTTGCGTGCGCATGTGTATGTGTGTGTGTGTGTGTGTGTGTGTGTGATTCTTCCATTATTACAGACCTCGGCGTGGACTGAATATACGGCGACGTAATTATGACTTATTCTTGAGCGCAAAGGTAGAGTTATCTGCTTTCCCTCCGGCAGGTGTTTCAATTGCAACTAACTAAGATAAAATGGACCCTATAGCGATACGATCTTTGAGATTGATGCAAGAGGAAGCAGAACAGCGCCTTGCTTCGTACACTCGTAAAGGTTTATTTGTCCACATTCGCGAACGGCAACATACCTTCCTGAAGCTGCAACGCAAACGCCCACGACCAACGCGCGCGACGACATATGTATGTACATACCATCGGTCACATGTGCGCCATACAAGTACAAGGTGAGGAGAGGCGGAGAGCTACGTAGACGGCAGTCATCTTCGTCGTTATCGTCGTCGTCGTCGTCGTCGTCGTCGTTGACGTCACTGGACGAAATGGCGCTGACGTGACGTCACTGGGGACGCCCGCTACCCTCCGCACTGTTTCCCCTTGACGCCGCTCTTCGTTCCGCAACGTTCTGACGCCACCCTCCCCCGCGTGTGTTGGGGGATGCCCGGGTCTCGCTACTTGCGCGGGGTGGGGGCGGCGGCGACGCCGGCTGGGCGCCGTGACGGCCGTCATGGGGGTTCGTATAGCTACGATTTTTGGCTGTTGCCGTCGTACGGGAGCCGGCGACAGGAGCCGGTTCTCCGCGTAACGATCGGGCAAAGTTACGACGTAACCCCTCCTCCTCCAACCCGCTAATAACATGTGTATGGTAATTGATTCGATTGAACGGGAAGTCGAGCGACGGACACGGCTTGTGGCGGGTGGACTACTCGGCCGGAATAAATCAGATCTTCCTCGATCGACGGTTATACCGTGTTCCGCTGCTCCGCATCCGGATGCAATCATTGACGGTGATCACACGACACCCTTCGTCAGCGATGGTTGTAATCGCGGTGTTTTGCGCCAGAATCGATTGAGCAATCTGACTCTGTCATCCGAGTGTTTCGCGCGTTATCGAATACCGCTATTAGCGGTTGCACGATGGCATCCGATAATTCAAGATGGCTTGCACGCGGTTATGAATAGACGGCGCGAGATGAGAACGGTTATTTGGGAGTTACGACGGATTTAGAAATCTGTGCGAGCTCCTGAGGGGATGCAATTTCTCTTAATAATGAAATAACGGGAGGGTCTGCACGACCATAAATAAATTGATAATAATTGAATAACGATTTATTCGACGCAATAAATTCGAGGCTGCGGATGCAATATGAGCTTCAGAAGCAATAGTGAACGTGAATTGAAATGAAATGGATTGAATTGAAGCAAACCTTCCTTCAAAATTGAATATATTGTTGCAGAAAAATCGTGATATTTTATTAGAGCTCACGAATCAATTAAAGAAGAATTGCATCGCTCTAATACCAATGGTATAATAATTACAATATTGATAAGTTTATTTTATACCCTGTGCATTGATTTTGTGGTGAAGTTATCTTAAATGTAATTTAATATTGTTCATTATATGGGGTAGATGTTTACTCTCCTATATGCGGAATAAGTCGAAGGGCAAGCACGTGCGCTCCAAGAAATTAAGTCGATCGCTGAAGATTGTGTCACGTTAAAATAAGAGCAAAAAGGGAGGAGATTGATATTTTCCATGTATTAATATTCCGTGGATCGAATCGCTTTTCGAGCGAGTGTATATACATACATCTACATCCACATACACAAAACACACACACACACACGCACGCCCGCACGCACGCACGCACGCACAAAAGCGGCTAAGTGATTTCCTTGTGAAACGCGCACCTATGAATCTACGCGTGGCGGAGTCAGCCTCGCGTGTGGACCGATAACACTCGAAAGAATTTACATCTCTCGCGAAAAGGGAAAATAACGGCACGGCCTTGCGACGCGATGGACGGCGGCGTCGGTCACGTTGCCGCCTGCCCGTCGATCCGGAATCGAAGGTCAATTATTTTTAATGTTCCTTCGCCTCTCTTTCGTCGACTCCCGCCGCGGCTGGCCACCTATACATAAATATTATACACCCGATTCAAAGTTTGGCATTTTCAATCTGCCATACTCTTTCAGCTAATACTCAGATATTCTTGGCGAAGCAAGTTAAATATAATATTAATCTATGTCATCTTTTTCAATTGCGAACGTGCAAATAGGTAGAATTGTAAATACAATAATGAATAATTGGGCGGCAGTAGGATTGTGTCGATGAATTAGGAAATAGACATCGCAACGTTTATCATTTTACTGAATCATCAATTTATTGAATGTAAGCTCATATTTTGTATCTAAAGCTCCCTCTTTCGTGTAAGAGAAGGATTAAATATTTTTTTTCTGCTACAGTTGCAATTAAATTGCAACGCAAAGAATCATATTTCTACCATTCGATCTACCATTTCAGTCCGACGTTACTCCTGTCTTTTATGCATAAATTCATATTACTGTACCGCTAAAGATATTCGCCTCTCATTAGAAATGTGCATAATTAATGAAGCGGATTACCGGCGAATAATATAACAAATCGATAAGCTCTTATCCCGCGCAGACCCCGACCAGCTAGGGTCAAGATAGAATTAGTATTCTTCCATAAATCCTCTCTCGAAACTCTTTGAGAATAATTTATCTTGCTCCGGGTATATTCCAGGGGAACAAATATCCTTTTCTTTCATGCCAGTCACCTAAGATACTTCGACTGGCTACGTTTGTAGCTCTCGTGCTCGTTACTTCAATTAGAAAAAAAAATCAAGATCTTCCTTCTTTCTGCAAAACTCCATTGCACCGAGCAGTCTTTATCTGATTAAAATAGTTTTTTTATTCAGTTTGCTATTCTGATTTTTTACGACGTTACCCTTCCACAGACACACGTTGTTCAACTCTTGAACCTGGCACCGTTCAAGCTCATCATTTCGCCAAATAACGCCTTTTATATCGCTGCTTTTTTTTCTCGCTCACGGGTCAGAGGATAAAAATAGTTGAAAGTTAAGCCTTACATCATTTCTCCGAAGGCTATACTGAAATAGTTTCTTCGGAGTAAGTTTAATGCCTGTTTCCACGTTAAATGTCACCACGTTACTATGTCTCATCAATCTGTCCATTTCGTCAATCAAAATTACAATAACGTATTTATATTCTTCTATTTACAGATGGGAAAATTTTTGAAAATTCTTGAAATGAACGCGTTATTTAATTATCGCCATTATTAAACAATTATTATCACATTATTAAATGAAATGTTAATTTTAATCCCATAAGGATCATTAGACTTCGTAAACTCGTTGTATTCGGTAATTTAGTTGGACTTGGTAACGTTTTTGCGTAAGTAGCTTTTATATTATTTACGTCCATGTCTGCACGTTGCGGTTTTTTCTCTTTAGCCCCGAAATATTCACGGCTGAATATTTATGAAGTAATGGACAGATAAACGAGGGGAAAAAAATTCGGACGAGCTTCCGCTCGGCACATATTAATTACTATCGACGAAAAACAAGGGGCGTCCGGTAACACGAACATTTGGCACGACTCGCGTCTCACCGTTATTTGCTAACCGGCAAAAAACTGCACTCCGGCAGCGACGCGCTGCAACAACGTTATTGCATAAATCGCGATTAACCTTCGCGGGAGTTCTCGTTCCACATGCGGTAATCCGCATCTTGCAAGTGCAGGTCGCAGAACCATCCCTGAGTCTGCTTTACGATCGTGAGCGACGGCGGTCGCGAATATCGTCCCGAGGATATTGCATCGGAATCTGATCGTTGCAATATTAAATTCCGGCAATATCAAATTCGTAGCAGACTTGAATGTCCATTATATCGTATGTGTCCATATAAAAAATGTATTTAGTAAATTAATATATGAAATTATGTAGAAGAGAGAGATGATACTTAAACTTTATTGTTAAGAATTCGCTACAGAAGCTGTTGAGAAAAATAAGGTTACGTATGTAATAATGTAAAATACGATGATTTATTATAAATTCTGTAAGATTGGAAATTGTGCAAAATAATCGTGAAGGCTAATAAAGTCGATCTAAATTTTTGGGCGGGAGGGAAGTATGCATCTCGCTATTTTATTAATGCTCAACTTAAGCCCGCGACTAATCGCCGAAGAATTATACCTGTTGCTGATGTAACAATCTGTACGATCGCAATTGAATTCTTCCATTACGTATATTGCTCTACTTCACGGCGTGCGTCCTTGTAAAACGGACACACGGACGAGTCGGCGGTTCATTTTCGAGAGTAGTATTGATCCCACCGTTACGGAACAAACTGGATCAATTATTCTTGTCCTGTGCTCAATAATTCAACGTGGACGTTAGGCCGAAGCACGGACAAGCACACGAGCAACAATCGCGGCCTGTTGTCTAATTTTCTAATGTCTAATTTTTTTTGACATTTTATGCGAACTTTCTCGTATTTAATTTAGTCCTGGATATGGAGAAAAAAAGAAATACTCACAATTTTTTATATCTAACGAACTATAATTGTTTCTCGAGAGTTAAAATAAATTATTTTTGCAGTAATTAACACAATTGGGGCACTGAAATTCCCATCGTATTTGAAGATAGTATCTTTCCAATAATTTCAATGTATTCAACTCAATCAATATTCTCTTTATTGACGATGCAAAATTGGTCAGATGTTAAGCAACAAGTGACAAATCATGAAAACCCGATGTAACGGCACGTCTCGACTTCTTGAATGTTTCATTCGAAACTATTCCCGAAATGTGCCCTCTTATTTTTGACGATCGCGCCGCCGACTGTAACTATTATAATAATTTTTTGCGAGTTCTTATTCGGTCGGCGCCGTTTTGTCGGTCGGAGACGGCTGAAGAAATGGAAAAGGGTCGTAAAGCCGAAAAAAGGCGCAGTGGAAGTAGCTGATAAAATTGGCGGGCGCTACTCTCCGGGCGTTCCCGCGCTCGCGCCATCCATACAATTCGATTCCCCAGATACACGAAATCGTACGATCTTGGCGCCGCGCGCGCGAAACTTTTTCCTCCGAGTCGTTTCCCGTTCAGCTAAATGGAGCGTCGTGGCTACGCGACAAATCGCGAAACTTTATCTGTTATTGTATCTTATGCACAGGCTGTTTCTGAGCCATAACGAAAAAAAGTTTTCTCCGCAAATACTCATATTAACTTTTGGACTAAATATTTTTCTCTATAATCAAAACCTTCATTTTGATAATTTGTGATTAAAATTTTGATGTACTTAAAATTATTGTGAAAATAGTTACATGGAAAACAGAAACACTTATTTATTGAACGATATAAAAGAAGAGAAAAGAAGCTATTACAATATTTAAAGAGTGTTAGATTTTCGTTCAAATTTTCTTCGTGTTATACCAAATGAGTCTTCTGCGGAAAAATTTATTTTCAACTCGATATTTTACGACGTTGTTTGCCAGAGAAAGAATGGAACAGATATCGACATTTTCGAAACGATCTCGAGCATTCTTCAAAGGTTTATGCGGAACATCCCAAATTCAGCTAGGATCGATCGAGAATAGACTCCACCCCGGGTTGTGCAAATTCAGCATCAAGCTTTTTTTAGAACATGAGTGAATCTGTAGTGTTCACTGAATCACGTCACTAATACTTGACTAGAAAATTATCCCAATTTACGTTAGTTTCGAATTTTTTTTTGGAATTATTTAAGCTTTATCATTATTTCGATTTTTAATCTTCTTTGAATTCTATGTGAACTTATCAAATATCTAAAAACTTTTGAAGATTTGAGGTTTTTCTGACAGGACGTTATTATAAAGAAATAAAAAAATAAAAAATAAAAACGTATATCTATTTTAAAATGGGATCAATTAACAAGCTCAGTAAAATCAATTTCTCTTAACATAATTAAATTAAAAAATTTAGATTAGATTAAGTTAATTATTGATTGAAAGTATTTTATTTAAAATATATCTTATTTAAAAAAGTATTTTATTTAAAATAAAACGTAAAATATAAAATTGATGAAGCATCAAATATTAACGAAATTTAAATATTGATCAGATCTATCTTAACGTGAAGTGCTCGCGTTAAAATTAGGACACACGTAACGCTTCCAGAAGAAAATGTTTATCACAGATAAATAATAGGTCAATCTCTTTACTCTTTTCGAATCGAATGTAATATTACAAGTGTCACAATTTCGTCGCTATTGCGCGTACCGCATTTGGCGCATTATATATGGGAGCGAGGATGCAACGACGGGAGAATTCTTGCCATGAATTATTGCATTACCATGTGCCTTGATTGCCACTCACTCACCCACCCTCTCTCTCTCTCCCTCTGTCGCACGCGGAGAGGAACCACTGGGATGCATACGGGGCGCCTGTCGCAAAAGTCTCGGCTAATGCACTTAATTGAAGCCGGAGCCGCCGCATTATGCACCTTCGTCCGCCATTAACGAGCTGTTTCATGCAATCCCACTGAGCCATCGTCCGCGATCTGGCACCCGCCTAAATAATTCTGTCGAAATTCTCTGCATACTTTTGTGCATTTTTAGTGATTCGTGAATACGCTGCGCATCTTGAAAAGAAGACACTTTAAGAGCCTTGTTAAAATAAATTAATTCTTTATTAAATTAAGAAAATGATATTTTAATTATTTTAACGTTATATATAGTGTGGTATTATATATGATAAATTTTTAGCTGTGCCTTCACGTTGTATATTAGCGCTAAATGTGACCGTAATTTTGAGATTTGTTCAATACAGGCTGACGATTCAATAATATTTAGTTGTAATTAGGCAAAAATAATTTTTACTGTGTGACATATACTTTTCTCAAAGAAATAATAAAGTCTTTTATTTCTTTGAAGAAGAAATTTTTATTAAAAGTATTGATTTAATTAATCATTAAAGTATTATTATATCACATGTTACTGCCAATCTTATTTAGCCAGTGTGCTGACCTTTATATTAAATTGAATACCAAATGTTACATTTGAATGAGCTTGTGTCAGTTTATTGAATATTTTCAAACGGATAATTAATCGAAGATTATACAAATGTCGATAAATCTGATATGTTTCATTGCATTTATCAATCTATTTATAAATCATGGTTGACTTGATTGATAAACCGCAAATCGCGTTTTCATTCATCTCAGGTTAAAGTGTCGTTAGATAATTCTGAACTGAGAAACTGACTTTGCAGGATTGATTGTTTCGCTAGTAGGAGTCATGGTATACAGTTCACGGTATCGTTATTTGACGTATGTCACGCGAATAACCCCGATCGGGAGATTGCTCCAATATGCAAGCAGCCACTGACCTCTTTCATTCCTCCGTCTCGTTTCCAGGTTGGCAGCAGCGCAAGAGGCGGCACAAAGGGACCCTGGATACGCGAGCCAGTATTACGGGAGAAGGTCGAGGTTGGCCGGATTGAGGAGTGGTCTCGGTGACTGGACTAGCTTCGGAGGGGAGGTAAGATGACAGTTGCCGATTGTTGCCTTTGTCCCTGTTACCCTCGATACGAAACGCCGTGAAATCGTCCATCTGAATTCTGCAGCCCGTGACAGCTTTAGAATCAATCATCCACATCTCTGCAGTCGCGCAATTTCCCGAGAGCGATCCCTTCGTCGCGCTTGTTGCTTAGAAGTTTCTCGGAAAACAATTTATTTCGATGGGGCTTCGGTCGAGTTTGGGATTTGTCGCGAACTCGAGAAATATTTCAAAATATCGAAAATATTATACGGCGTAAACGTGGATAGTTATAGAAACGTATCTATACGATAAGTATTAAACGATATAAATCGGCGATAAGATTTTAAAGAAACGCTTTAAGTATTCTAAGTAAATTATATTATACGTCACTTTTTAAAGTTTTTATTCATTTTTACTCTCTTATTAGTCCGCTATTGGAAGTCTATTGTGTTTTCGAAGTCTTTTGAGCAGACCACCCCGGGCTCTTACAGGTACCTGGTCTGGTGGACATGGCGCCAGGCCGGGATCAGGGTGGAGGGGCGGGTGGCGGTGGGGGAGGCGGCAAGGGCACCACGTCGTTGTTTATCCTTTCGGAGGATAATTGGATACGGACGCACACGCGCTTCATCATCGAGTGGCCGCCCTTTGAGTACGCCGTCCTGCTCACCATCATCGCCAATTGCGTGGTCCTCGCCCTCGAGGAGCATCTGCCGAAGCACGACAAGACCATACTCGCACAGAAGCTCGAGGCTACGGAGATCTACTTCCTCGGGATCTTCTGCGTCGAGGCGAGCCTCAAGATTGTTGCCCTCGGCTTCGTCCTCCACCGCGGCTCCTACCTGCGTAACATCTGGAACATCATGGACTTCTTCGTCGTGGTGACCGGGTGAGAGTCGAACGCTTATTTGTCAGTCAAGTCTCTCCGTCCATTTCTGTTTTTTTTTTCTCCCCTTTCTATTCCCGGTCCCTTTCTCTACTCCCGGATGTTCTATCAGCGATCTTCAACATTTCACGTTCTTGAAGAAGTAAGACTTTCTAAGATTATCGATTATTTTTTATTGATTATTAAAGATGCCATAAAATAATATCACGATGTTTACATGAAAGAATAAGCGCGACTTTTCTGTTTGAATTCTGCATATTGTTACACATTCTCCTATATATACATTTACATAGACAACTCACATAGATATAGGACAGATCATTAATATTGATTATTCAAGAGAGACAAACATTGTTTCACCCATTAATTAATTTGCGGCCAAAGCGAGTGACAAAATAAACCTCTTTCCCTAATTACATCCTTATGAGGAAACAAGATGTTGGAGGAATCAGTTTGACTAACATTGCTAAACAAGACACTTTATGCCTTGCAGGCATAATTAGTAGCTTGTATCTAATATAGTAGAGAATTTTAACTTATTTTGAAGTCCTACGTGATAAAGGAATGAAAGATGCTTGTCTTTTCTTTCTAAAAATTGATATATTATTGCATTAAAAATTAATAATATATGATTTTATGTATAGTAATAGATTTATTCATAATTGATATATAAATGTTGATAAAAAAAAACGTGGTTTTGATAGCGGTGATGTTGTTATTACCTAATCTTTCGGAAAATTTTGGTTACCCTGGCAACGTAGTCCGGAAACTGGTTTCTCCAGCTATAGGAAATAAGGAAACACGTCAATCGATCAGATAGATTGGTCAGATAGATTCTAGAGTGATCCTTGGATTAGGTCGATGACCGTGTTCGCCGAAACAAACGTGGACGTCGACCTGCGTATGCTACGTTCCTTCAGGGTCCTCAGACCGCTAAAGCTGGTTTCGAAAATTCCAAGTGAGTCAGACAGAGTTCTGCGAAAGAGCAGCAGCGACTATAACAAACATCCAAAGAAAGAATTCCCGCCAGTAACAAGTCGAGCTAACAAGTCGAGCAGTAAACGACCAAGCCTCTCCCCTCCCTGTTTCCCTCTTTCAACCCCCTGTTCCTTCCGCGTTGTGTCTCTCCTGGCAATCTGTGTGCGGTTCTCAATAGTTACAAACATAGTTTTAATGTCTCTCCGGCGCCGAAACTTAGCTCGATATCCCTTCAGTTTCGGCCGATTCCGCTGCTTTAGTTATTCCTGGTACGACGTTCTAGTTTCTGGCAAGCGAGAGCAGCATCGACTTGAACTTGTCTATATATCTATACATTATTAGCTCCCGTCCTCCTAGTATCCTGCGTTAGCCTTCTAATTACGTAATATAACGTTTTTTATCAATCTTCGCTTAAAGGCTATGGGTGTCTTAGATCAGTTGACAAAGTTAGAGTTGATGATGGATAAAGTTAGCTCAGTTGATAAATCAATATTTGTTGGATACTATATAATTTATATATTTATACATTTATATATATATATATATATGAATTTTCTCTGTGTGTCTACGCTGTTTCTGAGTATCTTGTCTAGATATATATTCTACTTTCTTCATAGAGAACTTGCGCGAACTAGTGATATTAGATTTTATAATCAGTTTAGATCTATGCAATTTGATACATGTACACTTTAAATATACAGTTACACACAAATATATTGTTTACATATATGAAGATTCTTTGTTGAAAATATATTAAATTTACATATAATAATTAAATATTATTTTTGTGTTTAACATAAAATATTTTTTTCTATATTTTTTATATTTTTAATATTTTTTGTCGATATTTTTCAATATTTCTGATAACGATAATAATCGCTAAATGTGATGAAGACAGCTGTTACATATAGTTATATTTTCTTATACGACATTATAGAATATAGGTAAAGCAACACGTTAGTTTCTCTATATTTCCTAGATATTTCTAATGACTCTAATTCGTTCTGTATGCGTAGAACAGTGAATACGTAGAGAGCAGTTTTAAGCACCGTTAGTCGCCAATTTAAGATTGGAATTATTCCCTCTAAGTGTTAGGATCGTAATTTGTGCAGGAAGTCTATTTACTACTCAATAGTTGGTACTTTGAAAGTATGCTTTCTTTTTTAAACAAAGCGAACGACAAAGATAATGATTTGGGGCTCAATCGTCTTCAATTCCGTACGCCGAGGATGCGCACTCACGAACAGGTGGAAAATGGACAGGGGAAAAAAAAAAGAGAAAACACACACACGCACATGGATGTGATGACCCAACGAGTGGTGCCTATATTTAGCGATTATCTATCTTTAGCTACAGTTGCGCTAAATAATAGAGTCGGCTATACATTGTTAAATGGATACGTGTCCTAGAGCAGATAACGGTGTTCAACGGTTGCCGTTGCAACGAGCCCGTTAAAATCCGTTCCCTTATAGAAACTCACGACAGACCGGATCGTTGCTTTGCGAGTACCCATAATTCTAGAAGGTGATCATCCTCTTCCACTTTCCATCGCTAGGATTAGCTATTTTCGCTTTCGATTTTATCACAAGTCAGTCGGTTTTTCATTTATTGACCATTTTCATCATTAGCACTATTAATAAGTTTCTCCATTTACCGTTTGTAGTGCAGAATTCAATTGTCCTTTTAATGGAAAAGAATATGCCTTCGTAAAATCGCCTTCGTAATTAAAGCTTCAAATATATTTGTTGCATTTTTTATTTTATAATTTTCATTGCTTATGCAATCTATTTCTTTAATTAAAATAAATTTTTTTCAGAATTAAAAAGAATTTAGCACTGAATATTGTGGAAATACTTCCGATTCAGTTATGATTTTATAATAATGATATTTAAGATGTTTTTTAGTTTAGATTCAATTCTTTCTAATGTAAAATTAAATTATTTACTTTAAAAAGGAAGAAATAAAAAAATGAATTAATATATATTAATATACAGTACTTATTGTTAGTGTTCTTTTTTTATGTCATTTTGGTATTCAAAATTTATAAGTTTTTTTTGACATTTCTTCAAAGTTTATTAAATTTGAAGAATAATTGTTATGTTAGAATTTAGAATATAATGAAAAAATATAGAGTTTCAAATTCGTCTAGCAGTGTAAAATAGATCTAACACGTTTATATAATATCTTTTCTGGCTTGAGGCGGATCTTTTTTCGAAAAGCTTGTGCTTTTGGCGAGAGTCAGAAATACCTAGATAAGTGGCGGTCGATGACCGTACGGCGAACTGATATCTTCGAGAAACTAGCGTCGCGAGTTTAGGTGTGATTATAGCCACTATCACTAGCTCGTCTCAGCGTTTCACATTCTCCTAGACCTAGATATACAGTATTTTACATAGTCTAGAGAGTGTACGTACGTACATAGATACGTTTTACACGCCTACATACATCGATCCTACTCCTTTACGGTGCCCTTTTCAATAGAACATTGCCCTGTCCTGTCAGATCGTTTATTTTTGATATAGCATTAAGTTTAATAGAGAAAAATATGTTCCTTTAGGTACATCTTATAAATCAACAATTCACGATATTATTAGTTATTTTTATAATTTAAAATTGTCATTGCATACCAAGATATTTTAACAATATTTTTTTAAAGACAAGTAATAAAAAATAAATATTTTTTTTAAAATACTGTATTGAAATAAATTAATACAGCTACAAATTATATACGATCTCTTTTAAATCGACAATTTATACAAAGAATGTAGGAAGAGTTCGGAAAATAAGCGATTTATTAAATATTTGCTTAATCGCAATACAAAAATAAAATCTCCTTTTCTAAAGTTTAATTTTCATTTAAATTTTTAAACATTTTTTAAATTAAGTATTAGAGACCTTCTTGTCAAATTATAAAGTCCATTTGAGATTCACCACGCGGATTCTGTTGGACAGAGATTCTGTTAAAGATAGCTATATTTATATCCATTTTGCACTCTCGAGGTTTAATTCACAAGAGTTCTTTGATCTTCTACATATAAAATTTCTCCATCCGACCGTCCCGACAGCATTATCTCTCCCCCGGGCTAGGCTAGAGAGAACGCTATAGTTAACCATCTAGTGGACGTAGTAATAAATACTTAAGAGTGTAGCGTGAGTATTAGTGTAATAGAGTAGTAAGTAGTAAAGTGTGGCGGGGTGTGTGTGTTTTTGGGACAGGATCATCACGACGTTCTCGGCAGGCATGCACGTGGATATGGATCTGCGCACGTTGCGTGCGATACGCGTGTTGCGACCGCTCAAACTTGTCTCCGGCATACCGAGTGAGTAGCGCATCAGTACAGATTGGAAAGCGATCGATTTTTTGGGACTCGAAGCCGCTCGCGGCTCGAGAAAATTCAAAGAAGTTTCTTGCTGGAGGGTGGGGGGGAAGGGGGAGCTCCGTTGTAAACGAGATCCCGTGAGACCGTCGTAAATATAGCGCGCGAAATAGATGTAGCTCGTATTCACACTTTAAATCTGGCGTCGAAAGTTGTTTTTAAATTTCGTTATTTAAATGAATCTTACGTTCGTTTTGAATGCAATAAACGCACTCGATCGTGAAATTATTGTTGAGCGTATATTATACGCGACTCTAGATAAAGGTGTGAGCGCAAGCTAAAAGCACATTTAGCGTCGAACGTTTCATTTTGTTAAGTAGTCTGTTGCTGTTACGTGCTCAAATGAGAAAAATATCAGTTCGAAAAATGTTTCAAATGTGAGATGTATGTGTATGTATGTCTCTTTCAGATGATTACATTTGGCGCTAAACGTGCGGCAGAAATGTATTTCGAGAAAATTGCTCGAGAAAATTTACTTGAATGATGAATAATGGATGCCCACGACTCGAAACTTCGTCGCGTCTGAGATTTGGATACCTCGATGATCGAATACGATCCGCCGTCGAGAATACTTATTTCTTGAATAGTGGCTACATAGATTTTGGACAAGGAGCAAATTAACAAATATTACGAAGTCAAGTAGATCAGAGTTAGTTCAGTTAGTTTAATCGTATAATATATTTAAATATATTTATCTTTATCGCCCGTAAAATGCTTTAGATCGATTGTTCGTTTTATGTTAGTAGTATTGCTCAGATATATTAGTTACTACTCAGAGCTCGATGTTGTATTTAGATACGGCGGAGTTATCCTAATCCTTAGACGCAGGATCATTTCGAGTGGCATTAAATGCACATTTTATTTTTAATTGATTCTGAATTAATTTCGAGTTTATTCGATAAAATCTAAAATAATTTTTATGAGAATATTACAAAATCTGGACAATCTTTTTGACATGTAAATCGTTATTATAAGCGTCGTGAAACAGGCAGAATATTATTTCTTTTTTTTTTTACTAGAGACCGATATTGTGGTTTTCATCAAATGTTAATATAAATGTGTATATAAAAAAAAATCACGTGAAATTTCTCGAGTAAATGAGAGCAACGGAATTGCACAGAAGTTGTACCGAGTGGAATTCCACATCGATCCCGTCGGAACGGTGGTTGGGCCTAATTACTCCTCGGCAATTTTTTTTCCTTTGCAAACAGGTCTTCAGGTGGTGCTCAAGTCTATCATCAAGGCGATGGCCCCGCTTCTGCAGATCGGCTTGCTGGTACTCTTCGCCATCGTGATATTCGCCATCATCGGCCTCGAGTTTTATTCGGGAACCCTGCATAAAACGTGTTACAGTATAGAGGACATCAGTGAGTGTATTCGAAGGTTCAGTCGACCTTCCAGAAATTTTCGTTTAACACACACTGCTTACAATATCATCTGCTTTGTTGTTTTTTTTACATACCCTTTATTTACCACGCAAAGGAAATTAATGAGAGAAAGATCGGCGCGGAGAAACCTCGAAGTGCACGAAAATATAATTTGCGTTTATGACCGCTTAGAAAATATATGTATATCTGAATCTTTGGGCTTCTCAGGCGTGCCTGGCGTTGTGATGTGGCCTGAAATGCTTTACAATATTGAACATTGCAGATATAATCATAAAGGATGGCGAGCAGCCGAGCCCGTGTAGCTCCGCGGACAACAAAGATGATGCCCCGCCCGGGGCCTACGTGTGCAACGCGAGCATCTCGACGTGCTTGGAACTCTGGGAGGGACCAAACTCGGGCATCACCAGCTTCGATAACATCGGATTCGCCATGCTCACTGTCTTCCAGTGTATCACTATGGAGGGTTGGACTTCCATATTGTACTGGGTAAAGCAAGAAATATGTTCTTCAGTGTTAAAACATTCTTTTCTCTCTCTCTCTCTCTCTCTCTCTCTCTCTCTCGTTGTCTTTCTATCTGTTACCATATTTATCTTTCTCTCTCTCTCTCTGTTTTTCTTTTTTTTCTGGCTCGCTCTTTCTGCTAAAATTTCGCCCTCTCGTTACCGCGCACGATTTATTCCTACGCAGTGTGTCGCTACGCGAAAGATACGATAGCGTACGTTCTCAAATCTCTGTGCTCCATAGAATGTCGTTGCCCAATTTTGTCAATCCTTTATTAACCGCTTCGCGATTTAAGTGTCGTATTTTTGTACTAAAACTAAAATTCCTTCCCTCTCGTCAATTCACCTTTCTAGAAGAGAGAAAATATCGTGTTATATCAAACTGTCTCGATACGTATACTACCTTCCATCCGCTTCTAAGTGTCTCATCCTCTTTCGCAATTAATTGTTGGTCAAATCCCACTTCGATGTACTTTATATATGTTTGCCTCTTTCCTGTATCCGGCCCTAGCCGAATTTGCCGGCTTTCGGATTAAAGAATGCCTTGCGGAAAACAGCTAACACTGACGTATATGTTCACCTTGCTCAGTATAACATTGTCAGTTTCAGCCCTCTTTCAATGTTTCAATATTCGATGTTAATCGTACATCTTTTATTGTGCTTGACTCTTTCGTGACAGAATTAAATTCTTCTAGCTCTCTTAGAAATAGAAGTAAGTAAAAATTCTTAGTCCTTTTAGCGCTAGAATACGAGCTAAATACGTAACTTGCGAGGATTATCAGTGGAAAACATATTTCTCTTGCTGATCACGAAAGGGTTAATGTTCAGTCGATGGATCACGGAGGCTTTCGCAATATTTTACTATTATGTCTCACTGTAAGCAACAGATTACCTTGAAACCCTTCCACATAACTCCACCGACTGCAACAAGATAACTAATCCTTATTTATTTATTGAGATCTCGAAAAAATCTTTGCCTTATCGATTTTTGTAATATAGGGTAGCCTGCGGTAAAACGATCAGTCGGAAGAAAATGCCATGCTTCAAAATTACTTGGAGACTTTCTGTAAAAACAAATTTCTAGTATAGTTTTTCAACTGTGAATTTCGACATATCTTAGTTTAACACGTTGCTTGCCTATCTTTACTCTATATTTTACTGTATATATCACAAGAAAGTTCTCATTATCATAAGTGTATAATGATAAAATATATAGCCCTTCTTTTATTATTTTTGATTTTGATAAAATATTGTTTTACATGATTAAAATTATATTCTCAACAATAGTGCATTAAACTGGACTTTTTATTTTACATTGTTATTTACCTATTTATGATTACTTAAAATTTTATATTATTACAGCATTAATTTTCTATAAACGTTTTAAAAACATTCGGTAGCGCCAATCATGGATGCCACTATCGTGGCAGTCAACGTGTTAAGTATATCTAAAAACCTGTAGGTTTCTTCTCTTCGAGATAGCGAGTAGCGAGTAGAGGGATGTAGTGAGTAGTCTCAGGTCAAGTTAATAAAAAAAAATGGCATGTTTCTCTCGTCCTATTCTTTTTCCACGGGTTACCCCCCGGCGACATATTGAAGTTTCATAAAGCCGATTTTGTTCTGCGTAAATGTGATCGGCGGATTTCCAATCTGCGATACTTTTTTTTTATAGATCAAATCTTTCCTTCATGGATCGGATAAAATTTTTATTTGTGAAGGGAAAATGAATATTATCGAATAACGATAAATAAATTCGAGTCCTCACACTCGGACGATCACATTTATCACGTCGTGTTTGGTCGCGCAGCGAGATTACAGTGTGCCAGTGTGCCTGTATGTGTCGCGCATACAACTTTTTGCTGTTAATTAATATACCCACGGCTGTGTAAACCGGTGCGTGTATGTGTACACGCGACGTTGCCCTCTTCATACCGATTCCGATCGAATTTTCAGACAAACGACGCTCTTGGCAGCGCGTACAACTGGATTTACTTTATACCGTTGATCGTCCTTGGATCATTCTTCATGCTGAACTTAGTTCTTGGTGTCTTGAGCGGGTGAGTATGTCCCTCCTGACAACCATTCCGCGGCCCCACCGCCCAGAGAGACAATTTCTGGAGCAACTATTTTCGCGTCACCTGTCCGGCAAGATCGCGAGGTCCTATTCAGAATGATTTTCTTTCCTCGTCAGGGAGTTTTCTAATGAAAGAACGCGCGTCGAACGGCGGGCGGCTTATCGGAAAGCGAAGAGCAAACGACTCTTCACCACTGCGTTCAGTTCCTACTTAAAATGGATCACTCAAGCAGGTCTTCAATTAGCAAACGTTGCCTGATATTAGTGCAATAAACCGTATTCTTTTAGCGTGTTTAGCACATTTGCTGTGATCAAAAATATAAAATTAATCAAATATACGATTAGTTTATAATAATTGGCTAATAATCTTAAATATTATTTATTTCTTTCGTTTGACAACTTTACTTTATTGCTTTTCTTTATTTATAAATTACGGCTGATTTAATCTGTAGTATATATATTACCGTCAAAACCCATAATCGTTAAAACCCGATTTTATTAGTTAAAATTAGTTTTAAATTTAGTTGAAACGAAGTTTATAATTGTACTCACTGTTTCACATGAGTTTTTCGATTTTTCACGCGTAGCAAGGTCCAGCCCTTTCCACTTTTGTTTACGGGACAAAACGAGGGCTAATTGTACTGTCTATATCGATTTTCAATTTTACGTCTAATCATTCTAGTTTTAATTAGTGAATTCGGGTTTTAACGGATTATGGATTTTGACGGTAACATATATACATATTATTAATTTTATACGATTAATATTATATGTAAAATTATATGCTTTTTGATAAAAAAAATTTAAAATTGTACTGTGCTGAATACGATAAGAATACGATGCTATTTCATCAGAAATGTGAATTTTTAGGCTCGTCCATTTAATTAACACTAGATATTTTAAGTATTTGATTAAAAGAAAGTATAACGCGTATATATAAGAAAGTAGTTAATAAATCCATCATAATCCCGCGTATGGTACACGGCTCCTATGATATAGGCTAGTTTGAAGAATTTTTATACGAAGAAGTATCTCTAGCAAAGAAAAAAAAATATCGTTTCTCTTTTAATGCTCCCAACGGCATTCTCCTTAAATGAGTAAATATTGTTGACTTACTAAACAAGTATCGCTAGAATATTAACGGCGGAATGCCAGAAAGTCCTCCGCTAAACTTAGCCTTTATGCTCCTGAGTAAGCTGCCATGTCATCTGTATCACGCTTGTAGAGAATTTGCGAAGGAGAGAGAGAAGGTGGAGAACCGGCAGTCCTTCCTGAAGTTGCGAAGACAGCAGCAGCTTGAGCGTGAACTGAATTGTTACCTCAATTGGATCTGCAAAGCAGGTTAGATTAATCGCCGTAGAAAGAAGCACGTGAATTAAAAAGGATTGAATATAGAAATTCATTTCGCGAACACGCATATGAAATCTCGTAGTTTTCAATAAAGATATTGTAAAACAGATAACATCCCGCGTATAAAATAACGTCTCAAGAGTGAGACCGACGGAAGAAAAAAAATTAATTGTGCAATAAATGTATTTTCTATATTTTACAATTAATCTGATCTATGATTTTGAAGATCAAATAATTAAATCTTTCAAAGACGTATATATATTCTCTTGTCGATCTATTTTAATTCACTTATAAACAGCGTGCCTGCAAAAGTTACAGTTCACTGCGTATGCTAGATTCCACGAATCGCTTCTTTGTACATAAAAATATAATAACGCAATATTAATTACTGCTAAATGCGTAATGTTTACTTTTCAGAGGAGGTGATACTCGCCGAAGAGAGGACCACGGAAGAGGAGAAAATGCACATATTAGAAGGTTAAAAGTCCATATAACGCAACATATATCGATATCATGAATATTTACCTTCCATAAGGTTGAAAAGATTTGCGAAGCGAAAGCTGTATCTCCGAAACGTGCTCGTACATATTTATATAAAGTGCTCCGTGCACTCAGCGCGCACTTTCACTCGTATTTCTTTCGACGCAGTCAAATGGATTTCAATTTTTTTTCTTCGTTAGAGATGCATTGGATATTCTTAGACAAAGCATTTCCACGTCTCGTAATTTTTAATTAACTTTATTAATATAGCTTTAATGGTGTACATGACTATTGGTTTAATTTTTCACTATTTACATGTAACAAGCCTTTTTTCCCAGCGGTACACACATATGTTACATGTAAATTTTAAATAGCGACATTTTATGGAAGTCTAAAAATTGCTACTATATTATACAATCTTTACTTACGAACGATTTTATTTAACCTGAAGAAATATAAATAATTTAATAATATGATTTGTATGCACGTTATTAGACCACAAAACAAAAAAAAACGTTGCAATTACTGTATTTCATAAATACGATTCTTCCGTAATTAATATTAATATTTATATTAATATCAATATTTTTTAAGATTGGATGTGAAATTTACATTTTTTTTCAATAAAAAGTTAATCAGACTGTAATTTATAAAAAAAAGAGTCACGTAGTTTAATCTATCTCTTTGTTTTGCGCAGCGAGAAGAAGAGCAGCGGCAAAGAAGAGGAAACTGAAAAATCTCGGCAAGAGCAAAAGCACCGACACGGAGGAGGAGGAGGGCGAGGACGGCGAGGACGATGGTGAGTTGTATTTGGTCAACCTGGGGTGTCCAGTTGTGCCGAGTATTCTCTTCTTCTTGTTCACCTCTTTTACATTTCGAGTTGATGATTCTTCTCTTCAGAATATTCGAACGAACTTGTGAAAAACGAGACCAAGTTCAAGTAGTGAGGATTTACATGATTTCTTAGTAGTCAGAACCTATGTTATATATATTTATATATATATATATATATATATAAAATATATATAATATATATATATATCAACCAACGATTTCCTCTGAAAACGTAAAGCAATTCAAAAACCAATGAGATTGGGAAAAAAATAAAATTTACGAAAATTAAAATTGTTGGATTATGGTTAGCATTACACTCTTGCGAACCATAAAATTAGCTGAGGATTAAATTTCGTGCTTGGAAAATACAAAAGCTTTGCAATATATTTTTAGAATTCGTATTGGTGCGAAGGAAATCGTTGATTCGTGATTTTGGCCCGCCTTTTCTCTCGTTCTATAAAATTTCTCTCCATTTATTGGCACGTTAGCGTATTTTCACGTTCATCGACGTATTTATTAACACTTTGTGGGTTCATGCCTGATTTATCTTTCGTATATCGAGAGGAAAAGAAAAGAATGACGCTGAAAATTACCTCCCTCTAATTTTTGCCGATGAATATTCTAAACACACGCTATCAGATGCTCCTCTTGTTTCAGTGCCTAAGAAAAAGCTCAAAGGTAACTACAACCGTGAATGCCACGACTTTTCGCAAAGAGCTACGTAAAATAAGGCTGTATCCGTAATCTTACGTAATTGTTTTATTTTTGTATTTTTATTTGAGAGATTTTTTTGTTGGTAATACACACACGTACAAGTAATGTCGTGCGTACATGATCACAAGTACATGATTAGACTTACACGGGCTATATCGCTTGATAAATGAATTACCTTGATGCCTATTCAATTATCACGCTCTATTGCATATTTTTTAAACATGTAAGAATTAATCTTGAAACGTAATTTAATAATTCAATGAACCTAAATATTTTTATTAACAGCCTTAATTCTGGCTCAAAATATTCATTTTTTCGGTATACATATATATTTATTATTTAATTATTATAAAAGAGTACCTGGCAATTGATTGCATAAGCTTTTAAAGAATAATGATTCAAAATTAATTAAATATCTAAATATCTTTTATGCGAAAATGATAATATATTGGGCTGAAGTGCTCATTTGTAAGCTATGTAATTTTAATATCACGCAGAGATTTCAATACATTATACATAATTAAGCATTGCTCTCTGCTCGCACATAAGAGTATAAACTAGCAAAGCATACTCTATACACACCCAGACGAAGTACGATCGTCATATAGCTAGATTACGTATTATTTATCGTATTAAACTCGCAGGCTGTGGTTACTCGTGTTAGAGGATGTAATTATTGCATTCTATGTAATTACTCGGACCGACATGCTGCTGATTTTGTGGCTGATATGTATCACTCGAGATCACGCGGACCTTGCGCGAAAGACAGATTGGAGAACTCGGGAGCTAATTCATTTTTGTTTTTTAGGTATTGCTTCTATTAGCTGGTGTGACGATATATGATAGATTTTCTTTGAGACCGGCAACATTCGCACGAATATTGTTATAAATTTTCTTTCAGACAATCGAATGTAGAAATAATGTATACAATAAATACATACAATATTGTATAAAAAAATAACTATATATATATATATATTTACTGTATATATTATTTTTAGATTCAATTAATTGAATAATTGTACATGTGTATATAATTATTTTTTAAGAAAGATAAATTATTTTTTTATTATCTTGAAATTCTAATCTTTCAATATCAAAAAAATTTTTTTATAATTACGGCACGTAATCTTCCTTTCCCGTGAAATGAATTTTGATAAACGACTACTACTAACGTCATATTAAGTGCCAATGTTTCCGACGAAAGTATTTCTACACGATTTATAGGTGTACCATGTAATGGTGGAAGACTGATTAATGTTTTTATATTATTCACTTGTACGGTTATAATTTTAGCTAGTTAAAGTTGACAGAACAGTAGAATACTTAGTCAAACGAGAAACTGAATCCCCTGAGTAGTGTACAATTCCCGTCCTATAGATTTTAATAGGCTAATCTCAATCTGTCGTCTACACATAGTAATAAGTAGTCACAATACGCATCGCCATATAATAGTCGCTTGGTAGAAATAATTTAGTATAGAATTTTGTGTGTCTATTTTATATCTTATATGTTTCGTTGATCTGAAGGTAAATAAGATTTTCTAACTCTTCCAGTCGATGTATAAAATAATTCTAAAAATATTTGATTTCCTTTTTTGATCGTAATATGAGTTTTTTCCCCAAAACTTCCACAAGAATTTCATAATTTCCTAATCATTATTGCACAATGTTCAAAGAACTTTAATATAGACCATAATTTAGATCATGTAATCTGCGTCCTTGAATTCATAATCGCAAAAATAGCTTAGCAAGTAGTATGAAACGTGAAGACGTAGTCATAGTGTAAAAAAAAAAAAGATTCTTAAGTCGAAGAACAATTATATAATTTACGTTAAAATAAAAGTGCATACGATGCCGTTCTATTTAACAATCGACTGGTCTGTAAAACATGCTCCAAGTGTCCCGATTGTATCTCACGCTGAAGAAGTATTTTATACTTTGTAGGGTTCTCGAGAGCCTCCTACTTCAAGTCGAAGGTGAAGAAGCAGGGCATGTGCCTACAGTTCTGGCGGGCCGAGAAAAGATTCAGGTTTTGGATACGCAATTCCGTCAAGTCGCAGCAGTTCTACTGGTTCGTCATCGTTCTTGTGTTCTTCAACACCATCTGCGTGGCCGTCGAGCATTACGGTCAGCCACCATGGCTCACGTCTTTTCTCTGTGAGTTTCGCAGAATTTCAATTTAATTGCTTCATTTAAATGAGTGCACGTGCACATAGCATTTATACATATAGTAAAAATTTGACTTATAAATCTAGTCTAAAGAATACCTTGACAGTCAACCGGCTGTGGCCTGAAGGATTTCGGCGTAACGAAAACTTATTGTATCTTAAACAGATCAAATCGTCTCTTCGAGAGCTAAAGGAATTCCAGAATTTTTAATCGATCCTTCGTTATTTGCAGACTACGCAGAGTTTGTGTTCCTGGGCCTCTTCATGATGGAGATGTTCATAAAAGTTTACGCGCTCGGCCCTCGCACATACTTCGAATCGAGCTTCAATCGCTTCGACTGCATCGTCATCTCGGGCTCGATCTTCGAGGTGATCTGGTCCGCGTTGAAGTCCGGCTCTTTCGGCCTCTCCGTCCTACGTGCCCTTAGACTCCTGAGAATTTTTAAGGTCACCAAATACTGGAAGAGCCTGAGGAACCTCGTGATATCGCTGCTAAGCTCGATGCGCAGCATCATTTCCCTTCTCTTCCTGCTCTTCCTGTTCATCCTCATATTTGCGCTGCTCGGTATGCAGCTGTTCGGCGGCCAATTCAACTTCAAAGATGGCACGCCGCCCACTAATTTCAACACCTTTCCCATCGCACTACTCACTGTCTTCCAAGTGAGTACAACCAATTGTTATACGTTACAATTTTTATGTATAAATATTTTAGCTAAATATTAAGAGATAATCAATTATTTGCCATTGTAAATTGATTATACTCGATCCTTTGCTTTAGTTGTTCCGAGTGTTTAAAAAGATATAATTGGCGAGAAAAGTATTTGTTTCATAGTCTCGCTAACCTTCGAAGAATAGCCCACACATGCAATTTGTATATATATATATAGTAGAAGTATAATTTGTGTACTTTAGATGCAGTTGGAATCTTACTGAGAGAGTAATTATCTTTTATTAAGAGAGTAGTTATTATAAGAAACTGCACAAAACATTTTCCTAATTTAATTGTCAATAATTATAAAATATAATTATAAAATAATTTTTAAATTGCTCTATTTATATTTTATTAATTTTATTTGATTAATGAATATATACTGTTCTATAAATAATAGAAAAATTACGTGTTCTTTAGACTGAAGAATATTCGGCTGATATAATAATGATAATGATGATGATGCAGATCCTGACTGGAGAAGACTGGAATGAAGTGATGTACAAGGGTATCGAGTCGCAGGGCATGGCTCATTCGCTCTATTTCATCGTGCTGGTGCTCTTTGGCAACTACACCCTGCTGAACGTCTTCTTGGCTATCGCCGTCGACAATCTCGCGAACGCGCAAGAGCTGAGCGCCGCCGAGGAGGAGCAGAAGGAGGAGGACAAGGAGAAACAGATGCAGGAGCTCGAGAAGGAGATCGAGTCGCTGCAGAGGCACGGAGACGGTGGCGCACCGAGAGTGGAAATCTGCCCTCCAAGTCCAACGCAGAATTTGTAGGTTTTCTTTTTCCCTTTTGCCATATGTGTGAAAATTCTTGTCTCTTGACGTTTCGTCCTACTTATAGCAAATATGTAATTTAGAGCGAATTATTACTTTTTTACGATAAATATATTTAAAGATGTTCTGTAGAAGATTCTTTATTTGAAATAATGTACTTTCGCGTATTCTGCGTTCTGCATAGCAGAAACGTTTCGACATGTTGCAATTAAGAATAATTTAAAAGACGCGCTAATAAAATTTGTACAAAATCATCAAACTAGCGAGTTTCTGTCTATGATCTTTGTGTGAGATAGAATAAAGGAAATTTCACAAAAACTTTTCATAATATTGTGACTTTGTACAAATTTTAATTTTGTCAGGACTGTCTGATTAAAACGAAGTGATTATTTATTATTTGTAAGAACAAAGTTATTAGTAATTATTTGTAATTATTTAATGAAAAATTGATAATACATAATATAGATTAAGAAATGTAAAACGCAATATCGACGGAGAGGCACAATGTGGACAACGACCTCTCGTCTTTTCCAGCAGAGACGGAAGAATTGAAACTCAGACGTCCGAAGAGAGGAGGCAGGATGAAAACGACGACACGGGACCAAAACCAATGCTGCCATACTCCTCCATGTTTATATTGTCCCCTACGAATCCGTAAGTGATGATAATAATATTAATCCAGTCGCCCCCTCGGCAATCTTTTCCAAAGAATTAAACATTTTAATAAATGTTAATTAAGTTAATTATATGTTAATTAATAAAATTAGACAGGTGACACTTGCACATAAATTAAAAAGCTCACTAGATAATCGACCGAGTTTTATTAACAATTATGTAAATATTAACGTATTATTTGACATTTACTCTTTTATTTTTTAATGCACTTTAATATGCCATCATATGCATTATTCTTTTTATCTTAAGATCGTTGCTCTCGCCGGAATAACGAGACCTTCTGTTTACAGCATAAGAAGAGCCGCCCACTGGGTCGTGAACCTTCGGTACTTCGACTTCTTTATAATGGTGGTGATATCGTTGTCGAGTATCGCGCTCGCTGCCGAGGATCCCGTTACGGAGAGCGCGCCGAGAAACAAGATCCTCAATTACTTCGATTACGCGTTCACCTGCGTCTTCACCATCGAGATGCTGCTGAAGATCATCGACCTTGGTGTCATACTGCACCCGGGCTCGTATCTGCGCGAGTTCTGGAACATGATGGACGCGGCCGTAGTGATATGCGCCATGGTGTCGTTCGCCTTTGAAATGTCCGGCAGCCAGGCCGGCCAGAACCTCTCGACCATCAAGTCGCTGCGTGTGCTGCGAGTGCTCAGGCCGCTTAAGACAATAAAGCGCGTGCCGAAGCTCAAGGCGGTGTTCGACTGCGTGGTGAACAGTCTCAAGAATGTCATTAACATTCTCATAGTGTACATATTGTTCCAATTCATATTCGCTGTGATCGCGGTACAGTTGTTCAACGGCAAATTCTTCCACTGCACCGACGAGAGCAAGTATACGGAAACGGATTGCCAGTGAGTATATTATCTAATTCGGCCTCTTTTCGCTTCTGTTCTTTTTATTGAGAAAAAGGAGGAATGCACATAAGTATATTAGAGCACCTTAAAATTAATAATAATCGAAGTTAAAATATTTGATTTCAATAAGTACCTATATAAGATACGAATAAATCTCTGTAAGAACGAATGAAGTTTTAAAATTGAAAAAAAAAAAACTTTTGTTACGTATTTATTCTCGAATTATATTTTTACAAATGATGCGAGTAGAAACGGAGACTAATTTCATTTTCGCAACAGCGGTCAATTCTTCGTTTTTGAGGAGGGTAATTTGCTACCGGATCTCAAGGATCGGGAATGGAAATCCCAGTCCTTTCATTACGACAACGTGATGGTGGCCATGCTGACGCTGTTCGCCGTCCAGACCGGCGAAGGCTGGCCGCAGATCTTGCAGAACTCGATGGCGGCCACATACGAGGAGAAGGGCCCCATCCAGAACTTTCGTATCGAAATGTCCATTTTCTACATCGTCTACTTCATCGTCTTTCCATTCTTCTTCGTCAACATCTTCGTGGCCTTGATCATCATTACGTTCCAGGAGCAGGGAGAAGCTGAACTGCAGGACGGTGAAATCGATAAGAATCAGGTAATGTTGTTCGTGTCCCTTATTGCTTCATTCGAATTAATTTTACGTGCGCTTTATACTTTATGAACTGTCTGATACGAAAAGTTAGGAGAATTAAGAGAAACTCTACTCGTCATTATAATCTTAATCCTTTTAAAAATGGAAAACAAGTAAATAATATTATTATACAATACATTTTAATACGATAATTATTTCTACATACATTTTTTTTAATCATAGATTATTTTAAGTATATAAACCTTTGTTGTTTCTTTATTTTAATTTTTATCTTCGTCGCATTTTGGACAATACACGCGATTACGCGAAATCTTATTAGCATTAAAAAATACTGACATTAATAATTCTATGTTAATCTTTCAGAAATCATGTATAGATTTTACAATACAAGCTCGTCCGTTCGAGAGGTATATGCCGAAGGAGCGGAATAGCATTAAGTACAAAATCTGGAAGATAGTCGTATCTACGCTATTCGAATATTGCGTCATGACGCTCATCGTATTGAACACATTATTGCTTATGATGAAGGTAAGTGTCACGATCTCTCTCCTGCACTGCAATTTCTCTAAAGAGATTCGTTAATCAGATTTTCTCCCCGATTAGCTCCGATGTAGGAAACGCGAGGGAAAGAAGGAAGTGTTCTGAAATACGAACCTTCTTACGCGAGTGGTCGAAAACAAAACTTATACGCACCAAGATTCGTAAAAATTTTTTCGAGCATCAAGTGGAAGTGGCTCGAAATAATTTTTGTAAACTTCGTGGCCAGTTTTGCTTTCGATTTCTCAAATCGCGTCTCCAAATCGAAGGAGGCATAAAGGCAAATTATTATCTTTTTCAGAATGAATGGACAGCAGAATGCGTTCTTTATTTTCTTTATTCAATATCAGAATACAATATTTTCGAGTCAGTACAAGAATTTCTGTTCTATATAATACTTGAAAAGATAATAATATAGATTGAAATATTTTGTGACTTAAGAATAAAAATTTGCTTATGCCTCAGTTCTGGTATTGCGATGTATCGCCCTGTTTATCTTAGCGTCCTGCGATACTTGTCGTGCCCAGTTTCAATATCCGCGCGTTCTCTTGACGTTAAGACCCCGTTAGGTTTATCGGCAACTTTAACCAATCGACAAACAGTCTCTTGTTAGAATAACGAAGATACGCGAGATCGTAAAATGAAAATATGTCGCGTTCAAAGCAGAGTACGTAATACCGAATGACTGTACCATATCTATATATCACGTTATATACGTACGAGGACATTGTTGTTCTTGCCTGCTGACCTTTTCTGATCGTTTTCTCTGTATAACTGTATCACCCTTGTATTTTATCAATACGTGTACACACAGCTATGTCGAATTTTATCTTATCCCGTTTCCCGAAAAACTCCCCTAGCAAAACTTCTTCCTCTCGAACGACATAATGTTCGTTTTGATTTCGTTTTCTCTACTTTGTTTCCTGAATTCTAAAATATTTATATTCAATATTTTATATTTTTAATAATTGACAAACGACTAACATATATATTGCTATATCTTTTAACAATTTAATTGAATGAAGTGCACTTCATTTAATTGTTATCCTGCGTTTACTTTAATTAATTCCTCACAATACTGGGTAAATTAGTTCTGCAAATATAAATTAATGATTCCTCTCTCTTGATCTTTAAAATATTACTTTCTATAGAATCCGATTGTCTATTATTAAAATGTATTAATTAATTGTGACTATTCAACAAATATCTAAATACCTGAGGATCACAGCGCGCATTTGAAGAAGTAAAATTAGTAATTTTTTGAAAATTTTGTACATTTTTACATTTCAATTTTTATAGTTTTACAATATTGATTTATTTAGATACTCGTAACATAAATTTTTATTTTCTCATCTTAATACTTTGAAGATTAATAAAGTAAAAATTTCTTTTTAATCGGTTATTTTGCTTTAATTTTACCGTATATTTTTATATAAATTTTTTTTCTTCATTTCGGAATTGATTTCTATTTGATCCCTCATTCCAATTGCATGATTGCCGCTGTGTCCTCGTTTTCAAAGTAGATTTATTCAAGAACGTGCAAAGAAACACGTTTTCGTACATCAGTGTGTAATCCCCACGACATGTACAGACACCAACACAACGTGCGTTCGACTCTTGCATTCGCCTTGATAATACCATATTAAAACTGGTAACGGAGTGAAGCGTTGCACCTCAACTCATCCCCGCTTGACAATTGACTTAGAAAACTAAGGTGGCAAAAGATTGCGCCTTTTCGGCGCTTGTAAGCCCCTGCACGTGAAAATCCACGTGTTGTTTTTGAAGCATTCTTTCTCGTAAGCTGCCTGATTCTTCCTTCTCAATATCTCTCTCACGAAAACACAATAATCACATTTTTTTAAAATAAATTTAATTAAATATTACAATTTAAATTTCAAATTAATTTTACATTTTTTCTACATTTAAGATTAAGTAATTAAATTTTTAACTAAGTGAAAGCAATTGTTAATAAATGTTGCATTTGTTTTTTTATTTTTTTTATAATTTGATATAAATAGAAAAATAGTGTATTTGTTAATTTGCGATGACAAAAATAATCAAAACTTTTAATAAATTTATAATGATTTAATAATTATTAAGAAATTGTTAAAAAAATTGTCCTAATTCAGTAATTACCAATAATTATAAAATAATTTTTATATTGTTCTATTTATATATTGTTTTATTTGATTAATAACAATGGCTGAATGAATTTGAATGTTAGATATATATAAACCAAGTTATAAACCAAGAATTTATTCCTTGAATTTTAACTGATTTATTAATTTTTTTTCAACTGCTAGTAATTAGATATCGTTATAAATCACATCATAAATCGCACTGTTTTTTTTTTTGCGAAACTTTATCTTTGAGTCACTCTGTTTATTCATCATTGTTAGAATAGAATGTGAAACGACGAGAGAGAATTAATTGGATTCGTGCTTTTAGTTTTGAGCCGAGTCCTGTATTCTAACTCTGAGTTTGTTTGCTTTCCTATGACTTTCCTATGACAGTTGAACGCACGAGATAAATATCTACCCTTGTTTCTCTATCCCTCTCTAAACGAGATCACAGCCTGAGCCTGAAATTAGAGCCAATGAATTAGAGACACACACATACACATTACGCTAATTCGAATATGCAACGCCCGATTATATGATTTGTGGTCGGACTTGTTTGCCTGAGAAAAAAAGAAACACAGAATGTCCAGATTACTTGCACACGCACTGCACCTGGTCTTGAGAACACGTATTCAAATGAAACACGATGAGTTCACGTTGCTCGGCACGCTTGCACACAAGCGAGGAGACAACATATTTTGTTATTGCGCTGCAAAAACGATCTGCATAATTCTGAAATTTTTCGAAGGAAGAAAAATTCGTGAAAGAGAAAATAACAGCATAAAATTAATAAAAGTAGAATTACGCGAATATGATTTGTATTTTATGTGAAAATATTCGCGTCAGTATCTCGTGGGATAATTAACGAAAATAATTATCAATATTTTGTGATTTATAATTAAAAGGAATTTATTTAGTTTATCTCTAAATGTACGATGTTTCACTTGGAAATCACAAAATTAATCATTTTAATCTCTCAGATATATAATTAATTAATTATTATGGAAAAATAGAATCAAATTATAATCGACTCGATACTGGATTATAACTGATTGTCTTCTCGCTCGACACAGCGGCGGCTGATGTATGTACATATGTATATACATATAGGGTGTTCACCCGCACTTCTCATACACGTGCAAAACTGCGTGTCGCATGCCGGCTGTCGCCGAAACAGATCGACAAAATTAGAAGCTGAACGAAACAGCGACAACATTAGATATATCCGCTGAATGTGTGTGTGTTTTACAGTGACAAGGAACACACTCTGCACGGGACGTTCGCACGTTTCACCCTCTCCTCTTCCTCCTCTCCCCTATAAAGAAAAGGAAGATTGCAAAGAGGTCTGAGCACTTCGAAAAATTAAGTTTCGTAATTCCTGACGATCCCTTCGTTAATTGAACTGTACTCTTTTCGTTTTCCGGAAATCCATTCACTTTAAGTGTCTTTGTTCGATTGTTTTTTACGTTTCTCTCTCTCTCTCTCTTTCTTTCTTTTTTTTTGTCATAGTCTTTATCGGTTTTGCGACTAGTTTCTTAAAACACTGACTCGCGTATGTCCAATCTATAGTCCACGACTCTGTGGGAAACAATGGCAGAAAGAAGGATATTTAATTGACACCCTTTTAATGATGAGTTTAAATTTCACTTAACATTTGCATTAATGTCGCGTTTTAATTTTTTTCCTTACGTTCTAATTTCAACTTAGATTTTACTTTAATTTCAAATTTCTCACAGCTACAAGTGAAATGTATTGTTTAGATTTGCGTACATTTAAATGCGTCTCTCATTTCTTATCGCTAAAATTTTTACAACATGTAACACGGGAAGAAGCTTGCCTTGAAAACTTCCTCTTGTGTTACACTGGACGATTCTTTTTTTTTCTTGTCGTTGCGTCCGACGGAGTCCACCATTCAGAAAATTCCCGATATACAAATCCATTGATCCAGAAAACCAGTCGATCATCAGTTCTGTCAGTACACGCCCGATATATCTTTCATAGCACCGTTAACAGATCGATAAAAAGAAATACAATACAACGCGAAAGTGCGGGTAACGGTACTGGTTGTATCCACGTACACATATAGAGTATGACATACGCACCACACTCGTCGCAAGACGAATTGATATCGCAGGAATGTAAGAGAACAAACGTTTCATTTAATATACACGTATACCGATTAGGCTAGTACACGTATAGGTTTCGACCGACGATAAGAAAATGTCCCCCCCCCCCCACCCTCTCTCTACATTTGACGAATATATTAGGCGTACATCACTACGTTTTTACATATATACGTAATTTTGCATATATATCTCGCACTTTATCTTACACGCCGTATGTGCGACTAAACTGTGTACCAATTCGTGACACCAAGAAAGCTGACACGCGACATGACCCGCGAATCATTTTCGAGCATAATGATTTATTTGGAATTTTGTTTCACTTTTTTTATTCTTACCTCGAAAAGCTTGACATTATTTGGCATTATTCTGTATACTTGATGCAATTTTTACAGCGCTATGCGAATAAAACAGCATGAAAGGGGGTGACGACGCTTCAGCAGGATTAATTTTACGTAAAATGTTAATTAAATATAAAATATATTTCGTGCAAAGCGTTTATCGTCGTAGATATCGTTGAGCAGTTAAAATTCTTTATATATTATGTTCGTGTATAAAATTATTCGCGTTTTTAAACACTAATTATAAGTTGATTCTACTAAACGTGCGGTTTTACCAAAATTTAATCAAACAAGAGAAACTACTAAACCAATTTTATTTAATTTTATTTAATATATTTTACGGTTGCACAGTAATATACTTCATTTTGTTTTCAAGGCAATGCTTAATCCTGCTGGTGCAGTTACCCCGTTTTACGATATATATTGTGCAGCACAGAATGTTCATGTATCGGTGCACAGAATTTCGTGGGAAAAAAAAAGATTAAATCAGAGAGCCGCTTCTTCCTTCCTCACTCACGATGGTCGGAGGAGGGAAGAGGGTCGTGCCCCAAAAGAAAGCAATTAAAGGTCTCGTCTCACGCGAGACACGCGATTTAGGCTTGTAAGTACGTACGTATGTCTGTCTGTCCGGCCGTGTGTTTGTCAGTGTATGCATTGCAGTACCATGACCAAAAGGAATCGTACAAGAACACGCTGAAGTACATGAACATGTGCTTCACGGGGATGTTCACTATCGAGTGCATAATGAAGATCGCAGCATTCGGCGTGAAGGTAGGCTCCACATACCGCCAAACATCCTTCTCTCATCAAACTCTCAATACTATTTTGAGTAAAGCGAGATTTAATTCGAGACTCTCGCTAAATCGAGTCATGCGAAAGGTGACTCCTCCGGATCGTTCCCCAAAATCGGAAACCTAAAGAAATCCACGAATCTCTCGTCGAAAAAATTCGACTTATTGTCGAGATAATTCATAAACATCGAAAAAATTTGGTGTATTTTGTACGTTAATTTATCAAAAAAAAGAAAAAAATCAGAAAAATTTCCTAAAACGATACAAAGCGAGAATAATATAGATTGCTGTAACGATTTTAGTGATGATGAAAAGCGAGGGAACATCGTGAGAGGAGTTGCTTTTCGCGTCGCCCGGTAAGTGCCGCTTATTAGAAAATAATTAGAAAGCGGTTCTTCGCGAGTACCGATGTAGCAATACGTCGTATCGGAACACTTTCGGTACTCCGGAGACATCCGTATATACATATACTCTCTATCTCACGCGTGTATACCTCTACAAGTACATAGAGTATACTATTTAGTGAACTTTCTGTGCGCAGGGCTGAACAAGCGCTAGATGCTGTCGGAGTAGTTGTAGCGTTTCCATTTCTCGATATACCTTCGTACGAATATTATAGATATGTATCTCGATAGAAACTAGAAATGGTATTTTTCGATGGTGCTCCTCTGTGCAAGGATATAGCTGCAAGATTTAGATAGAAATCTTCTTTTTTTTATTACTTGTACTCGTTGTTCTGTACTTTAAGATCGTATCAACAAGATAAACTCTACAAGTACTTTAGTAATGCAAAAAAAAATGCTCAGCTCTGTACACGTGATCGAGCTTCAGGGCAATTTGGGAAGACTCATGATGTAAATACATTTAATATATTTGAACTCCTTTATTCCTTTTTCCGAATCTGAATTTCTCTCTGAAATAATCGATATAAAAAGGAAAAATATAATATCTTTATTAGTTTTTAGATCGTTTGTTTTTGCACCATCCATTATCCATTTAGTATAACTTTACATTTGTCTTGACTTTCAAAATACATTTTTTTAATAGCTCTTTATTTAATACGGAGATCATAATTAATTAAACACAATATAATATAATTGTATCAGAGTCTTATTATTTTTACAAAAACAAATTAATTTGGTACGAAATGTATTTATTGCTTATAAATAAATGCTATAAGCAGAGACAATGCAAAAATCTTCCCAGGTTTCCTATAATCATAATTACACTCAACACAATGATAACGGGATTAAATCAATTGTAAATTTAGTATTGCATTCTTTATTTCTGTTAAATTTTGTTTTTACGGTTAACTTATTCTTTTTTTTATCTCGTTACAACAAGCTTATTACACTGACTTTATATTAAACCAAAAAAATTCGGACTATGCTACGATTGGATATTTGCGAAATATTGGTATCTATCGATTTACACATACATACACGCGCGCATGTACACATACAAATACAACAAGTATTCGATCGTAGTATTAAATATTTTCAAGTAAGTCTCCACGAAAATTTAATGTTTTGTATGATTTTTATTACAGTTTTATATCTCATGAAAGATGTGTAATAAGGCTTATAACTTATTGATAAATACGCTCTATATAATTTAATACACACTAACACACACAGTCAACAATTACACTTACAAATACATACAGACATAAAGATTCACACATTACACATTTTCATATGGCACTCATAGATACTCAAACATGACGAATTAAGAATATAAATCTCACATCGGGTTATTTTCAGTTTTATTTGTTTTTCTTGCTTCTTCTGCCTATTTATTTCTTCTTCTTACTCTTCTCTTTTATTTTCTCTCTCTCTCTCTCTTGTCTCTCTCTCTCTCTCTCTCTC